>NC_133838.1:7409366-7735116 GCF_047830755.1 Zonotrichia albicollis | reverse complement strand
AGGTTAATGGGCAGCAACTGGCCTCAGGTTCCTCTTGCTCCTCTTCTCCTCCCTCCTGTCCCCCTGATGTGGGTGGGAGAGGGATCTCTGAGCAGCTGGACCTGGTGCTCTCACCCCACAGGGTCCATGTCGCAGACATCTTTTATGGAAAATCCTTTCCTTACGATTTTTCCTCCTGAGAATCTGAGAGGTCTCAGGAACAAAATGTAAACATTGATTATCTGCGGCTGTGGAATGCAACAGGTGCATCTGTGATTGGTCTCATGTGGTTGTTTCTAATTAATGGCCAATCACAGTCAGCTGTATTGGACACAGAGCCCCCCCCCCCCCCCGAGCCACAAACCTTTGTTATCATTCTTTGCTATTCTACTCTTAGCTAGCTTTCTGATGAAACCTTTTCTACTCTTCTTTTAGTATAGTTTTAATGTAATATATTTCGTAAAATAATAAATCAGCCTTCTGAAATATGGAGTCAGATTCTCGTCTCTCCCCTCAACCTGAGACCCCTGTGAACACTGTCACAGGCCCATGAGCGTCACCACATTTCTCCTCACAAAGAAAAGCAAGGCACAATTCTTCCCAAGGATATTTCTGGGTTTCACATTCTCTGAACCTCAGAGAAAGGAAAAACAATTCTTATCATTTGCTGTGCCTGTGTTTGTGCCAAAGCAGAATGCAATATGGAGATTGTTCACCCACAGTGATGGTGTTTTGGTTCCTTGGCCTGTCAGGGCCAGGTGTGCAGCCCCACATTTCTCTTCACAGAGAAAAGCAAGGCACAATTCTTCCCAAGAATATTCTTATCTCATTTGCTGTCCCTTTGTGCAAAAGTAGAATGCAATGTGGAGATTTTTTACCCACAGTGATGGTGTTTTGGTTCCTTGGCCTATCAGGGCCCATCAGTGTGTGTGTGTGTGTGTCAGGACTGTTGGGTGACAGTCACGAGATTCTGTGTGGTGTGTGCAGGGTTGGGTGCTTGGCAGATTCAGTTTAGATGTAATGTAATATAGTGTAATATAGTATAGAATAATATAGTGTAATAAAGTAATTAATTAGCCTTCTGATAAGATGGGGTCAGATCCATCATTCTCTCCCCTTGCTGAGGCTGCCTGTGAATTCTACCCATGAGCTGTGAGCAGCTGGTGGGGATGCAGTGTTCTGGTTTCCTCCTCTCTCTGGGAGGAAGCTGGATCTGTCCCAAAGGCCTTGACCTGGGACTTGAGGGATCAGCTGCCAGCTCAAGGCAAAGATCATTTCCTCCTTCTCTCCACCACCTTGGCTACTCAGGTGCTCTCAGTCATCTGCCCTGCCTGTTTAACCCAGATCAGTGTGTGAAGGACCCTGCTCTCCTGCTGCTCCCCTGTCTAATCCCTCTCTCACACCTTCACACCTGCTCTGACAAGTAAAATTTGCTTTTCTTCCCTTCAAATCCTTCCATGGACCATGTCCCTTGCACTCACCAGAGACCCCTCCAGTCATGGTGCTGTCTGGTTTCCCCCACATGCCTCTATGTTCTCCACAGTGGGAGGTGAGCACAAGGACACCAATCCTGTCACCTCTGCCAAACCTTCCGCTGCTCTGTCCTGCTGCCAGGGAAAACCTTGCCCATACCTGAGGCTGAGCACTGTGCCCTGGTTTCCACAGGCTCCTCACCTGTCCAGAGACACATGCACCCCATCCAGGAGCCAGTGCTGGGGCTCTCCAGAGTGTCCAAAGTGACTGCACGGCTCCTGGCACAGCCCAGCTCTGCCCCAGTGCCCAAGAATGTCATGGTCACAATGCCCGTGCCCCCATGAAAATACATTCTCCCTGGTGTCTGCTGTGAGATGTGACCAGAAATAGAGCAAAGCAGGCTCCAGCTTAGGAAAAAGGAAAGAACTGGAGTTCATGTTCCAGGATTTGATTGCTCAATATATTATATGAGCATTTATTTTTCTCCCACTTTTTATGATTCTGTGAGTCGTTGCTTAAGGTCTCATTTTAAAGAGAAACTGCTGATTTAAATGAATTGTTGAAGTTTTTATTTGCTTACTGTCATGGTTTGGTGCTGGCACAGTGCCCCCATGAAAATACATTCTCCCTGGCATCTATTGTGAGATGTGACCAGAAATACAGCAAAGCAGGCTCCAGCTTAGGAATAAAGGAAAGACACCCCTAGAGTTCATGTTCCAGGATTAGGAAGTATTCTTCCAAAACACTTTAAGTTGTAGAGTTCCAGTTACAAACACTGTTTATCGAATAGAGCTTTATTTTCTTGGTAATTTGTAATAGGTTCAATATGGCCTATCCTGTATGCACCACCTTCACCCTAACAGAGATTGTGCTGAGATGTGACCAGAAATAGAGCAAAGCAGGTTCCAGCTTAGGGATAAAAGAAAGAACTTTATTAACTTACAATGTGAAAACAGGAACACGCACAGAACTCAGAATGAAAACCTTCCCAAACATTCCTCCTCCCCCCACCAAATTTCCAACACCTCCATCCCCAGAGGTGCTGTCCCCATTACCAGAGCAGGCTGGGACAGGGTCACAGCCCAGGAGGGAAGGGGCAGCTGCTCCAGAAACCCTTCCCTTCATCATCACCTCTGTCTGATGATTTCTCTTCTGCCATTTGCCACTTTATCTCTGGACTCTTGCTGTGGCAGATTTTCAGAGCCTTCCAAATATTTTGATAGACAGAGCAATGGGTGAGGTCTCTGTCACTGGCAATACTTCAGCTGCTTGATTTTTTTTTTCAGGAAACAGGTAACAAATGAAGTGAAAAGCTGGAAACTTGGGCTGGAAAACAGCAAAATGGTTATCCCCAGATTTGGCATCATGGTGCACAAAGAGGCTTCTGCACTTGGTCCCTGAAAGCATTTCTGTGGCACCAACCTAGACACCTCTGTCAGAAATTCACCTAAAAGCTCTTTTCCATGATCATCCAATCTTTTAATCTCCTCAAGAAGCACCGTGCTAATCTGACAAAATCCCTTTCTGTATAACCATGTAATTGGTGCTAATTATATTGTTCTATTTTAATTCATTGCTAACAGAGTGGTGTTCCTGTTGCTCCTTCACTTGGCATCAAAGCCAGACTGATGAGCAAGTGTGTCTTGAGCCACTGTTCCTCCCCTTGCTCCACTTGTGGCCCCCTGTTACCTTCACCTGCAATTTAGGAGCTGCCCAGGGCTGTGGGACTCAGAGAACAGCAGCCAGAGCTACTTACCCAGCTTCTCACAAATTCCACAGAAAATTGAGTGAAATGAGAATATTTGGACTCAAACAAGGCAGGGAGCACCATCTTTTCTACCTGTCAGCCTGGGATCTTAGAAACAACCTGTGCTGTCTCCTTCCCTGGCATCATTTTGGCTGTAAAAATGCTGCAGGACACATCAGTGCCACCCCTTTCCTTTGAAACAACATCCTTGTCCATCCTTGGTGACAATAATCCAACTGGGGGGAGGAGGAGGAGGAGGAGGAGGAGGAGGAGGAGGAGAAGAAGAAGAAGCAGCTTTCCCAGAGCCATTCCCTGGATGGATAAGCCCTGCAGAGCCACATGGCTGGCCTTTAGGGACACAAGGGTGAAGGTTTTTGGCGCAGGTTTTCCCCCTCCCTGGTTTGTGATTTGACACACATGGTTGGGTGCTCATGAGCAGGTGCCAGCACACAAACCAGATGAGAAAGTGCAGCTTCAGTTATAACCCTGGCTATACTCTGCTGAATCACTGTCCTGTAGAGGCAAAGTTTTATTTCCCTGGCCACAGTTCAGATATTTATGGGCTACGAGGTGTCCATGGATGCTTTCAAAGCTTTCTCATTGAACATGAGTTTTTTGCTGATCTATTCCTGGCAGAGGAAGCTGCTGTTTCCCGAGTGAGGGCTCCTGCACATGTTGAGCAGGCAGAGCTCTGGATGTGCCACCAAGAACCTGAGGGGAAGCAGAATACACCATAGAAAGAAGAGAGGATGGTCCCAGTTAGGGTGGGAAGAGGGTGGAGTGTGGGACTGTGGGAACCCCGAACATCCCTCTGGCTGTCCAGAACTGCCAGGACCCTGCCAGGGGGCTCAGAGACCCTGGCACAGAGCCCAAAACACCTGTGGGTTTGATTATGACCCATGGAGCAAATTACCAACCTTAGATGAAAATCTGCAAGCCACGACACATTAAGTAGAATGATAGTGAATTTATCACAAAGTGAAAAAGTAGATTTTGGGATTTTTAGAATGGGGAGCCAGCAGGGCAAGATGGAGGAATCTGGGCATGTCCAGCCTTTCTCCTTCTTCTTCTTGGCCTCCATCTTCTGCTGTGATGGTGGCACTTACAGATTGGTATAGAGTAGAAGCTCACTGTCTAACATAGGTGATAGGTATTGGAAAGTAATTGTAAATATTGTACATGTAGTTTTTAGTATAAAGACATAACACTGTCCTGGGGCAGGCAGAGTGCCTGGAACTGTCTTAGGGAAGTTATTGCAAATAATGTACACGTAGTTTTTAGTATAAAAAGATAACACCACCCCAAGGGCGTCAGTGTGCCTCTGTTTTGCTGAGTGGACCTTGGCTGGACAGGAGAAAGAATTTTATAGATAAGATACAATAAATAACTTTGAGAACGAGAAATTAAGAGCTCTGACTCCTTCTTTGAGTGCCGGGCTGGGAAAAGAGACTTTCTAACATATGTTGGGGTCACTGTGAGCAGCTAAAGATCCCAACATGGGATATTGCTCCTTCTCCTGCCCCTTGGGCTGTTCCCTACAGCATGTGAGGAGCTGGGGACACGGTGTGATGGCCTTCAGTGTCCCTTGGTGCTCCATACCCCCCTTCCCTGCCCTGTGGGCCGTTTCCATGGAGAGATCCCAGGCTGGAAGTGCAGCCCCTGCCTCCAGAACATCACTGCACGGCATTGTTGGGAGGCTGGGCCTGGTGCAGCTTCATTTACCCATCTGTGGAGCCCGGCCCTTCCTTGCCTCACCCAGATACCGGAGCTGGGCTTTTCTTCTGTCATTGAAATAGCTCTGGCCCCTGCCTGCCCCCTCCCCAGCCCGGCATTTCCATGGCCCTTTGTGGAGAGCCACACTTCTGTTTGTCTGGGCGAGCAGCTGAGGCACGGGAAATGTGCCGGAGCCATTCAGGGGCTTAGTCTGGGAGCCATTGTACCTCTGAAAGGGATGCTTGGGGCATTTACATAAAAATGTGCTTGACACAGATAATATGAGTGCTTGTGGGGGTGCGGGTGAGGGACAGAGGAGCCTCCTTGCCGGGCTATTAATGAGAGCAGGGAAGGTGTGCGGGGAGATAGCGATGCGATAGCGATAGTGATAATGATAGCGATAGCGATAGTGATAGTAGGGCTGTTCCCTGCCTCGCCGGGGCTGTGCCAGTCCTTCCTTCACCTGGCACACAGAGCTGACCCGGCTGGTGATAGGGCTGTCCTCAGAGGAGATGCTCAGGTGTGTCCCAGTCCCTGCTCCAGTCCTGTCCCAGCATCTCATAGCAGAGATCATCCTGTTGGGGTGTGCTCTCCAGGTGCTGAGTAGGGCAGGTGACAGCTCTGCCACCCAAAAAGTGTCCCCAAACCCTTCCTCCTTGTCCTCCAACCCCAGGGCATGTCCTGCTCCTTGCTTCACCACATGGCACCTGAACAAGTTGGCTTTGCCCTCATCCCAGCCTTTCCTGAGGGACTCGTTGTGGACCACACTTCAACAATTCAGTTAACCAGGCTGGGTTTCAGCAGCAAAGTGAAGTTTGGCCATGCTCCATTCCAGCCATGGTCCTAAACTCACCTTTCCAGCCATGGTCCCTAAATTCACCTGTTTGGCCCTGCTCCATTCCAGCCATGGTCCTAAATTCACCCATCTGGCCATGCTCCATTCCAGCCATGGTCCTAAATTCACCCTGGGGTTGGACCTGACCCCACCAGGAATC
Source organism: Zonotrichia albicollis (assembly GCF_047830755.1). Classification (NCBI taxonomy): domain Eukaryota; kingdom Metazoa; phylum Chordata; class Aves; order Passeriformes; family Passerellidae; genus Zonotrichia; species Zonotrichia albicollis. Next base: position 7,729,209 of record NC_133838.1, on the reverse strand, counting down.
CTGGTCACAGGAAAGAGGCTGTGGGAACTGGAAAGGAGAAAACACAGCTTGGTTTTGGCTCTGTGCTGCTGATTCCGCAGTTCTGTGTGTATGGGATGTCAGAGTCCAAGTCCCTTAACCCCCAAAACTGTTCTCAAACTCTGTGACTCAAAGCTTGCAACCAAAAGTAAAGTTTAGAGGTGATAACATATGCATGCCTTCATCTTGCAGTTGAAATCATTGAAGTGAAATCCTCAGGCAGTTGAACAGATATTTTTTCCATGAGTAAAATGTGACCTAATGGAAAACTGAGACCTGGTACAGAAATACTGTCCCTAAGGACAGTTTTTCATGAAGATTATGATGGGCCCTGGGTTCCTCTTACACTTGCAGCATTATTAAGTGTTGTGGTGGTGCCCAGAGGCGATGATGTTAATAAGCACCTAATTTTAGCAGTAATTTAGCTTGTGTTATAATTACCAGGTCATTGTGCTGGGTGCTGTACAGACACATGTGAAAAGACAGCTTTAGCCCCAAAGGGCATGTGCTTGGGACAGGAAAATCACAGCAATTCCCGAGGGTGAGGGAGGACAAGTCAGGCTGTGTGTGACACAGTGGAGGTCTGGGGACAGCAGCAGGGACCAAACCTGGGGCACACTGCTCTGCACTCCCTGTAGGGAACAGCCCTGAGAGGAGCTGGCCCAGAACTGCTGGATGCAGCATGGATGGGTGAGGAACTGCATCAAAGAGCAAAGGAAAGGGTCTCCTACAAGAGAGCAAAGACCCTTTTCTTCCCAAAGCTTGGAAAGTCTTTCTCTGCAAAGTCAAACCGCAATTCCAGATGTAAATAGATTCTTTTTGCATACCATGAGAGTTCTGAGGATATTAACTGTGATTTGTGTACCAGTCCAGTTCAGTCTGCACTGGAACAGGATGGATTCATGAGGGTAAACCCTTTTATGTGCTGGGTCTTTGCCTTGCTGCCTTTGGATCTTTGGTTCTCTAGCTGCTCACAGTGACCCCAAGAAATGTTAGAAAGTCTCTTTTCCCAGCCTGGTGCTTGAAGAAGGAGTCAAAGCTCTTCACTTCTCGTTCTCAAGGTTGTTTATTGTATCTTATCTATAAAATTCTTCCTCCTGGCCAGCCAAGGTCCACTCAGCAAGACAGTGAGATGCACTCTGCCTGCCTCCGGAGCAGTGTTATCTTTTTATACTAAAAACTACATGTACAATATTTACAATAACTTCCCAATACCCATCTCCTATGTTAGACAGTGAGCTTCTACTCTAAACCAATTTAAAAGTGCCACCATCAAGCAGGAGATGAAGGCCAAGAAGAAGGAGAAGGGCTGGACATGCCCAGATTCCTCCATCTTGCCCCCTCAACCCCCATTCTAGAAACCCCAAAAATCTATTTTTCACTCTGTGGTAAATTCACTATCATTCTGCTTAAACTTTTTGTGGCTTGTAATTCCTCATATAAGGTTGGTAATTATTTTTTCCAAGGGCTAAATCAAAACCACAGATGTCTTGGGCTCTGTGCCAGGGTCTCTGAGCCCCCTGGGCAGGGGTTTGAGCCCTCCAGGGCAGCCAGAGGGATTTCCTGGGTTCCGACATTTGGGGAGTGATTGAATCTCAGGTAACTCCTGCAAATGCTGCTCACTCTGGAGGCTCATCAAGTGATCCAATCCCAAGTGCACTTTGGTGGGGTTTTAGGATAGATCCTATTAGACAAGGTTGCTTCAGCCATAAGAAAACACACATGAGTTCACATCAGTGCACAAATTGGGAGGTTTCCCCAAGAAAAAAGTAGTTGCAAAGGGTAGGGAAATGAAGAACTCAGAAATTTGGTACTGGTGGCTCATTGCAGCAAGATTTACATGGTGGATATCTAGTGCTGATTCGTGTATGTTATTCTTATGCAAGAGGTTATTTAGTTTTAAAAGTTTAAATGACATAAATCATGGTCAAATGAAACTTTCTACCTCGCTGAAATGAGAAGAGAAAAATGTACTGATTCATTTTGACTTTTTCTCATAGAAAATATTATCTAAATTGACACATTCCAACAACGAATTTCTATTTTGGACCAACTGTATTTCTAGTGGAAACTTATTGAGATGAACAGGTCTCAGACAGGAACTCACAACCCTCTGGCATGGCCTAAACTAGCTTTGAAAGTGGCTGCAGTTCAGGTGGCACTCAGTGAACCCATCACTCCCACCCTCACACCCTTTCCTCTCTTTCCTTTAAGTTCTCTGGAACGTGTTGCTTTCCTCGTCATTCTTCCTGTTTTTTTTCCCAAACCCTTTTCCTTCATGGGTGTGGACAAAGATTTTGTCCAAGAGGGGACAAAATGATGGGGTAATTCTCTTCCAGTTGCCAATGAACTCCAGCTCTGGAGCCGCAGGATGGTGGTGAGGGGTGATGGGTTTGGTGGCTTTTGCCCTTGTGTTGGAGAGGTTCTCCTGGGCTGTGGGCATGGTACAGCTGTTTTTAGATCATCTGGAGTTTTATCTGGCTGGTGAGCAGAGAGAGGCAGAAGAATGCCACCAGCACCTGGGCAGACCTCAGCACTGGAGAGGGAAAGGAGCAGGACCAGGCAAGATAGAGCTGCTGCTTTAGGAATTCCCTTTGGGAATTACTCTTCAAGTCAACAGTCATGAGGATCCAAGAAGGTTTAACTAAGCCCCAGACCCAGCAGCCCTCCCATGGGAACTCCCAGGCAGTGTTTGGACTCCTGGAGCCTTCTGTGAAGATTTTTACATGCTTGCCTTCACAGGAGCATCTCCAGATCCTTATCTGGCCTGTGTGGGTTCAGTAGATCCTGTTCAAGATCTCAATCTGGATGTCTGTGCACTGATCCAAGATTTACCCTCTGCCTCAAACCTTGGGACCAAAAATCAGCCGTGATGTACCTGTGCACCCCAGGGAATATTGGGTCCCTTGCCAGCTTTGAGCACACAGTCCTGGATGTTACAACTCCTTTGGATGGGAGTTTTTCACATTCTAGATTTCACAGGAGACCATTTTTTGGTAATGGGGAAGGAAATAATCACCTGGGGAGTCACCTTGTGCCTGTGTATGATATCTGTAGTCACCACCTGTGTATGATATCTGGAGACACCCTGCATGGGGAACCCTGGCCCGTGGTTTTTAAAGTCCTGAAACTTTTAAACCTTGGTTTTTAAAGCCTAGAGGCTTCATCAGGAGCAGCCTGGGAGTGGCTAATGAAGACAGCAGATTGTCCTGTCTGTTCCTGATCACCTCTCCCTGCAGGATGGCTGCACCATTCCTACAGAGGCAGAGCACTGCAGTGCTGCAGTGCCAGGGCCCTGCTGTGGTGTTTGTAGGATCCTGGGCTCTCCTGGAGTGCTGCCCTGCTACCCAGCAGCGTTGGGCAACAGCTGGCAGGGCACACAAGGGGATTTCACAACCCTCCCTTGCACAAGTCCCTGCTGCTGCTGCAGGGAGTGTTTGTCTGTGAGCAGCGCTGGACAAATTGAAATTGCATAACCCCATCCTTTGCTACTTTGGACTCTTTCATTAGATTTGTATATTTTGTGGGGGTTTTCCCTTTTTCTTATCATTTTTCCTCTTTCTTTTTCTCTGTGTTGTTTCTACTTGAGCAAACCTGGCCCAGCCTGGGTGTGCCAAGTCTGTGCTTCACACACAACCCTCCAAACCTGCCCCCTTGCCAAGGCTGTTTCTTTCTGTGCCTGTTTGCCATCACCTTCAGCTGAGGAGTTTTTTGGGTGTCTCTGTTTTGCCATGATTTGGCACACAGGTCTGCAAGGCTCAATCTGATGGATTATTTGGTTTTGTGCTGTGAAAGCTGAACCTGTGAATGGTCCCAAAACTCATCTGTGGCCAGTGCAAAATGCAAGGCAGCTTATGGAGATTTCCTGGGAAAGCCTCGAGTGCAAATATTGTGTTGCACTTGGAGGTTTTTGTTATGTTTTTATGATTTTCACAGCCTGACACAGATCACAATGGAAGGCTGGTGAGGAAGTGGGATAAACGTTGTCTCACCAAACCTCTTCCACAGCCTGGGCCACAGCATGGCAAACAGCAAGTGTTTTATTGCTGAAATGGAAATAAAGATTTTGGGGCATGAGTAGCCCAGTTGAGGGAGGAGGGGTTGAGGCAGAGGAAAAATGAGCAGAAAAAGGGATCAAAACCAAAAAATGCAGTTTATCACAGAGTTCTAGGTTTTCTCTTGGTGCAGAAGACAAGGCATTTGCCACACATTTATTGTGAGATTCCTGGAGGAGAGGAGCACATCCACATTCACACATGGGGACAGTCACACACACCTCCTCATCCCAATATTGAAATGCCCGTTGCACTATTGCTGTTAGATCTGGGCGAATAATCCACAATGAATAATGTATCCAATGAACCCCGTGCCTGCTAATTGTGGAATATTCACGAGCAGATGGCAATTCCAGGCAGGTTTTTTCACATTCCTTTTTTCTCCGCTCCGAACACACGGAGGTTCGCTGTAAGTAGGTGATATTTGAAATTCAAGCCGTGTTTCCCAGTCGCGATTGGCCGCCTGTGACATGGGGGTGTCCCTCTTCCCCGCATTGGCCGAGCGCTACAAAGTACTTTGGATACAAAATACTCGCATGTGCAAATTTAAAATTCTGTTTCCATGGTTACTCATGCGTGCGGCTTTGAACTTCACTTTCCTCCAACATTTGTGCTGGTAAAACTCATTCACTCGCAGGTTTGTGGCAAGTGAATACAAAAGCTGCGTGAGGCTGTATTTGCATGCTCTAGCACAGATGATTCCTCTCTATAAACTCAGCCTGGATATTCACTGGGCTTTTCCAGCACCTTTCCTGGTGCTTTCATGGGTTTCAGCCCACAGGAATGTTCTTTCCCGTGATTATCAGCCTTTGTGACGCCAGTTTTAGCATCACAAATACACGCACAGCTGGCTGATATCTCTCTCTGCAGGTAGACAAACATCTCGCAGGGCAAAGCGAGGTGTTTATTTTTCTGGCAATTGAAATCTCAGTCGGTTTTGCAAAATCAGGTTCTCTTCTTCTGCTTAATCCTGCGTCATTCAGAAATAACAAGGCATTGGGACGCGTTCAACTTTGTTTTGCAGCGCTGATAGGAGGGAGGAAAAAAAGGAATTACAGGAGTTTTAAAAGTCAGGGGAGCTGGAAGGAGCTGAGCTGATGGCAAAGAAGTTGTTTTGCTTTAACAAAGATGTCAAAGTCAGAGCCAGAGTAAAAAGCAGGTGAGTCATGAGGGGGTGTGTCTGTCCCTTTTGAGATCCCAGCACATACCTTTACTTGCTGATAAAGGACTACCTGGTGTGAATTATTTTCCCAAATGCATTCCCTTACTGTGAGAAGCATTGGCTTACCAAAAACCTCCCCACCCCTCCCACTCTGGGCCAGTTTAATAAATGTTATTTTTGTTTCTCTGGCTATCACGTGTCTTGTGCAATATTTCTGTAGCCTCTGGACAAACACAGGAGAAGAGAGCAAAGGTTAACCACGATTTATGTCTGGGTTTGTGATTGCACTGTGGGAGCAGCGTGGTGGGGCACACGCCTGGCTGGCTGTGGGTGCCTGCTGCCTGCTGAGCTTCCAGCAGCATCCCGGGACACAAAAACCAGGATAAAGCAGCACCATTTTCACTGGCAACCGAGAATTGGTCTTTTGTGAGCCTGTTCTGCTGTGTCTCACATCAGGAGCATGTTAAGGCATTAAATACAGGGTCAGGCTGGGCGAAAACCCCCGGGTCCCCTGTGCCCATCTCCTGAAGAGTTGTGTCTCAGTGTCACTGCCTTTAGTCCTGGCTTTAGTTGTGCCTTTAGTCCTGCCTTTAGTCCTGGCTGTAGTTCTGCCTTTAGTTCTACCTTTAGTCCTGCCATTAGTCCTGGCCATAGTCCTGCCTTTAGTCCTGCCTTTGGTCCTGCCTTTAGTCCTGCCTTTAGTCCTGGCTTTAGTCCTGGTTTGAGTCCTGCCTTTAGTCTGGCTTTATCCTGCCCTTAGTTCTGCCTTTAGTCCTGGCTATAGTCCTGCCTTTAGTCTTGGCTATAGGCCTGCCTTTAGTCCTGCCATTAGTCCTAGTTATACTCCTGCCTTTAGTCCTGGCCATAGTCCTAATTTTAATCCTGCCTTAAATCCTGCCTTTAGTCCTGCCTTTATTCCTGGTTATACTCCTGCCTTTAGTCTTGGTTATACTCCTGGTTTTAGTTCTGCCTTTAGTCCTGCTCTGCAGCAACAGGTTGTGGCGAGGGTGAGTGGGGACAGAGCAAGCACAACGTGCTCCAGGTCTCAGCTGGGGAAGAGATCAAAGCTCTCCCCTCCCGAGTGAGGCACTGGGAAGGCAGCGGATGTTCAGACAAATATTGGCACCTGGGAATATTCTCATCACGCTCCAGCGCTGGGAAAACACCCCACTGCCCATGCTCAGAGCCTGACCTTTTTAACTATTCAGAGTGCAACGCCAAATGGCTTTAAAGTGCTATCTGCTCTGAAACGGGTGACAAAGCATAACAATGGCCACTTCTTATTCAGCAGATGTGATCTCCAGCCACTTTGTGCCCAGCTGTGTGTATTCAGGCTCTGAGCTGTTGACTTTAGCAAGAAAATGACTTGCTGCTGCCCTGCAGAGCTTGCCAGGCTGCCCCTTCTGCTGGGTGATGCTCCTGGGTGTGCTGCAGAGCTGCTCTCCCATCTGTCCTGAGGCAGGGAGATGGAGATTTGCTCTGGAGGGATGTAACTCCACAAAGAGTTGGGATGTAACTTGATAAAACCAAGGGTCTGTTGGTTTGATACCAGCGAGCACATCTGCTCTGGAGCAGGGAGTGAAGTGCGTTCCTGCTTGGGAAGGGGTTGCTGTAACAGAGGGCTTTGGTAAGAGTTGCTGACAAAAGTGGTGTCAGTTAGCTTGTGGGTTGAAAATCTCTTTAAACTCCTAGTTGCACAACTCTAGGTTTCTCAAGACTTTCCCCAAATTATCTCTCTGGCACTAGGGGACAACTGTGAAAATTTTGATGCGAGAGGAAATTCCCTCTGAGAGCCCAGAGATATTCAGAGGAAGGAGAGAGCTCAGCTCTGTGCTTGCACTGCTGCCGCCTCATCACTGGCAGATGGTGCAGCAGCTCTGCCCTTCCGCCAGGATGGCAGGGAAAGCAAGTCCCTGACCTGGGATGGAGGAAAAGGAGGCGAGTTTGGATGTCCCTGTGACCTGTCCTCCTTCCCTTCTCCTCTTCCCCTGTGTTGGCATCATTGGGACAATAACTTCTCCCCATTTCAGGGCCCCATCTTCTCCTGGAGCATCCCCTCCAGGGTCACAGCACAGGGGTGTCCCAGGGAGCCACTGGGGCTCCCACTCCCTCCTCTTCCTCGGTCCCAGGGGATGAAGGCAGCAGTCCCTGGGCCTGCCTTTGTTTCAGAAGGCACTGGCAGAGCCCTGGCTCTTTCTTTGCAGGGGCTGGGGGAGGAGGGGCTGTGCAGGAGCAGATGGTCCCTGCTGGAGGGTTCGGGGCCTCTTTGCCAGCAGGTTGAGGGGGGGATCCCCTTTCACCACCCGGCTGGGGGAGGGCTGCCTGCCTCTCACATGGTCAGTTCCCAGCTGAGTGCCTCTATGGGATTACGCTGCTATTCATCTAATTGAAATTGTATTTGGAGCAAGGAGACAGTATCTCTTTCCTCGGAAGATCTATTATGCATAAACTGTGCACAAAGCCATCCTCCTGCGGGGAGAGGGGGTGTCCGGGTGGCCAGGGCCCTGCTGGAGCTCCCAGTGTGCAGGAAGCAGCCCTGACCCCTCCTGCTGCCCTGCAGAGCCCATCCTCTCACCCCTCACTCCCAAAAGGGTTCTTTGGTGCCTTCCTGCCCTCCCTTTTACTGGCTGACAGCACCCAGAGCAGCACAGCTCACCCTGCCCCTCCAGCATGGATCCCCATGGTCCTCATGATCTCCATCTCCACAGCATCCCCATCCCTATCCCCCCATCACACCACAGCTCAAAGCCTGGTGAGGAAAATTGCATCCAAAATTGCAGTGTCATACTTGTCTGGAGTTGAAGTCACTGGATGCACCCTGCAGAGGACAGCCCTGCTGAGCCATGTGCTTTCACAGTCCAATGTCCCTCAGCACACATAAACCCATGGGGGCACTGGGAATCTGTAAATCAGTGCAGCTTTCTAACTGGAGAATGAGAAGGGTAAAAAAATAAAAATAATCCCACCCCACCCTCAATGGGTTTATGGCTGAAATCACCTTGCACACACCCTGCTGGAAGAGCTGCCAGAGTTCATGTGCTATCAGCTCATGCCTGCAGATAAGGAGACCCATTTCTCTAAGTTCTGTGGGAGCAGGAGAACTTCTAAATGAAATAGGAAAATCTTTAATGAAAAAAAAAAACAAACCAAGAGGATTGTCCTTGCAAAGAGCTGTGTGAGCACCTGACATGAGGCAAAGAGCAAAGCTGTTTGGCAGGGAAGGAGAGCTGTCCTGGTGAGAGCCCTCACATGGCTGTGGCCAGGGGAGCAGGGGCCAGGGTGGGATCTTCCTGCTTGTGAAGTCTCCAAATGCTGGGAATGGAGCAGGGGATGCTCCCTTGGCTGCAGAGGGGCTGCTTTGGGAGCCCCAGCCTGCTGAGCTCATTTGCAATCATAATCTCTTTGAGAACAGCTCATGGAGGGTGCCAGAGGCTCTGCTTGCACCCAGGAATGCCGTCCTGGCTGCTCTGGGCTTGTCCTGTCAGCTGTGGATTTGCAACCCAGGCTGGCTTGCTGGACCAGCTCTGGCAGCTCTGGCTCAGTCTGGAGGTGTGGGAGCTGCTCAGGCCCTCGGTGGCTCCGTGGGCAGCAACTCTGGTGGCACAGACACACAGACATGGTCCTTGTGGTGGCACAGACACGGTCCCTGTGGTGGCACTGACAGGGTCCCTGTGGTGGCACAGACAGGGATGTGCTGCTCAGGCCAGCAGAGATGCATTGGCTGTTCTACAAGAGCACTGGGCCAGGTCAGGTTTAAGGGAATATTTGGCTTAAGGATCCTTTTGTTGGTTTGGGGCCACCAGCCCTGGAGATCCACCACCTTCCTCTGGGCTTGACTGTGCTACAGAGCACTGGGCCAGGTCAGGTTTAAGGGAAAACTTGGCTTAAGGATCCTTTTGTTATAGATGAATAATGTGAAGATTGACTCTCACAATTAATGGACAAATATAATGTCTATAAGTTAAGGAAAGTTTTATAGATTTATAGTTCTGTTGTACCCCCTCACGTGCTTATCAAGGGACACCTGGGAAGGCTGGCTTGTCACTGTGGAACATCTGAGCTCCAGTCAAGATTTGACAGAGAGATCTCCACCACTGGGCAGTGAAGAAGGGCTAGATGGACAGAATTTTGGGAGGGGTTAAAGGGTTAAAAAGGAAAAAAACCCCTTTATTGTGAGGGGGCTGAGCACATGGCGGGGAAAATCTTTTGCTCCCAGCGCCGTAACCTTTTTTTCTCTATTCAGTCTTCTGTTGTATTTTTGATAAGGTTTAATAAACCTTCCTAAACTATGAAAAGCAAGAAGCTATTTCTCATACCTTTGATAGTTTGGGGACATCAGCCCTGAAGATCCACCACCTTCCTCTGGGCTTGGCAGTGCTGAAATTCCAATCTTATCACATGTTAGAATCACAGACTGGCTTGGATTGGAGGGACCTCAAAGATCTGACTGGACACATGAGGAGAATTTGTCACTGTGAAAATAATCTCCACAGGGAAGTGGTGAATTCCCCAGTGCTGGAGACTTTCAAGATTCAACTGGCAAGGTGTTGGGCCATCTTGTCTAGACCTTGTTTTTGCCAAGGAAGGTTGGAGCAGATGATCCTTGAGGTCCTTCTAACCTGGTTTTCTATGATATCAGGAGAGGAGATGTCACACAGAAAGAGCCTTATCTAATCATCAGGCTGTGTATGAGCATTCAAAGCCTTTCCTGGATGTGAGATTTGTGTCAGATCTCATCCTTTTTAAACAAACCAGATCTTCTCTGTCCATCCATGTATCCAGCTGAACATGAAGGAGATCCAGTTTCAAAGCTGCAGGACTCCAAGAAAATACAACAAAGAAAACGTGGGACTATTTCAGGAACCCACTGAGCTGGTGCAAGGAATGATTTCAAAGGAAATGTCCTGGCAAACAAGACAAGTTTTGTGATACGCTCAGTGCCCCCCATCCTTCTGCAGAGAGAATGAATGGCTAAATTCAGCTTTTAATGCTGATGATGAGGCTTTCCAAGGGGCTGGCAAGAGGGAGCTGTGTTGTGGCTGTCCGTGTGTGAAACAACACAACGAGAGACCCAAACCTGCTGTGCTTTTAGGAGTCTCTGTAAGGTTGTGTCAGCAATTTGGAATCCAGCTCAGGCTGTGGAGATTTGTAAGGAAAACTTAAAATTGCCTGGCTGGGGATGTCCGGGTGTGAAAGCAGCAGGAGAAACAGCGAGAGGGGAAGGGTTAAAGGAATGGCATGTGCTGATCTGCCTGATCAGCAGGTCAGGGGAGCAGAGCATTGGCCTGAGCTTCTCAGGACAACACTAAAACAAAGGACAGCCTAAAACAAAGGAGAGATCACACCCCAGAGGAGCCCAACCAGCTGAGTAAATCAGCTGCTCCTCATGACTCACAGGCAGCACTGAGTGAAGAGGCAAAAGATCTCAATCAGGTCTGTTCCCACAGGGTACAAGAAACATTCCTGAGAGCCAGGGCACAGCCACCCACCTGAGGAGAATCCACTACAGTGGATGAGGAACTGGGAGCTGGTTGTTAAAAATGAGAGCAAGTTCCCTGTGCTAAAGTGATTTCAGCATTTATTATAAAATAAAGGCCTAAAGCAGGGCCCTGGGCCGAGCAGGAGTGTTCCCGTTGAGGATGCAGCGATGTCCCAGATGGAGTGGTACAGATTCAGTGGGTCAGATGCCCCTTTTTATCCTGTTCTTTGTCCCTCTGGATTGGTTTCTTTTTGGGTCCTTTATTTGCATGATAGTTTTAGGCCTTGATTGGCCATTACAGTTCTGTCCAAGCTGGCTCGTTTCATTTGGGGGGTGCTGCACTTTACTGAGGTGTAATTTCTTATAACTCTCCTTTTAACCCCTTTTACCATAACCAAACTAACAGTACATGTTAAAAACGAGAGCAGGCTCCTGGTACTAAAGTGATTTCAGCATTTATTATTATTAAATAAAGGCCCAAAGCAGAGGTCCAGGCTGAGCAGGAGCGTTCCCATTTAGGATGTAGCAGCACCGGCACTGGGGCTGCTCAGCGATGGCCCCGATGTTCCAGGGGGAGCAGCACACCTTCCCTGGGTCAGATGCCCCTTTTTATCCTGGTTTTGTCCCTCTGGATTGGTTTCTTTATGGATCCTTCATTTGCATGAAAGTTTTAGGCCTTGATTGGCCCATTACAACTCTGTCCAGGCTGGCTCGTGGTGCACTTTACTGAGGTGTGTTATGGTACGTGGAGTACCTTGCTTCTTATAACTGCCCTTTTACCATAACCAAACTAACAGTACATGTTAAAAATGAGAGCAGGCTCCCAGTGCTAAAGTGATTTCAGCATAATAAATAAGCATAATAAAAGAAAGGCCTAAACCAGGGGGCCCGAGCAGAGCAGGAGCGTTCCCGTCGAGGATGCTGCAGTTGGCACTGAGTCTCCTTGAGCACTGATGTCCCTGATGCCTTCCCTCGGTCAGATGCCCCTTTTTATCCTGTTTTTTTGTCCCTTTGGATTGGTTTGTTTTTGGATCCTTCATTTGTATGAAAGTTTAAGGAGCCTGATTGGCCACTACAGTTCTGTCCAGGCTGGCTCATGGTGCACTTTACTGTGGTGTAATTTCTTATAACTCCCCTTTTAACCCCTTTTACAATATAATAAACAAAGTAACAGTACATGCTTAATGATCTATCAACTATTTTACAACAGTTTTTAACCTATTTTTAACACTGGTGTCTCTCATTTCCTGGGTCACCTCCAGTGGTCCTGGCCAGGCTCCTGGACACACATCTCTTGTACATGAGTATGAAGGAACAGTGAGCAAAACCCTGGGAGAGACTGAGGGAGCCAAATCACCTTTGTCAAAAATCAAACCACATTCCCCTCTTGAGATGATCCTGGATTGAGTTCCCTGCTGCAACTGCACTTTCTGCACTCTGGGTGTTTCTCCTTGTTGTTCTTTGCATTTGTGTTCCTGCAGGAGCCAGGTGACAGCTCTGGCCCTGTGGATGCTGCTCGAGTGTGACTTGTGGGAGACAGACAGGTTTGGATAATAACCCCAGGTGCAGGTGGGGTGCTCCAGGGATTAGTGGTGGTACAGCAAACCCCAAAGGCTTTGCAGTGCTTACACAGCACAGCCTGAGCCTTTCTGAGCCCCTCAGTCAGCTCTGCTGGCTCTGGGCAGCCACAGTCCCAGCCACGTCCTCCAGCACCCCAGGAAACGGTGGCAGGTTGCAAAGACTTTTGCAGGGAAGGTGTTTTCCCACGGGTGCTCAGCTCAGAGGCATTAACTGATACCCTGTGGGCACAGAGATTAAATGCTTTGTGGCCAGTTTCAGCTGGCCAGGGCTTCCTGGAGTAAAACTATGTATTTGCATGGATAAGCCAGAATGTAGCTGTGTGCCTGCCCCTTCTGCCAGCACATGGCTGGGGCTGGGGTCTCATCTGTGGGCTGTGGGGGTGTCCCACCAGGCCAATCCACCAAGCCAGCATCACTCTGCTCTCACTGATTTTCAGGGAATTTCCCTGCTACACCCCTCTGATGTCTCTGCTGGGGTAACTGCTGCATCTGCAGCCCAAGGCACCTCTGTGCCCTTTATTCTGAGACAGCTCTCACCCACGTGCAACCTCCCTGCATCTTTGCTATCTTGACATCAACAAATGTTTTAGTAATTACATGGATATTGCTGTTTGGACTGTTTAACCCAGACTTGCCTGCAGTCCCTGGCTCTGAGGTTATTAACCAGATAATATGTGGTTTACTTACACATCAGTAACTTCCACATCACAAAAAGGAGTTTCAGTTTCCTGCTGGCTCCTAAACACAGCTCAATGACAGTTTAAAGAGTGCACAAATATGGGTTCTGTTTTTCTAAATGCACCTGCCCCAACTTGTAGTGACACAGCAGGCACAGAAAAATATTTGGTACCAGATGTGCCCTCACTGCCCTCTTCCTGTGATGAAAACATTGCCTTTATTTTGTATTTATTTAATATTTTGTGTTCTGTGCAAAGCTAGAAGAAGGGAAAAGGGCAATAGCAGCACCAGCAGTGCCATTGCACTGAGCCAGGCAGTGGAGGGAGAGGAATCCTGACAAGTGCTTGGAGCTTTTGAAATCCTGTTTTTTGAAAGTGTGGTATGGACATCATGTCCTCCTGTGGCTGCTGGAATCTTCTCCATCCCATGGACATCATCCCACAGTGCTGGGCCTTGGCTTCCCACTGAGGGTGCCTTGCCATGGGTGTTTTACCAGTACAGCTGGATTTTTCCTAATCAGCAGCTCAGCTCAGGGCAGCTCAGCCCTGTCACCCCTCACAGCCTCCTGCTGCCCAAACACTTCTCCAGTGCTGCTGTCACACAGTCCCAGTGCCCAAATCCCCTCAGATTTGGTGCCCTTGTGCACCAATGGCTCTGCACAAATCTTTCCTTTGTGCCATGGGTGCTCCACTGACAGTCACAAGCTGCTGAGAGCAATGTCTGAGGTTCCTGCCCATTTCCAAGCACAGGGCTCGACTTTTTCTGGTTTTTTGGATGCTGAGCAGCTCCTGTGTTCTGCTCTGGGCAGCCTGGTTTGCCTCCTGCCCCCCTGGAATGTGTGGATGCTCTCCAGCTGGTGGGTGAGCAGCTCCACTTGTGCTGGCCACAGGCCAGGGATGTTCCCCTCTGTCTGTTGATGACTTGCAGAGACACAGGAAAATAATTTGCCACTTCCTGGCTTGGTTTTCCCCTTTCCTTTTCACTGTGCAGTTCTGAGATTTACTTGCCTCAGAGAGCTGAGCATTTTCTTTGCTGAGCAAGACAAATATTCCCTCTCCAGTGGGAGAAAGGAAGGAGTAAATCAAACCCATCCCATCAGCAGCGCAGTGAGGGGCACTGTGATCAGCAGGGATAGTTTATCCCAGGGAGGATGATGCAAAATACAGATATTTCACACTTTTGACCTTGGGCTCTCAGTGATTCAAGTTCTACATCTCCACCAGAAGTGGTCCAGAGGTCACTGGTGTCCCCAGGCAGTAGCAGGTCCCCAGACCAGGCAGTGTGAGATGATGGCGGTGGGTGAGGCAGAGCCTTCTGCCTCTCCTTGAGACCACAGGACTTTGTGAGCCCCAACCAGCTGGGAATGATCCAGGATCTCTTGGTGCTGTGTCCTGAGGAGCTTGTCCTTGTCTGCACCCCCTGAAATGGGAATAAATGGATGCCAGCCAGCACCTCTGGGCATCTCAGATGTCAGTGCTGCAAGTTCTGTTCCTTAGTCTCAAAGGAGATGCAAACTGTTTTGTTTTCACCTGCTGTTATTACCCTCTGATTAAAAACTTGTGGTTTATTAGTTTCGTTTTTGCACAGAATGCAGTGCTCAGATGTCTCTGCAGTTTCACACCCCTTGCAGACAGAACTAACTGAAAAATACTGGAACCAGAAGGAACCAACTCCTGTGGACTCTGCACATCTCAGAATCATAGAATACAGAACCTGTGACCGTGTTCACAGGGGTCTTAGTATGAGGGAAGAGATGAGGATCTGACTCCATGTTTCAGAAGACTGATTTATTATTTTATGATATATATTACATTAAAACTATGCTGAAAGAATAGAAGAAAGGATTTCATCAGAAGGCTAGCTAAGAATAGAAAAAGAAAGAATGATAACAAAAGCTTGTGTCAGAAATTATTGTAGACTGCAAATGGAACATGCAACAGGAAGAGGTCACCAAGGGGGACACAAGGAGAATGAAAGGACAGCAGGAGGAGCAGGAATGGGGGCATGGGGGATGCCACCAAGGTGGCCCTTCCATGAGGGGGGTCCTGGCACCATCAGTGCTCCCTCTGCCCCACCAGCACCGTGCACTGCCCAGCAAATGTCAGGAAAATTAATCCACAAACACCAGGGGTTTATATCCAGAAAGGAGACAGGGGAGCCCTGGAACTTTATTTGAATAAAGGGAGAGGCCATGGGGCATTTTCCAGATTGTTAGAGGACACAGCCTTCTTTTTTATCCTGAATTCCCAGCCACATTTCCCTCTCTCTTTCCGCATGGCTGATGTACTTGAGAGGTACAGACTTCGCAATCACCTAATACAGACTCCCTTCTAATGTATAACTTTATTTTTATTTCTATTTTTATTTTTAATTTTACTTTTATTTTTATTTTTATTTTTATTTTTATTTTTATTTTTATTTTTATTTTCCTTGTGCCAATCAGTGGAATTCCCATGAAATCAATGGCTCTTCCCATTGTTTCTTTCATCTCTCAATATCCAGTTTCATTTATCAGCAGACCTACAGTTGTGTAAAGACAAACCCTTCATTCCTTTCATGAGACACGGGAGGAAAACAGCAGCAGGAGTGTTCCCTGCCCCCATTGCTTCCCCTTTGTGCCTCACATTTCTAAATTTTGCTTGTCCCCATTGCAGCCACCTCACCATGAGCTGCTCTGGGCTGCGTCCAGCTCTGAGAGCAGGAGCAGGAACTCAGGACTTCCAGAGAACAAACTCTGCTCAGGGGAGAGACCACAAACTGTATTGGCAGGAGCCAAAAAGAGGAGCCAAGGAAATCCTGTGAGTCACCCAAGCCTCTGCAGGCCAGAATCCCTCTGTGAGCCTTTTGAGTGCAGTGCTGTGCCTTACCTTGCCCATCTTCATTCCTTTTGCTGACTTGCTTCTTCTCAAGGCCTTGCCAAGTGATTTAGATGAGCAATTATCAGCTGGTTTTCACTAGCTCTCACTTCCCATTCCTATAGTTCATGAGTATCTGAAACCATTTTCTACTCAAATTAGGGCAAATTGTTGAAAATTTTGTTGAAGAGGCCATTTAAAGAAAAATTTGGTTTTCTTTGAATTAATATAAACATTTCATTGGAATAATTTATAAACATTTTATCTATTTTTAATAAATATTTTAGTAAAAATGGATATTTTTCTATTTTTATATAAATAATATAAATTTTATATATATGCATTTATATATAATGCATATAATATGCATTATATATAAATGCATATTATATACAATTTATATTATTTATATAAATTATTATTTATATAAATTATATATATATAAATATATAAATGCATTAATATATTTAGAAATATTTCAGTCTTTCAAACATTTTATCTATATGTTTTTATGTTTTAATATAAATAATATATATTGTGTATAGTATATATGCATTTATATAAAAATATATTAATGCATGTATATATTTATAAATATTCCAGC
Source organism: Zonotrichia albicollis (assembly GCF_047830755.1). Classification (NCBI taxonomy): domain Eukaryota; kingdom Metazoa; phylum Chordata; class Aves; order Passeriformes; family Passerellidae; genus Zonotrichia; species Zonotrichia albicollis. The sequence goes on along the minus strand of NC_133838.1, from coordinate 7,712,778 downwards.
CTTTTAAAGAAACCTTTTAAAGTATAAATTGCCACAAAGGTCTACATGAAAAGTGATTTTTTGGACTATTGAATGCTTCCCAAATGGAAGAGATGAAGTTTTCCCTGTGGGTCTGAGAACAGGCCTTGGTGTTGGCTACTGGATTTCAGAGCACCATCCTTCCTACCTTATCCTTTATTGCATCTTTCCCTTCTCTTTGGTCATTTGTTGGTTCTAGCTGATCATCCCAGGTTCTGTTTGGTCATTTGTTGGTTCTAGCTGATCATCCCAGGTTCTCCTTGGTTATTTGTTGGTTCTAGCTGATCATCCTAGGTTCTCTTTGGTTATTTGTTTGTTCTAGTTGATCATCTCAGGTTCTTCTTGGTCATTTGTTGGTTCTAGCTGATCATCTCAAGTTCTTCTTGGTCATTTGTTGGTTCTAGCTGATAATTCCTATTTCTGTGGGGATGCAAACCCTTCCTTTGTGACAGGCAGTGCCTGTGTTGTTCCTCTTGCATCTTTTTCTTCTCTTTGGTCATTTGTTGGTTCTAGCTGATCATCCCAGGTTCTGCTTGGTCATTGTTGGTTCTAGCTGATCACCCCAGGTTCTCTTTGGTCGTTTGTTGGTTCTAGCTGATAATGCCAGGTTCTCTTTGCTCATTTGCTGGTTCTAGCTGATCATCCCTGTATCTGTGGGTACAAACCCTTCCTTTGTGCCTGTGCTGTTCCTCTTGCAGCTCTCTGTTCCCCTGGGGCTGAACTCACAATGGTGACACAGGTTTCCCACTGCTTGTCTACCTCAACAGCCTCTCCAGCTGCAGAAATCCTGCATTTGGTCCTCACAACTGTTCTTGCCAAATCCCAACAGGAGAAAATGCAACCAACAGCTCATTTTGAACATTTCCTCCCAACAGGAGAAAATGAGACCAGGAGCCAGAGGGCAGAGGAGATCTGGCAAAGGCAGAGTGCCAGCTGTGTCCTGGCAGGGAAAGCTGGCTGCACATCACACAGCACAGGAGATTCCTTTGGCAAAGTGGGGCTCTCCTGGAATTTCTGGGATCCTTCCCACACAGGAATGTAGGACAGAGTCCATCTCTCCCTCACTGGGCACCTCTTTCTGGTCTGGTGAACAGTGACCATAGGAGTTGAAGTAACCCCTGAGATAGAGGCACCAGCTGTGGAGACTCCTGCCCTGACTCCATGATCTCCATGTCCATCTTGTTCTGTGGCTCAGGGGTGACTCAGACACTCCCTCTAGGCTTATTTTCATCTGGAATGGGTCTGCCACAACTTTAATTAGCACCAAGCACCTTGACACATTGGAGGCTTTGAAAAGGAACATGAGAAGGGGAGACAATATGGGCAGTTAACCAGGACACCCAGTTCTGCACCCCTCTGCCATGGAAGCTGGATCCTCTCCTAAAGAGCCTAAAAGACATCTGGCTCCTTTGAAAAAGAGAAGTATTTTTTTTTTAAACTGGATCCAGTCTCAGACAGGCTGTGTTTTGGGTTTGGATGAGGCTGGACCAGGAGGTTGTGATTAATGCTCAGTTCCCCACCACAGCTGCCCACAGCCAAGCACAGTTCATGGCTCTTCCTCCAGGCTCTGCTCTCCCCTGCATGAACTTAGACCCACACACAACTAATGCCACAGAGCGCTCAATTCTCTTATCAGCCAAACTGAGATGTAGTTTACAGCAGTGTAATGACCTCAGAGAGATCTGCTGAGGAAAAATAAATGGGCTGTGCCCATTTTCTACTTCCTTAAAAAGCCTGCCTAGGATGGCTTCCTTGTTTTTCACATTTCATTTGCCAGGAAGGTCACATCTGACAATTTCTGGGTTTCCTGTAGGACTTTTTAAGGCCCACATGCAGAAAATTAGCTTCATGTGACCCTTACTGATGAGCACTGAAACTTAAGGGGGCTAACCTTTTCTCCCAGCTGTTTGTTTAGTTATTGAGTGAAGCAAACAACAATGACTGACATGTTTAACCATTTTGTCACAACTCAAGCAATAGGACTTGTGTTTTCTTGGTGCATCTGGTGCTACAAAACCACCTGCTTTTTTTCATCCAATAATTCAGAAAGTTAGACATACAAGATCTGACTTTCTGATGGGGAAGGAAAACAAACAAGCCTCTAATTTCCCCCTCAGGAAAACAAACGGGTTTTTATTATTTCAGTGTGGCCCCCTGCCCAGCTCAAGATTGGATATCCAGAATTAGCATTTTAAAAACATCCAAGCATAGACTTTGCAGTCTTGTAATTGCAGTACAATCCCTACTAAGAAGGAAAAGCAACAAATGGAAAGTCTTTTACCATCACTTATGCCAACTCCTTCCTTTCTAGTCTTCTTCCTGTCTGGTCTTTGCTTGGCACTGCCCCAGGAAGAGATTTTGGGGAAGATAGGGAGCTCTTTGCACCCACACCATGAGGCAGCTCTGTGGCTTCCTTTCTCCCTCTGTGCATGCTCCTGCAGCTGGGGAGGGCAGAACTTCTGTCCAGGAGCAGGCTGTGCCCATGGCAGCTGGATCAGGCTGGAGCAGGGCCAGGAGAAGAGGTGCTTCGTGTTTAGGATGGGGAAGGAAGGGCAGGAGCTGTGGTTTTACAGGCAGGGAGCAGAGCATGGAAAACCCTTCCCCTGGGCCAGGTGTCCCTGCCCTCCCCTTGGCACTGGTGGCAGTGGGTGGGGTGGCTCAGATGGCCCTGCTGGCCCTGCTGGCCCTGGGCTCTACTTCTGACCCTGGAACCTGAGGGTGCTGCTTGTTTTCCCTGCAAGTCCCACTCTGTGGCCAGTGTCAGAACTCAGTGCATCCCTCTGAGTATCCAGAGTTGCTGGGACCCTGCCGGGGGGCTCAGAGACCCTGGCACACAGCCCAGAGCACCTGGGGATTTGATTCTGACCCCTGGAGCAAGATACCAGCTTTGTATGAGGACATGAAAGTCACACAAGTTTGAATAGCATGATAACAAAATGATCACAGGGTGAAAATGTAAATTTTAGGATTTTTGGTATGAGGGTTATAGGGACAAGATGGAGGAACTTGAGCATGTCCAGCCTTTCTTCTTCTTGTTCTCCTTTTTCTGCAGTGATGTTGGCACTTTGGGACTGGTTTAGAGTAGAAGTGCACTGTCTAACATAGGTGATGGGTATTGGGAATTAAGTGTAAATATGCTATATGTAGTTTGTAGTATAAAAGGACAACACAGAGTGCCTGTGGCTGCCCTGCTGAGCAGATCTCAGCTGGGCAGAAAGAAAATTTTATAGATAAGAATTAATAAACAACTTCAAGACAGAAAAGTGAAGAGTCCAGACTCGTTCTTCAGCCACGTGGGGTGAAGCAGAGACATCCTGCACATCTCAGGGCAGCAATTAACAACCAAAACCTGAGAGCCAGGAGCACTCCAGGGAGGATTTCTGAATGGGCTTTGACAAAGGGCTGTGGCCTGAGAAGGAGTCAAAGAAACCCCTGGGAGAAAGGAGAACTCCACTAAAACAGCCTGAGCTGACCAGAGGATTTGGGGCAGAGCAGGGTCTGGAACCTTCTCCATGGGCTAGGGCTGATGGCCTTTGGATAACCACAGGCACAGGGAATCTGTTTGGCTTAAAAGGATGTGAGGAGCAATGTGGCAATTTAGAAATGCTGCAGATCCCTGAAGATCATCATCTGCACTCAAGAACAAAGCATCAAGTTCTGAAGAGAGAAATGGGGAAGATTTTCACTTGGCAGGTGAAAATCCATTTGGTGTGACCTGAAGCCAGGCTGGGCTCCTTGGGTCAGGAAGTTTCAGAGCACACACAGCTCTCTCTGCTCCTCAGCCTGTCAGCTCAGGCTCATGCACAGAGTGAGGGGTTTGTGTTATCAGCAGGGTCCTGAGCCTCTGCTCTGACCTCCCAGTCCCTCCCAGTCCCTCCCAGTGTGAGGGGTGCAGAAAGCTCCTGGAGGGAAGGCTGGCACTGGCATTGGGCACAGCCTTGTTCCCTGCCTGCAGCCTGGCTGTAGGACTGTGCCAGTGCCCAGATAAGAGTGCTGATTGCTCAGTTCTGTGCCTCTGTGCTCAGGGCACGTCCCTGAAGCCTGCTGGCTGCATCCTCCCTGCACCCACAGTGCAAAGATAAGTGCAAGGTGATGCCATTCATGAGCTGGGTAGGTGCTGCCCTGCCCTCCCCTCGGGCTGCCTGGTAAATCCCAGAGAGGGGAGGTGCTGGAGCCAGACAGATCCCAGCAGGCTCTGGACCATGTCTGGACTCACTCACTGCACTCAGCAGCGTTTCCCTGGCACCTGAGTCCTTTCAACTCCTCCATCCTGCACCCTTTGGTGAATAGATTGTGAATATGCCCAAGCTGTATTTGTGTGTTTACGTAAAGTTTATTTCATCTTTGGCAGGACACCTTTCTTTTTCCATGGTGGTTTTGCACTGCCAGTGTCTTTCCACAAAAAGCTTCCCAAGAGTTGTCACAGTGCCATTCCCAAAATGCCTCTGCAAAGCACAAAGTGCAAGTGCCAGCAAGGTGTCCCTGTCCCTTTAATGCCCACAGTGTCACAATGCTGGAGCTGAGTCACAGCCACCTCCCAAGGAATCGATGACCTGAAAGCTGTCCTCAATCCATCAGATCCCCTGAATTAAGCCCTGCAAAACGAGACCAGTAACAAGGCCAAGCAAGGGACACGATGTTGTGCAAATATTACAGACTTATCTACTTATCTGGATTATGCAACAGGCCTAGAAGTGCTTCCATCCTGTGAACTCCTTTAATGTGTCTCCTGAGCTTGCAGGAGGTGTTACAACACTTTGGCTCGCTCTGCTCCAAGGTTGAGGCATGCACTGGGGAAATTCTTGACTTACCTGCTGCCTCCTGGACAGATGCCATCAGCACCTCTTGCTTAACCTTCTCACAGCACTCCTCGTGGGTCAGCCTGACTCTCCTGAGCACCAAGGCAGGGAGCAGAACCTGTGCTTTCAGGACAGGTTGGGACACACTCACCTGAGCTCCTCTGGCAGGAGGACAGGACCACAAAGTCATTTTTGTGCCAGCTCCCAAGGTGCCTGTCTAACAGTTTTGCCCCCAGTGAGCTGAGCAGAATGGCTGTCCAGGGACTGTGTGGATCAGGAGCTGTAAGCTCTGGAGCATTAAGGTCAGCAGAGCCATTTCTGTCACACAGCATAAATGGCAGAGACCCACAGCCATCTCTGCCTTGTGGAGGCAGTTCATTGTGGTGGGTTCCTTGAAAGGCAAGAAGAAATAACCAACTATCAGAAATAACCAACCTTCCCCTTCCCCAGAATGTCCTAAACAGGGGAGGATGATGTGGATGCCACAGGGACATGCCTGATGCAGCATGGGAGGGGTGGGAGGCCAGAATGATGCAGGTCATTGTAGCTGTCCTGTCCCTTTTCCCGATGGGGCAGAGGAACTTTCAGAGCACTAATATGAAATAATTTACCTCCCTCTGTCTGCACAGCATGGTGCATTCACAGTGATGCTGTGGGGATCATTGCTGTGGCTTGTCCTGGTGTGGTTTGTCCTGGTGTGGTTTATCCAGGTGTGGTTTGTCCTGCTGTGTTTTGTCCAGGTGTGCTTTGTTCAGGTGTGCTTTGTCCTGGTGTGGTTTGTCCAGGTGTGGTTTGTCCCAGTATGCTTTGTCCAGGTGTGGTTTTTCTTGCTGTAGTCTATCCAGGTGTGGTTTGTTCTGTTGTGGTTTGTCCTGGTGTGCTTTGTCCAGGATTTCATCAGAAGGCTGGCTAAGAATAGAATAGGAAAGAATGATAACAAAGGTTTGTGGCTCGGACAGAGAGTCCAAGCCAGCTGACTGTGATTGGCCATTAATTAGCAACAGCCACATGAGACCAATCACAGATGCACCTGTTGCATTACACAGCAGCAGATAATCAATGTTTACATTTTGTTCCTGAGGCTTCTCAGTTTCTCAGGAGGAAAAATCCTAAGGAAAGGATTTTCCATAAAATGTGTTTGTGACAAGAAGGGGCCTGGGATGTGTGAGCCCCTGGGGCAGGGTCTGTGTGTGCTGTGCACCCTCTGGTTCATCCCCCAGCAGAGGGAATCAGGACACCCATCCTGCTTACCTGGCCTTGTGGACAGGTCCCTGCCCCTCCAGCTGAACTCCTATCTGTGTCAAACTCCACAAATCCCCCTGCAATAAGCCCTTGCCACCAGAAGCTCTGAGTGGCCCTGAGCTAAATAGGATTTTGTTCCAGTTTACCTTAATACAAGGAGCAATTGCATCCCATCAGGCTGGAGGTCTTGGTTTTGTAAGACTGAGGAAGGGCAAATTTAAATTTTACCTAAGGGTGGAGAGGATGTCAAATGCCTCATGTGAAATGGCTTTAAAATAAATTACTGCAACAAGCACAATATTCACTGACCACTTGAAAACCTGTGTTGTTTCCACTTGTCAAATATTTGATTTAGGCAAAGATAAAAATATATATTTGAGTGGACAGGATTTTTTTGCAAGTTTTACAATTCTGTAGCTAGCAGAATAATCAATGAATGATGAACAAGTTTTGGAGATGCAGCAAGGTGTTTGGTTACAGCATTTTGATTTATTTTGCTTAGTTTAATGGTCTATCTTCCCTTGAATATAATACCATGAATTTATTGTTTGAGGGGAGAGGCCTGCTTGCACCAAAAGATAATCCAGGAAGTGATTCTTAGAGAGAAAGTTGCGACTTTTTGATTTCCAAAAAGGTCACCAGGCGTGTCCTATGTGACCAAGTGTGACGAGGTATGACCAGCTGGGACCAGGTGAGACCTATCTGGCCAGGTGTGACCAGGTGTGACCAGGCATGACCAGGTGTGACCAGGTGTGTTCTGTGTGACCTGTGTGACCTCTGTGACCATGTGTGACCAGGTATTACCAGGTGTGACCAGGCACATGGGACTGCTCCCACTCCTCCTCTCCCAGCCTGGGCCAGCAGCTGAGCTGCCCCTGAGGTGCCCCCTGCACGTCCCCCCTGCCCTCCCTCAGCCCTGGCAGGTGCTCCCCCTTCCCATGTCTGCAGGGAGGTTAAATAAAGCAGGGTGGTTAAATAAAGGCAGACAGGATAAAGGAACTGAGCACAGATTAACCGGGCAGGCTGCAGCCACTTCATCTGCCCTGCTCTGCCAGGCTCTGCTCAGGGGGGACAATGCCCTAGTCCTTGCTAAAACCAGGACTTGGGGATGCCTCAGCCACTCAGGATGTCCCCAGGGTGGGTCTGGGCTCTCTTTTTGTCTCCAGGTGCCACCTGGTCCCTGTGAGCCTTGAGGACAGTCAAGGCAGAGTCTTGCAAAAGGACCAGAACTGATAAAAGTGAGAGGAGTTATAAAATTCCTTCTGGCAGGGGGGATGATGGGAGTGCCCTGCCTGCACCCAGGGCCATGTGGGGCTCCAGCTGAGCATCCCTGCTCCTGTCTGGAGATGCTGGCCAGAGGAAGGGTGGCAAGCACCAGGGAAGGCAGCAGGCAGCCTGCAGCTTGTGCCTGCTGGTGAGAGCAGCAGCTTTGCTGGCAACACATCCTAGGGAAAGCCAAAAGGGTAAGGTGGTGTTCACAGGGGCCCCAGGACGAGGGAAGAGATGAGGATCTTGACTCCATATTGCAGAAGGCTGATTTATTATTTTATGATATATATTGTATTTAAAAATTGATATATTAAAACTATACTAAAACAATAGAAGAAAGGATTTCATCAGAAGGTTATCAAAGAAAAAGAATGATAATAAAATCTTGTGACTGCTCACAGCCTCGACACAGGTGGCTGGCCTTGGTCATCAAGTAAAAACAATTTCACATGCTGGGTAAATAATTCCCCAAATCACACTCCAAAGCAGCAAAACATGGGGTAGCTGAAGCTTCTCAGCTTCTCAGGAGAAAAGATCCTAATGAAAGGATTTTCATAAAATATGTCTGTGAGAAAAGGGCAGGAGAGACACAGGCTGGGAAGGTGCTTTCCTCTCCCAAAACATCTGGGATCAGACTCAAGTTGTGGTCACACCTACATCTAGGGTGAGTGTGTCCTTCAGCCAGGAGGTTCTGGGAGAGCTGATTCATTCAGGGCCAGCAGAGATATAAGAGAAGGTCAGCTCACCCTGAGTTGGCACCTCCAGCTTGCCCTGAACTCCACTGACTGATGGAGTGTTTAAATATCAGATTGAACCCCACTCTTAACAGGCTCAAGGGGTGAGGTGACTCCACCTGTCAGGACCCAGCACATCCCTCTGGCTGTCCAGGATGGCCAGGACCCTGCCAGGGGGCTCAGAGACCCTGGCACAGAGCCCAAAACACCTCTGGGTTTGATTATGACCCATAGAGCAAATTACCAACCTTGTATGAACACCAGCAAGCCACAACAGTTTAGGCAGAATGATAGTGAAGTTATCACGGGGTGGAAAAGTAGATTTTGGGGTTTTGGAATGGGGGTTCAGGGGGCAAGATGGAGGAATCTGGGCATGTCCAGCCTCTCTCCTTCTTCTTCTTGGCCTCCATCTTCTGCTGTGATGGTGGCACTTTTGGATTGGTTTAGAGTAGAAGCTCACTGTCTAACATAGGTGATAGGTATTGGGAAGTAATTGTAAATATTGTATGTGTGGTTTTTAGTATAAAGACATAACGCTGCCCTGGGGCAGGCAGAGTGCCTGGAACTGTTCTGCTGGACGGACCTCAGCAGGGCAGGAGAAAGAATTTTATAGATAAGAAACAATAAACAACCTTGAGAGCGAGAAATGAAGAGCCCTGACTCCTTCTTTGAGTGCCAGGCTGGGAAAAGAGACTTTCTAACACATCTCGGGGTCACTCTGGGCAGCTAAAGATCCTGACATCCACCATGGTTTGCAAGGGGACCCTTGGGTGGTGTGGGTCTCCCTCAAGGAGGTGAATCTCAAACCAGTGCTCCCTGTGCTCTCCAGGGCATGTCTGGATCAAATCAGATGTTGGATCAGTCCAACCCTTTGTGCAGAGCTGGCAGCCAGGTGAGGTGTGACTAGCAGGACATTCCCTTTTTCTGCCTCACAGCATCTTCCCTAATATTTTGCCAGGGCCTTTACCAGGCCTGTCTGGAGGATTAATAATCCCTTTCTCTGTAATCAGCAGATTGCACAATTACTCAGTTTCTTAATCAATTACAGTCGTTTGCAAATTCTTTCAACAAACAGCTCCAGCAGTGCCTGTGACACCCACAGACACCTCCCCAAGCCCTGCCTACCCCCATCTCCCTCCCCAGCCCTGCTCATCCTGGGGGAGCTTGGGGAGCCTGCCTGGCCTCTCTGTGCTGTTATTGCTGGGCTGCTTGAGCCCTGGTGTCCTAGGGTGAGGTTATGATGCTGTATCCCCATTCCTGTGTTCTGTTCATGCTGGATATCATGTTCTGTGCCTTCCGGACTGGCTCTGAAGGGCGAATGTTTTGTTTTGGTTTTGCTCTCAGCCGCTCCCCCACGGCTGGTGGGACACACAGACAGGGCAGTACATGGTGCTACTTTTGCTTTTTGCTTTGCTTTTGTTCTTGCTCCTGCTTTGCTCCTGCTTTGCTCCTGCTTTGCTCTTGCTTTTTGCTACTGCTCATTAGTTAGTTTAGCTAAGCAGTCCAAATTTTCCCTGGACTGTTTCTCCTTTCTCTTTTTTGGACCAACCTGAGCCTGCTCCGGGCTGGGCCCGGGGAACACCGAGAGTTTGCATCTTGTGGCTGCAGCAGCTGCCCCAGCACAGGAGGGACTGAGAACAGAGCGACCACCCCCAGAGGGACTTTCTGAATTTGTCATCTTTGTCAGAGCAGTGACAGAGTGGTGTCACCTGGTATTGCTCATTCTGTGTGCTGGGGGTGCTGTGCCTGTTAAATAAACAGGTTCTTTCCACTTCTCTCCAAGGAATCCTTCCTGAACAGGTTGTGATGAGGGGCCGTGTGGGTTTGCTTTCTGGAGGGGCCCCTTTGGAGGTTTTCTCCCAAATTTGCCCTAAACCAGGACAGTCCTGCAAAGTGCATGGATTAGTTGCTCAAAACACATGAGAATATCCCCAGCTCCTCCATCCTGAACCTGCTGGGGAGGCAATGTGTGAGCAGGGTGAGTGCAGCCCCCAAAGGGCACAGGGAGGGGGAATCTGTTTGACAAAAGGCTCTTGGCTGGTGTAGCTGCCCTTGGTGCAGCTCTGTGGGCACAGATAAGAACTCTGCAGGAAACTGGAGTGATGCTGAGGCTCCTTGAGAGGTACTACATGGTGTGACCGTCCTGCAGGTGTTTTCAGCCTGAAGGAATGAACTCAGCACAGAAATCAGGAGCTCTGCAAGGGCAGGGAGACTTGAGTGGTGAAGGAGTCCCTTGTGCACTTGCATCAAATGCTAACATGAGCCAAACAGAAAGGAAATTAATAAAAGAGATGTGATGGGAAAAGCAGGGTGATGTGCTTTTGCAGACAGTCTCCAGGTGCCTGGGATATCCCCCAGAAAGCAGTTTGGGCAGGAGCCAGCGATGATCTTGGCCCTACCCTTGCCCTGTGTCCTTGTATTTGTATTTTCCCATGTTTTCAACTTTATTTTCAACTCTGTAATCAAAGGCTTATCTTGTACAGCAGTGTGGTCAGCTTGCAGGCTCTCAGAGTGTGCTGGGAGAAGGCAGAGCAGAAGGAGCTGAAAATGCAAAGTCTCACATTGCACAAGGAGAGGATCACTGCAGAGGGAAACGTGCAGGAGCACTCAGGGCCTGCAGTTTGGGGTGGATCTGGGAGTCTGAGATTGGACACTGCACCTCTCTGAGCTGCTGGGCCACACCTGAGCACTGGGATTTGGGTAAATTTGGGTAAATTTGCTCCTGGCTGGGCCTGGAAGGGCAGGCAGTGCTCACCTTGTCTCAGGGAAGGGGCAGCAGGGCCCCTCTGTGTGCAAAGGGCTCAGGGTCCTTCCTTCTGCCACTGTGGGAGAGCTTTTACAGCAACCCTGTGAGCCACAGAGAAGTTTGATAAGAGGATCCGTGTTTGATAAGAGGATCCATGTTTACCTCTGAAAGAATTTCCAACCAAGGTCATTGACATAGAAAGCAAGAATGAAAGAAGGATAAATAAGAGAAACCTGCAACTGCCTGTTCCAGTGAGCACTGTGTTTGTCTATTAAGACAAATGAGTAAAGTGTAAACTTCTGAGTTTTGTATGATGCCTTGGGAAGGCTGACCTAGAAGAGAGACCAGACTGAGATAAAGAATAAAGCAGGGATTTATTAAAAGGATGTCCTCACCTTGGGCAGCACAAGAGCCCAGCCAGGGCTGCACCCAAGGTGAACCAAAATGGTCCCTAAATGGACAACTGGTCATGGGGTCTCCCATTTTTATAAGTTCTGCTCCATTTTCATATTTGGGTTAAGTTTCCAGGTAGATTTAGGTTATGACGTCCCATCCTTCTTGTTCTCTCTCCAGCCCACGGTGTCTGTGCTCTTGGGCTGAGATTTGGATCATTTGTCCTTGGTCCCCAGCTGGAGCAGGAATTGTTTTGTCTCCCTGCTCTGTGCACCGAGCTCACCATCCCATAATGTGAACCCAGACCTGCACACTAAAGCAGAATCAAATCTGAAAAATAGAAAAGCTAAACCTGAGGCATTGTGTAAGAATGTATAAAAAGCATGCATACTATAATAAAAACTGCTTTTAAGCCTTCTGCAAATGGAGTGTGATGTTTTGCTTTGTGACCATCTCAACTACAACACCCCTGACTTGGACCAGGCTTGCTTAGGAGAGCCAAACCTTGTGGGGAAGCACAAGCCCTGCTCCAGATCTCGTGTTGGAGGAACATCCTTGACCTCTCACACTGGTAGTTTCTGTTGTGATCAGTGCTTACCTGACATTTTGCTATCAGATGCTAAAATCAAAAGGTGTATTCAAACCTGAAGAGCTCTGGGATGCCCCAAACTGGGAACTTTTGACCTGAGGTTTAAAATACTTTGCAACAATCAAACTGCAACTTTCTTCTGAGAAATCCAGGGATGTGACTTTGCAGGTTTGCTCTGCTGTGACAGATAGTCAGAAACAGTTGCTAAATACAGTAACAAAAATAAGATTTTAACTATATTTGACTCTTGTTTGCCTTGCTGACTCAACCCAGCTACTGCTGTGGGTGCCAGAAGATATTCCTGGACATACAATAGCAATGCAGTTATGACCTAAATGCTGATTGCAGAGCTGCTGTCATGGACTGAGGGTGACTCAGAACCTACAGCTTGAGATTTGTTATTTGTAATTTGCCTTTTATTTCTTTGCTTCAACTGTGCTCTCATCTAGTTTGGGCTTGGAAGATGCACTTTGACACAGAATTTTAGAAAGGACAGTGAAACAGGGTCACTTTCTATTTTAGGTGCCCAGCTGGGTTTTTAAGGTGGGGGTGAAAGTCAAGGCATTAAGATACCCACTCAATTTTAAAGTTCCTGGAGCACATGACTAATTACATCTCTGTTAAAAAGAAGGCACGATAGGTAAATCCATCTGCAGCTAAGTCATAAACAATCCTTGCCAAGAGATCGCTTGTCCAGACTCTGTGTGGAAAAACTTATTGAGTCATCAGCCTTCCTAGACATTGGGAACAGCTTAGTAAGGCTTTAAAAAAACAGGAGAAAGGCTAGATTGATCATATTTTGGAGATGGGATGTGGAGAATTCAGGAAAACTCTATTAATGTAAATGTCTGGGGGTGTTTTGTGTCTGGGGGATTGTGAGGAGCTGGGCAGGGAGCAGTGGGGTGTTATCAGACACACAGGTCCTGCAGGCAGTGGGGAAGGAATCGCTTGCAGAATCCCTTGAAAATATTTTGTAGATTGTTTCTTGGCTCTCTTCTGGGAGTGGAGAAGCTGCAGTGGCTGCAGGCACAGCCTGGGATGAGAGGCTGAGAGAGCAGGGGATGTCTCCAAGCACCTCTAGGTCCTGGAGGGTGTCCTGGCTGAGCTCTGGGTGACACCACAGCACGAGGCCCAGGGGCACAGCCAGGCTCTGTGGAAGGGCAAACACAGCCCTGGCAGAGCTGGGCAGGGGTCTCCCATCACCCCTCACCCAGCAGCAGTTCTGTCTGACCCTCAGAGTGAACCCTGCCTGCCCCTTGCCCCTGGCAAGACACAAAGCACAGAGGTGACAGAGCTGAGTCCAGCTTAGACACAGCCACCACCCACAGGGTCACCTGGACCTCCAGTCATCTGGGAAGGTCTTGGGTGCCACATTTATCCCAGGGTTGTGCAGGTGGGACAGAGGAAGAGCTTGTCTGTAGCTGTGAGTGCTTGGGTGTCGCAGACATCTTTTCATGAAAAATCCTTTTCTTAGGATTTTTCCTCTTAAGAAGCCGAGAAGCTTCAAGAACAAAATGTAAACAATGGTTATCTGCTGCTGTGGGATGCAACAGGTGGATCTGGGATTAGCTCATGTTAGTTTGTTTGTAATTAATGGCCAATCACAGTCAGCTGGCTCAGACTCTTTGAGACAAAAGCTTTTGTTATCATTCTTTGCTTTTCTATTCTTAGCCAGCCTTCTGATGAAACCTTTTCTTCTATTCTTTTAGTATAGTCTTAATGTAATATATATCATAAAATAATAAATCAGCCTTCTGAAACATGGAGGCAGATCCTCATTTCTTCCCTCATCCTGGGACCCCTGTGAACATGGTTACACTTAGGTGGCAGAGCAGGCAGGTGCTTTCTACTGCCTGCTCCAGCCTGCACGCCCCAGCTCCTGGATATGTCCCTGCTCCTGGATTTACGTACAGAATGAGGCTGGGCAGGGCATCCTGTGCTTTCCTGCACTGTTGTGGCCACAGCAGGGCCAGAGGAGGGGTGGCAGTGGCTCCCAGGACATGCTGTCTGCTCTTGGGAGATGGAGGCGTTTTTGTTCTGCTTTTTTTTCCATTGTGCTTGGGCACTTCACCCAGCTCAGCCTCCTCTGACAATAACACTTTGTTTCCCTTAACCAACATCACTTTTCAAATGATGCAAATAATTTTAGTGCATCCAAACAGGAAGTGGCTGAGTGTCTGGGTGTCTGAATCAACATCCTGGAGGCTGGGCCTCTGCCACCAACAGAATTACTAAATATAGGAGCTGCCTATGGATGGAGGTGAAGGTTTTGGAAATGGCAGAGCCAATTAGACCCTGTGCCAGACTGTGACCATTGGATGTGGCCAAATTGTTGCTAGCCCTGCTCAGCCAGGCTGGTGTGGCCACAAGCTGCATCATCTCAGCTCCTCTGGGCTGCTGCAACCCCATTTCCTCTGGGGTTTTGGCTTTGAGATGGAAGGAGCAGAGCAGAGGGACCAGCAGAACTGCACCCAGTGCTGCCCAGGGAATCCTTCTCCAGCTCAGTGGGCTCAGCAGGGCAGCCAGGCACAGAAGGGAATTCGGGGCTGGCTAGTCCTTTCTGGCATGTGTGGGACAGCTGAGTCACCAGCAGATCTGGGGAAAAGCCACAAGGAGAAGTCAGGTCATTCACCACTCAGCAGGCGTCACAGTGTCACCTCAAGTTGTTTTTACTTCTGGATAAAGAATGCAGGATTTTTAAAAACCACTTTTGCTGCAAGTTTTCAAAGAAATCCAGCAATCCCAGGCAAGTTCTAATTTGTCCACATTTGTTGTGAAACACAGGCACCATAACTGGCAGCACAGACCATGAGTGCTGCCTACAACACCAAAACACCCCCCTAATCCACTTGATTACTCTAGATAAAATATCCATAGCTCCTTAATGAATCCCAGAATATCTTCTAGAAGGAGACAAACAATGCTTTGAGGTGATGAATGCTCAGGAGGACACCCTGGCTTTTTCTGCACTGGATCTATGCTCAGGTGTGAGGATGGATCCAAGGTCTCTCTTCATGCCCAGTGCTGGGGATCTGCAAAGACTGAAACTGGTTTGGGTTTGACAGAAAGGCCGGGTAGGTGGAGGATACCTGAAGGTGTCTGGGCCACACCTGAGTGCTGGGATTTGGGTGACGGACATGGGAGTCAGATCCTCATTTCTTCCCTCATCCCAGAACCCCTGTGAGCACCGTCACACTGGATGAAGTATTTTTAAAAAGTTATTAAAGTCACTTTAACTTTTCACCAATAGTGTTATGTTGACTGATTGTAGCTGGTAGTTAAAGTAAAAAAAGCATAAACAATTAGAAAGTGTATAAAAAGTCAGCCATGTTCAATAATAAAAAGTTACCATCTAAGACTACTTGTGATCTCTGCTTTGTGTCATAACCACCTCAACAGCAACACTGCATTCCTTTTCCTGCAGTTGGGAAATTTGGATCAGCTCCTCCTAAAAATAAACAGACTTTTCAATTCTTTGAGCTTTCACAGTGTGCACTGTTCAGAGCTGGAAATCACTATTTCTTTGTGGTTATTTAGATAAACTGTGGTGGCAGAATAAAACTCCTTGAGAGCTGCCAAAGGGGCATTAACCATCACACAGCAATGCTCTTCTGTGGTCTGGAAGGAAGGAGTTGGAAGGGTTATTTTAAGATCCAGGATGAATAAATCTCTGAGCAAGTGCCCAGAAATTCCTTTGAGTAATTTTTTTTCAAGTGTACTAAAGATATTTTTTTAAAGTGCTCTAAAGATAATTTTATCAATGATATCACAATTAAAATGCACAGGAGCCTTGCACTGTGCTGGCATTGTGTTCTCACCTTTCACAAGCATGTTCTAGACAGAGATGATAATCTCACAGGAACACTCCTGCTTCCTGCATGAATCTGACACTGTCAGGCAGATGTGGACAGAGTTTGGTTTGTTCTGTGCTGAAAGCATCAGCTGGGTTTTTGCCATTTCACTAAAGTGGAAGTATTTAATGATGGGCTGGTGTGTGGGAGCAGTGACATTTCTGCACTGTTATTCATCAGGAACACTTTGGGCACACTGTGCTTTTCTCTTTGTCCCAGTGCCCTATTTCAGAGCAGAACCTCACACGTCTATTCTTGTTATTTGTAAAAATGTTGCATTTAAGTGCAACTGACAGTCCAAAATCTGCCCTGTATGGACAGATTTCCAAAGCTTAACCAGGATAACTTGGGGATTAAGAGAAGAAGTTGAGAACGTAACAGAGCCATCTATTCCAAAATTTTCAGACAAAAATTAAAAGAAAAATCTTAATTCAGATTGAAACAAAATACCATTTAATCTCATGAAAGAACAGACAAGAAGTTGAGAATGTAACAAAGACATCAATTCCAAAATTTTCAGACAAAAATTAAAAGAAAAATCTTGATTCAGATCGAAACAAAATACCATTTCATCTCATGAGGGAGAAATTCCCAGTGTTTTCCACCAACTCAAGTATGGTTATTAACAGAAAGTGACTTTTCTCTCTGAGTGTGGCATTCGTGGAAATGCCAGTGACAGTCACAGGAAACTGGACAAGACCTTTTGGTGTGAATAAGATCCTGCTTGGGGCTGGACTCCCACAGCTTTTGGGCTCTGAAGTGCCTTTGTCCTGCTGTGGGTGTGCAGGGCCAGGGGTGGAAAATCACCCATCCTCTCTGCTCTGTGAAGAGTAATGAAATATTTAGTGGCCCATGGAGAGTGAGAACATCTCCCCATCCTGGGGGTTCTGGGATGGGATGCACTGACAGGGATCTTCCTACTGCTTGTGAGAGTCAGTCCATAGAGACTCTCAAAGAGAGGGGTGTGAGGGGCCTGAGGGATCTCCAAACCTGCCATGCAGGAGAGAACCACACATTTTGGGACAGAACAGCCCAAATGCCCAATGTCCCACAGCAGCCTGAATCCTGGGGGCTCATTTAGAAGTGCCCCAACCCTCCAAGGGCCAAAGACCTCACAGAGGTTATAATGAAAGTAAAAAATTGCTTTCAGCTGAAACAAAATGTTCTTGACTGCTCTCAAACCCAGCACCTTGCTGGTGAGAAAAAGGGAATACAAAAGTGACTAGATCTGAATTGATCATCGTCGGAACTCAGTGCATCCTTCTGGGTGTCCAGAGTTGCTGAGAGCCCCGTTGTGGGGCTCAGAGACCCTGGCACACAGCCCAGAACATCTGAGGATTTGATTATGACCCCTGGAGCAAGTTAACAGCTTTGTATGAGGACATGAAAGTCACAGAGGTTTGAATGGTGTAATAATAAAATGATCACAGGGTGAAAATGTAGATTTTAGGATTTTGGTGTGGGGGTTATGGGGACAAGATGGAGGAACTTGGGCGTGTCCAGCCTTTCTTCTTCTTGTTCTCCATTTTCTGCAGTGATGTTGGCACTTTGGGATTGGTTTAGAGTAGAAGTACACTGTCTAACACAGGTGATGGGTATTGGGAATTAAGTGTAAATATGTTATACATAGTTTGTAGTATAAAAGGACAACACAGAGAGTGCCTGTGGCTGCCCTGCTGAGCAGATCTCAGCTGGGCAGAAAGAAAATTTTATAGATAAGAATTAATATAAATATATATATATATACATATAAGAATTAATATAAATAATATATATATAAATAATATATAAAAAATAAATATAAATAATAAAAAATAACCTCAAGACAGAAAAGTGAAGAGTCCAGACTTGTTCTTCTGTTGCGTGGGGTGAAGCAGAAACATCTTGCACATCTCGGGGCAGCAATTAACAACCAAAACCCGAGAGATCATGAAATAATTTTCTGGTTCAATTATTTAATTGATAATATCACAAAGCAATGGTAGCATGGGCTGGACCCTGTCCTGGCTCTGAGGCAGTGGCACAAGTGAAAGGTGGGCACAGGTCCCGCAGGTGCTCCCCAGCCAGAGCTGGGGTCACCACAGGCTGTTCCTTCAATAGCAGGTGCCTGTGGCAGTGTCAGCCCCCAGGTGAGCTCAGGACAGACCATTTCATTCCTGGCAGATTTGCTGAAGCCCCAGGTGGATCTCAGCAGGACATGGAAAAGCCCACACCAAGGTCATGGGAGCAGTGACCACCACAGTGTGGTGCCTTGGGGAGGCTGCCCTAGAACAGAGACCAGACTGAGCTAAGGAATAAAGCAGGGATTTATTAAAAGGATCTCCTCCATGGATCCACCTTGGGCAGCACAAGAGCCCAGCCAGGGCTGCACCCAAGATGAACCAAAATGGTCACAAAATGAACCCAAGATGAACCAAAATGGTCCCAAAATGCACAACCGGGCACGGGGTCTGTCACTGGGATCAGTTCTGCTCCATTTGCATCTTGCAGTTCATAGTTCATTGTCCAATTCCAGCTTTAGCCCCTGCAGTCCCATCCTGCTTGTTTTTCTCTCTCCAGCCCACAGTGTCTGTGCTCTTGGGCTGAGATTTGGATTATTTGTCCCTGGTCCCCAGCTGGAGCAGGAATTGTTTTGTCTCCCTGCTCTGTGCAGAGAGCTCACCATCCCCTCATATAAAACCCAGATCCACACACAAAGCAGCACAGAATCTGAACAATATAAAAACTAAACCTGAGGAATCAAGGGGAAACTTCTGTGTGTGGTGACAATGCTGCCTCTATCACCTTCCCTGGGACATGAGCCAGGGGTGGGTAAAGAGGGGAAGGGTTTCTGGAGAGGGAATGGCCCAGCAGGAGCAAACAGTGGAGAGACCTCAGCTCCTGGTGCTGAGCATGGCAGCTCTGGATTGAGCTGCAGGCTCAATTCCCCTCCCATCCCCATCTGCAGGCTGGCTCTGCCCTGCTGGGGTCACAGGCCAAGCCAGCAGGCAGATGGTCCATTAGTTTAGACAGGGCTGATCCTGGCAGGGAAGGGAAGAGGCTTCCTGAGGTCTTTCTCCTGCGAGCTGTCTGTGGGAATTACTGGCAGCTCATCACTGGGGGTTTATCTCCTTTTCACTGTCTCCCCTTGCCCTGTGGCCACCCAAGGCAGGGTGATGTGCTGGTGCTCCCAAGGGAGCTGGGAGGGTGTTCCAGTGGTGGATCCACCTTATCTCCCCTTTTTGGGGCACCAGGGCTACCCAGACTGGCTCTGGTGCCACATCTGGGCTGTCCCTCACAGGGGCAGCTCAGCTGTGGCTCAGGTGGGAGCAGAGGAGGCTCAGAGAGCTGTGCTGGTGCCCTGGCCTGCTCTGCTCCTCTGCTGCCTGCTCAACTACACCAGCGGGAGAGCCTGAGAGGAGACACTATGGAGAGGCTGGAAGGATCCCTGGAGGCCTCTAATCCAACCTCCCATGTCACAGACGGGGCAGGGTGCTCCTGGCCTGTCGGGATCTCTAGCTGGTCATAGTGACCCCGAGATGCGTTAGAAAGTCTCTTGAAGAAGGAGTCAGAGCTCTTCATTTCTCGGTCTCAAGAGAAGAGAAACCGTTCATTGTTCCTTATCTGTAAAATTCTTTCTCTTGCCCTGCTGAGGTCCATCCAGCAGGACAGTTCCAGGCACTCTGCCTGCCCCCAGGCTGGTGTTATCTTTTTATACTAAAAACAACGTGTACAATATTTACAATTACTTTCCAATACCTATCACCTATGTTAGACAGTGAGCTTCTACTCTAAACCAATCCAAAAGTGCCACCATCCCAGCAGAAGATGGAGGCCAAGCAGAAGAAGAAGAAGGAGAAAGGCTGGACAGGCCCAGGTCCCTCCATCTTGCCTCCTGAACCCTCATACCAAAACCCCAAAATCTACTTTTCCCCCTCATGATAAATTCACTATCATTCTACTTAATTTGTCATGAATTGCAGATCTTCATCTAAGGTTGGTAATTTGCTCCATGGGTCATAATCAAACCCACAGGTGTTTTGGGCCCTGTACCAGGGTCTCTGAGCCCCCAGGCAGGGGTCCTGGCAGTTCTGGACAGCCAGAGGGATGTGCTGGGTTCCCACACTGGCCTTGTCCAGCAATTCTGAAACTCTCTGTGGATTACATCTCCATAATTACAGGCAGCTGCTCAACCAGGCCCAAAATCACCTGTGACCATGGGGCAGATAAACACACACAGGGTCATGTAAGATAAACAAAACCTGCTTTTTCTACACTTCTTAAAATGGTTCAGGGAAGAAAGTGAACAGATATGAGTTATAGAGGAACTGTTTCTTTCCATCCTTGCTTTCTTTTTCTGCTTCAGGGCTTTTTGAGGCAGAAAATTGATTGAAGGGCTTGTGTTGGGTTCTATTCTCCATCTCACACCTTCCAAGCCTGGACTTGGTCTTGTGTGGCTTCAGCTATGGTTAGTGAGCACACCTCCATGGGGCTGAGGTGTGTGGATGCCTTTTGTACAATAATTGAAACGTGGATTTCTCAGGCAGACTGCAACCAAGCTCTTCCTACAACAAAACTTTTGTATCTTGTGCAAGTTACCACCACCTCCAGTCTCCTCAGCAGTGAGCTCTTTTTAGAACATCTCTTCTTTAACCATTTTGCTGGACCTGCTGCCTTCCCCCTGTGCTAACCCACACATCCTGCAGCCCACAGATGCATCTACACACATCATGCTTCCCCATATAAGCCACCCTGGTGAGTTTTGGAGTCTCTGTCTTGCTTTTTTGACATCTGCGGGCAGGCCCAAAAGAGTTACTGAGAAAGCCATGAATTTCTACCCAGGATTGATTCATATGCTTAAAAAAAGGCCACCCTAAGGTCATGTCTGGCCCAGGCAGGACTCTCCATCACATGTCCCTGTGCTCTTCTGCTCCCAATGCAGCTACTCAAAACACACATTGGTCTCCTTCAATCAGCTCCTGAAACAAAGGCAGAGTGAAAAGTGTTTCTTCTATACTTCAATGGCAATTCTTCAAAAACAAAGCATGCAAAATTCTTCATCCCATTCCCACCAGTGAAAGCAGTTCAGGCAGGAGAGGGCCACAAGATGCATTTCTCCCAGAAGGAATCATTGTGCCAAGCTCAAATCCAAGAAGTTCTCAAGTTGTCAGGTTTGGGTGGTTGGACTTAGTAAATAAAACATGAAACTTTCTGCTGCAAACAGCTACCATAAAAAACCAGGTAAAATCAAACTCCTGCATTTTTGGGGGAAAATGATGCAAGCCAAAGCTGGCAGCCAATGCAGAACTGGCCCTTCTCACCCCTTTGCCTTCCAGCACAGGGGGCAACGTGGGCAGGGATGAGAGCTCCTAGGCTGGGCAGGAGGGTCACATCTCCATCCCATGTGTGAAAACCAGACCCAGGGAGCACCAGGAGTGAGGCTGTGCAGCTGTGAGTGGCTGTGGAAGAGCAGCCTGGTATCAGTTAGTGTGTGCAGAGCCTAAAAATAGAGACCCTCTCCTCTCACAATGACTCAGAGATGCAGAAGGGAAACCCACAAGCTCAGTGCTTGGCTGTCCCCTGAGCTGATTGAAAGTTTTTTGCATCTAGAACTTTGTTTTGACACAAAACGGCTTTTTGAAAAACAAACTAGCAAAAAAAAAAAAAAAAAGAAAAGAAAAAAGAAAAAGAAAAAGAAAAACTAAACCTCCTCTCTCATCACCAGAGCTGCTGGGAATTCTCATTTGGTCTAAGTTTGGAAGAGGGCCTGGCCAGTAAAGCATGACATTTTGTAGTTTTTAAATGCTAGCTTTTGAAACCCCCTGCAAGTATTTACTTGCTGAGCTCTTCCTTGGTGACCTTTGAGACCAGATGAAATGGTGCAAGGTGTGCCAGTGCTCTGGAAGTTTCATGGGGACACAGTTCCTTTTCCAGACAGCTCTGGTCCCAGCTCAGGAGGAGCAAATGCACCAGCTGCCTGCTGAATCCCATGAGGAGGGGATCCTTTAACCCTTTTCATCCCATGCATGGGGGGCTCCAGGCAGGTTTTGGCCATGCCATGGGTGATTGTAGCCTGGAGGGGAAGCAGAAGGGAACCAGGGTGCCAAGGGGAGGTCCCTGATCCCTTGTGGAAACCCAGAGCACAACCGGGAATATTTCTCTGTCTGTTCTGACCTCCAGGGGAGCTCTGACTTTGACCCTCATTCATGGAGATAGTTTCATAAACTCCAGAACAGACTGGAATCCACAAAAGTGTGAAATAGATTATAGACAGTAGTGTAGGTGCATCACACGGTGAGAAATTCAGGTTTTGGGATTTTTAGTATGTTGTGGATGGAAACAAGATGGAGAGCACAGGGTGTGGTACTGGGTTTCATCTTCATGGGTTTGGGTGGCATTTTGTAATTGGGCAGAAAAGTCCTCACTGGGGGCTCTTTGGGATCAGTTATTGGGTTAAAAAGGGAAATAATCTAGGTGTCAGTTCTTAATTGGATAATTTAGCTGTAAAAGACCTTGTACCAAGAGATTGTTGGCCATTTTGTGGTGCTTTTCCAGGGCGCTGAGCCTGGTGTGGACAGCATGCAAAACTCTAGGTAAGATAACAATAAACCAGAACGTGAAGACCGAAAAGATCCAGTGTGTCTCTCTCTCCTGACACAAAACCACTCCAGGAAGGTCTCCCTGGACAGGGGAGACCTTGGGAAGGCCCAGGCTGAGCCCCAGGAGTTGGGGAATCAGTGACAGAGATCCTGACACAGGACGATGCCTGGGAAAGTTGTGTTTCTGTCCGTGGCCAGAGAGCTGCTGCCACACCAGGGATGTCCTTTGTTCCCTCCATCCACGTTGGGAGAGCACATCTGCTGCTCCCCAGCCCTCAGCAGCGGTTACATCACTCGGATCATGCTCCATTTGGAAATGCATTAACAAAACTCTTCAGCAATAATAAGCTTTAACTAACGAGTGGCAACTGGTGAATGGAGCCTCCATCTGTTCTCACCCACAATGTGCAAAGTCTACCAAAGTCAATGGACTTCTCTCTGCTGAATTCAGTGGGCCTCTTGCCAAAATCTGTGTGAATAAAATGATGCTTGTGCATATATTTATGAATGGTGAGGCGGGGGAAATGTGCAAATCCAGCATCCACTAAGCGCCCATGAAACTGTTACTAACACAGTTTGATGTGAATCCCAGCAATTTCCTGTCTGAAAACTTTGTGTTTTGGTGCAGGGAGAGGAATCCATAGCCCTGGGACAGCACCTGTGCTGTGTCAGCAGAGGGTCACCTCTGAGAGAGTGACATTGCAAGAGGACACCTTGTGGGAAAGTGGATTTTGAAGCCTTCATCCCTGTACCTGTGTCTAATCTAATTAGTCCTGGCATTTATTTATGGCAGACAATTGCTGCTGTCACAGTGTTCATTTAGTCCTAAAAAATCCAGAATTTTTGTGATTCCTATAAAGGAAAAAGAGTTGGGAAAGAATTCCATGAAATTGTGTGTAATGTCTATTGCTCTGAAGTAATTTGTTTCTCATGAGCTGTTCAAATGACACCCAGGGACTCAGCAGATAATGAGCCAAATTAGGGATGAATTTAACATCCCTCTGGAAGGGCAGGAATTATTCTTCCAGATAGCACCTGGCCATGCTGAGTTGCCACAGTCAGTTGGAGAGAAAAGCGAGGAGTTTATCTGGATTAGTTCAGATATAACCACCAGTGTCAGTCCTCAAGTGATGTTCTCATAATTTGGGTAAAACACAATTTTTTTTTTTGCCCCAGTGTGACACAACTCCCTGGGTTTTTGTGCTCCAGGAACTGGAGTCTTCAGTGAGAAAATACCAGAGAAGGAGACAGAGGAGGAGGAAGGTCAAATGTCTTGAACAAGTGGGCAGAAATCTTTGATGGCATCACAGAGTGGAGCTGAGAATTGGGCAGGGACAACATCCTGGGCACCACATTGCTGGAAGGTTCTGACTCCTGGCCTCCTCACAGAAACCATCAGTGTGAAACAGCATTTTTATTTGCTTGCAGTCCCTTCTGCCTCCATTTCTACGTGTCCCTGAATGACAAAGACAAAATCCTCCTTTCCATCTGATGCTATAAGGTGTTTGTTATTGCCTCAGCTTCCCTTTCCAAGGTGTGTGGCATCAATGGCCATACCCAAAAAGAGTCCAAAGGGCTCCTGTGTCTGCATCCTCCTGACACCTTCATAGCACCAGCACTTTGTCCTCCTGCAATGGTCCTCCCCATTCTCCAGGCAGCTCCCTGTTATTCCTGGGAAAAAAAATGAATTTCACTCAGCAGTAAAGCAAAAAACCCCCAGTTTCCCTAAAAGAAATGAATGAAAGCTACAGCAATGGACATTGACAATGAAGAGATATTTAACTCCACTTTATAAAATTTGAGGTTGATGATGTTTTCCAAAGAGAGCTCCAGTGAGGCACCTGCTGCCCCAGCCCTTCTCCTCACAGTTTGGGGAGTGATGCAGTTATGGTCACTGTGGGATTTAATTTTTTATTTATTTCCT
Source organism: Zonotrichia albicollis (assembly GCF_047830755.1). Taxonomy (NCBI): domain Eukaryota; kingdom Metazoa; phylum Chordata; class Aves; order Passeriformes; family Passerellidae; genus Zonotrichia; species Zonotrichia albicollis. The sequence goes on along the minus strand of NC_133838.1, from coordinate 7,688,635 downwards.
GGTGTAGAATTGTTCAAATTTCAAGATTTTGGGCAGAAAGCAATCAAGCTTTCAATCAAAAGACTCGAGCCAGCAGCTCTGGTGGTGCTGGGGGTGATGGATGCAGAAAAGCCTCCAATCACCTCGAATTAGCACCAGGGGCTCATTTCTTTTGCTCTGGCCCTTGGTAGTGGTTGTCTCATCAAATGCAAACATCTTAATGACTTGAGCTCTTCAGTGGATTTCCTCTCCATTATCCCAGCTAAGCTATTTGCTCTACTCACAAGCTGCCGAGCATTGCAGGTCATGGAAAAATGCTTTCTAAACTTCTGCACACCATTAGGTTTAAGTAGAACGCTTATGAAGCAATGGAGAGGAGTTAAAAGGCAATTTACCTCTTCTGAGAAATGCAGGTACCCTGGTGATAAGCTCTTGTCTCCCATAGAGGATCTGTGAAGCAGTGAGCCAAGAAGTCTAACACAGGGAGGGACAAATCACAGGCTTTTTTTTTTTATTATTCCTAGGGGAATTTCGTTATTTTCCTGCTTGTGGGTGGTATTTTATACTTTAATAACACCCACCCCCCTCCCTAGAGTGTCATTCGAGCTGACAACCCTGCAAACTGTCACCTAAAGGTCAATGGCTCTGTGTTCCCTGCCTGCAAGCAGAGCTTTGCTGTGACACCGGAGGAGTCCCTGTTCCAGGGCACAGGGCTCAGGTTCAGCTCCCTGGCAGATGGCATCTGCTCACTGCTGCCCTTTTCCCCTCTCAATCAGGTTACCACGTCTTGGTGAGCAGCATTAATGTGATGGTGCTGAACCTGGACTGGGAAAGACAAGCTGACACTGAGCCGGGGCTCTGTGCACACTCAGTGCCACGTTTTTATCAGTTTTTATCAGTGTAAATCAGATCTCCACTCTGCACTGAGACAAAGCTTTCTGGGACACTTCAACCAGGAGTTCATTCATCCCACAGAGGAGCTCTGGTGCTCACTCCCTGTGTCTGGACACGCTGAATCTGTGCCCTCACCACAGCAGCTCATTGTGCACTGAGCCTGTCCACAGGGCAAGTGATTTCTCCAGTGCTGACAACAATTTTGTGTCTAACTGATGTGTTCAATGCTGTGCTCAGCCCAACCACACAAAACTAACCACTGAGAAGGGGCAAGAAGAGAACCATGGCTTTTATGTTCAGCCACCTTTTGCCTCCAGGATCATGGTCTGGGGATTTTTTTGGCTATATTTCCATAGAGGCAGCCTTCTTCCTTGTGCTACAGGCTTAAATTGTTTGGTTTGGTTTTGTTTGGTTTTGGTTTGTGTTGGCTGTTTTTCTTCTTTTCATATTGAGCTGCATGAGATCACTAATGATGTGTAAGCACTGGAGATCCCTGTGCCTGCATCAAGCACTGCAGAAGGGTTCTGAAGGCAGCAGGCTCCAGGATTCCTGGCTTAATGTGGAATAAAATAAGAGTGAATCAGTCTGACCCACTCAATAATCCAAACTGTCAATTTGGGTCGTCAATAATCCACTGTCAGTAATCCAAACCCTGTCAATAATCCAAACCCTCTCCTGCCCCATCACACTGGTTGAGTCAGTGATGCCAAGAGACAGCCCATGCCACTGTGGGCACCAGGGCCAAGTGATGCCCTTCCAAATGGCTCCTGGGCATGTTCAGGGCTCCCTGAGCAGTGACACCAGCCCTGGATCCTCCACACTGTTCTGGAGGCTCAAAGAGTTTGATAGCAAGGTTGTGGGCAGGTCTGGGCAGCCTGATCTCATGCCAGTTCGGGAAATGTTTAATTCACTCACTCAGACCTGGAAAGATTGTGGCTGTGGCTGTCATGTGCACTGACAGATTTCCAGGGTAGTTCTGTTGTCAATATACAGCTAAAGCAAAGCTGTTTTTTCAGCTAGCAGAGCTGAAAACCACACAAGCAAAGGTAAGAATGTGGCTCATTAATAGTTGGAACAAGACAGATGGTTCAACTGGCAGGACAGAGTTTCCCAAAGCCTGTCTTTCAGGACAGGTTTTCACTGGAAGGCTGGGCCAGGTTCCTGCTGACAATGTGGATCCTGGTGAGCTTGTTCTGTCCTTGTGGCAGAGCAGGAGGCTGTGCTGGGCACAGCCTTGGCAAAGGGCCTGGGCTTCCAGTTTTGGCAGCAGGGCTGAGCCCTGATAGCATCAATAAATGATGCAGATGTCCAGAAGGCAGCAGTGTCCATCTGGCTGTGTTTGTTGATCTGTAATTTGGACTCTCTGGCTATTTGCAAAATCTGTTCTTTAAGTGCTCATTGTGGGGTGCTGCTCTGCAAGGCTCAGCAGCAATGCTGGCAGCACAGAGGTCCCACTCACCTTCTTGTCAGATCCTGTGTATTCCCTTCCCATGGCTTTCAGTTCACTCCCAGGTCTGATTCCCACCTATCCATCAGCCCAAACACATCTGCACCCAACTCCTGCTCCTTACAGAAAACAGCTCCTGCATGTCCAGGAGGTTGGCTGGCCTTGCACAGAGCTCCTCAGCCTGCACCTGGAGCATGCAGGGCAAACACCTTCTCCACCTCAAGAGTTGCCACAAGTCCCCTGTGTGAGGGAAGGGACCACCAGGTCAGGGAATCATAAAATCATGGAATTATGGAGTGATTTGTATTGAAAGGGACCTCAAAGCTCATCTTGTTTCACCCCTGCCATGGGCATAGACAGCTCCCAATATCCCAGGTTGCTCCAAGCCCCGTTCAACCTGGCTTTGGACACTCCAGGGATCCAAGGGCACAGCTTTTCTGGCCAGTACATTCTGCTGGATTGTGGGCACTGAGAGAACCCCCTGAAAGAAGCCTTGCTGACATTACACTGGGGTCTCCCTTCCTCCAAGTTACAACTCAGCCTGGCTTCAGTCCAGGATGTGCTTCCTCAGCCACTTCATTTAATCCCTATTTTTAAGCTTTTCTTGCCGATTGGGATGGGGTTAAGCCGTGTTGTTAATTAACTAAAAATGGGGCAAATCTCACTAGCTCAGAGCAGGGCTTTGTAAACTCTTGTTGGGGCTGGCCTGAGAGCAGCTCTGGGCTCATCACCCCCTGTGTGCACCTGCCCTGCACTTCTGGCTTAATCCTCTGTTCTGATCAGAGCATCCAGCCCAGGGCCTGTTCAATAAACCCTAAACCATGGGTGGCCAAGGAGGTGGGGCACAGAACCCAAGAAATTTTCCAGCTGGATCATGGTGTCAGCTTGGGCCTGGAGATTCCTCTAGAGCTGTGTCACTGCTGCAGGAGCTGCACTTGGCCCAGCAGTGCAGCCACAGGAGATGGGGACATCACTGCAGCCTGCTCTCTTTCACACACACATGGGCTTAATCCTTGCTTCCAGGGTCTGGTCTAGGTGAAGGAAATACTGATTGTAACTGCTCAGCAGGGAAAATTTGTGACCAAGGATGATCTGGCACAGAGGGCAAAGGGCCAAATGCAAGGAGGGGTTGAACTCTCTGGATGAAAGCAGAAGTGCAGAGACTAAATGGCTCCTTGCAAGGGATTAGTGCTGGAGCAAGGGCAAAAAGGAATCTGCTTGTGATGCATCTTTTCAGACTCCACATATTGCAGTAGGACTCTGCCCAATAAGAGTTCATTAAATTTCTCTTCTATCTTCAAGAACAAATATGTGTTTAACTCCCCTCAAGGGGTATCATAAAAACTTCCCATCAGGGATATTTGCCTTCTCAAAGAGCAGTCAGTCTGGATTTGTGCTGGCATCAGTTCCAGTGCCCAGGAGCTTGGCTGGCACATCAGTGAGGGCAAGGGCTTGGAGCCATGGAGCCATCCTGCTTCCACAGAGCCCCTCTCACACACCCCCTCACCCACTCTCCTCCCTTGAGGCATGTCTGGGAACACCAGGTATCCTCCTGCAGGTTGGGGAGTAAGATTTTCTTCTCATAGCATGCCCAGCCAAGAGCCAGGAGCACTCATGGTTTCAGGATGCACAAGAAGTTTGCACCTAAGGAAACACTTCTGTATTGAGAGGGTGTTCAGACACTGAACAGGCTTCCTTGGGTGCTGCTGGGTGCCCCAGGCCTGGCAGGGTTTGGGAGGCATCAGGACAATGCCCTTAATAACACATTTCAGATTTGGTCAGCCCTGAAATGGCTGGGCTGTTGCACTGGCTGATCATTTAAATTCCTTCCAAATGAAATATTCTGTTCTATTCTATTCTATTCTATTCTATTCTATTCTATTCTATTCTATTCTATTCTATTCTATTCTATTCTATATTTCATTCCATTCCATTCCATTCCATTCCATTCCATTCCATTCCACCACAGTTTTCTGCATTTTGAGGACAACTGAAAATTGCAGGGACACACAGATTGGGCTCCACATAAAGAGATTATTGAAATAGAAAACAAGGAGCAAAAATAAGGGGCAGAGAGGTGTTGTCCAAGCTGCAGGATGGAAAAACCCTGATCCTTCTTTTGCCCAGGCTTAGGCAATATTGCCAGGCCAGGTTTTGGGGCTGGAGCTTCTCAGCTTGGCTCCACACTCCTCTTCCCCTGCTCAGACAGGGAGGTGCTGTCCCTGCCTCCCTCAGGGCCAGCTGTCTAGACCAGCCTCAGGGGATGAAGCACTTTTGGGGCAGACTCACCTGCCTGACAGGTAGGTCAGAACCAGATGAATCACTTGTAACTTTTTATTTTTGCCTCCAGTGTTTATAAATGGAGCTGGGCATGACTTGCCCACGTTGGCTTCCCTGCCTTTCAGCCATTTCACAAAGGAGGTGACCTGCACCCTGCTTCACTTTTGGATTCTGGCATCTTATTTCCACTTCATATCCCACTTCACTCTGGGGAAAGCTGCTCATGTTGCCTGGGGCAGGCAGATCTCCAATTCTTTTTCCATAGTGGAACAAGAGAACTTCCCGAAATAATCAGAGGAGAATGCTCATGAAAGGTGAACCATTTACATGTCTCCTGCAAATTTAATGTTTTACAATGGCAGGAACAGCTTCTACAGCTGTTGAGACACATTTCAAGAGGAAAATCTGCACAAAGCTGAAGGCAACAAGCGTTCAGGGGCAAAAAGAAGAAAAGTAGTGAAAATAAACTATAAAAAAAATGTTTTGGTTCAACACAAGTGGAAACCTTTTGACCATCAGGAAAGGCAAATGCTGAGGAAGATCTTTACTCCAGTATGAGAGGATTTTAAACCCAGGTCAGACACTGTCAAAGTGCCAGAAGCACTGTGTGGGAAGGGGATTAGCTGACACCTTGCTGTGTCTCTCAGACCTCTTTTATCATCTTTTCACCTTTTTATGGGCATTCTGTGTGAGCAGCTTGTAATCACTGGGTATCTAATGCGGCCTGCTCTTCTCCACCACTCACAGGCAATGAGCTCCTCCAGAGCCCTTTAATGAGCTCTTCTGAGTTACTGTGGGCACATCTCCCAGAGAAAAGATGTCACCGGTGCAGCTCAAACTGCAGAACTGAGCGTGGCACTCACCTGTGGCATTCACGAGATCACCTGGCCCTTCAGGGAGCTTTGAAATCTTAACAGATGTTTCTAGAATGACAGGAACATCCACACTCTCAATAAATAGCAACAAGGAAAATTTTGGACACCTGTCTGTGGCACTCACAGTCTCTGAACATGATTCCTTCACCCAGGGTTTTTCTCCTGGGAAGCTGAAAGGCAGCGAGAGGCCTGAGAGAAAAGGAAAACAATTCTTATCTCATTTGCTTCTCCTGTGTTGTGCTCATGTGGAATGTGTTTGGAGATTGTTTATCCACAGGTGATTGTTCCATTGGATTCTGCTGTGAGTTGTTTTCACTCTTTGGCCAATCAGGGCCAAGCTGTGTCAGGACTCTGGACAGAGTCACAAGTTTTCATTATTATCTTTTTAACATTCTGTAAGTATCTTTTCTGTATTCTTTAGTATAGTATAGTATAGTATAATCTTCTTTAATATAATGTAGTATAATAAAGTAATAAATTAGCTTTCTGAGAACATGGAGTCAGATGCATTGTTCTTCCCTGCCATGGGACTCACCATGAATCTACAATACCCATTAGATTTTGTGTATATTTACAATACCTGTTAAATTTTTTTGTGTGAATTTACAACACCCGTTAAATTTTGTGTGAATTTACAATACCCGTTAAATTTTGTGTTCTCTTGCTGAACAGTGCAGGTTGAGTGTTGGGGTAGGGACTGAGAAGAAGCTTCTGGCAGGTGCTGAGCATCAGCAAATGTGCAAGAGCCTGTACCAGCATAAATGGAGACAAACTGAACCTGCAGTGCCTTGTGCTGCTTCCAAACAGTGGTAAAAACCAGATATGAGACATCACAGGTCTTTGAGACATGACAGGTATTTTAGGAACATTTCTTTGCATGCAGTGGCCCCTGGCACTCAGGCCCTATCTGCCCTGGGAGTGTTTGCCATTCCTGGCTGCCCTGTGGGTGCCTTGGACTGCAGCTCCTGGCTGGATTCCCGAGCTGCTGGGATAGCCAAGGTTAAGGGAGTTCCTCTCACCAGCAGGTCCTGGATTTTTACATTTCCTGCCTTTTATGCGTTCACATCAGCAAATTCCTGTGGGAAGAAGCAAGGTCTAAGAGAGGGCAGGTGTGGCCCGTGTCTGAATGGAGGAAGTCACAGCCTCAAAGACAGAGAGGGGAACTCTCAGGTTTGTTGTTGCTGAAATGGTTCCCGAGGTATTAAAGTCTCATTTTTCCCAGCTCCATGACTGAAGAAGTTGAGATTCCTCAGCTCTGGTTTTCAAGATTGTTTATTTTCTTTTATCTAACACATTCTTTCTCTGACCGGCTGAGATCTGTCTGGCCGGTTGGGTTGTGGCACACTGATCACCTTTGGGGTGGTGTTAGCTTTTTATACTAAAAACTATGTGTACTTTATTTAAATTTTCCAATACCTATCACCTATGTTAGACAGTCTCTCTGTACTCTAAATGAATCCAGAAGTGCCACCATCACAGCAGAAGATGGAGGACAAGAAGAAGAAAAGAAGAAGGACAGGACATGCCCAGATTCCTCCATCTTGCCTCTTGAACCCCCATTCTAAATCCTCAAAATTCTGCTTTTTCACTCTGTGACATCACTGTCATTCTACTCAAACTCTTATGGCTTATAAATCTTCACACAGAGTTGGTAATTTTTTCCATGGGCTAAAATCAAAGGCACAGGCTCATAGGGAAAGTTCCTGACTCTTGAGATGCAACATGAGGATGACCAGGTGTGTTTCTTACCAGAAGGGCTGTACTTCTGCCCAGGAAAGGGACAGATGCATCTGCAGCTGCAAGCAGTCTCTGAAGAGATGCATTCCTACAGCTGTTGCTGAAATTCCCAAAAGAAATGGGAAATCAAGTTGTGCTACACCTGCCCCACTCTCTGGACGTGGTTCTTGTCATTATGGTCACACCAGGACAGAGCATTTCTGTAACCCCTGATAGCAACAACATCAACAGAACCTTGGTGGGAAAGGCCTGGAGATGCTCACAGCTCTCTTTGGGACATTTATGGAAGGAGCAAACAGGTTAAGCTCTGCTGAGCCACAGAGTTAGAGCAGCAAAGACATCCTGCTTCTCTCTAGCACGTCACCAGTGTCCCAGTTCTGTAAACATCCTCTCAGCAGGGCCTAAATCAGTCTGTCACATGTCACTGCCCCATCTCCTGTCCTGGCCCTGTGGAAAATAAGGGTGAGATGGACTGCAGACAGCAGCTCCAGTCACGCTGCCAAGGGGAAACCTGGACAAGGCTGTGCTTGTGGATAGGGAGGAAGATTCATGGCATGAAGGAGGATGTGTCTCCTTGAGTCTGTGCCCTCCTTTGTGACAGATCAATCCTGGCTACTCACCACAGGCAGAAGTGTTTAAATTAAATTTACGTAACAAAACCTGGAAAAAAACCCCCATCCTTCCTGCTGGGTTGTGCTTCCAGATGAAGACACTGCACACTCAGCCTTGCTGCTGGCACAGCCTGGCTTTGCAATACACCCAAACCCAGGGCAGCCTGGCACACAGGGAGGTGCCAGCAGGGCAGGGCTGCATGGCCAGGGCTGTCTGGGGCCATGGCTTTGCTTGGCTGTGGATTTCCAGTGGGGAAGAGCAGGAAAAGAGATTTCTGCAGTGGGGAGAGCATCTCTGAGAGCAGGGGCTGCACCATGAGCAGGTCATGGTGCACTTGGGCAGAGAAGGAACTACAAGTTCAGGCACGTTTCCCACCACAAATCCACTGTAGAGGCCAATCTGAGCCTCTTTATTTCCAGGTTAGTTGAAGAAGACAAAAGCTTGAGAACACATGTGAGGGCAGAATGGAGTAGGCAAAATAGGATCCAACGTGTTTTCAATTCTTAAATATCTTTTAATCTGATTTCATACTTTTGAGGTTTGACAATGACTGGCAATGCTGAAACTCATTGTTCAAGAATCCAGCCACCCTGTGCTCCTAGGAAAGCAATCCTTGCCTGAAATCCAAGCAACAGAAACAGAATTATTATAAAAGCAGATTTTAGCTCTATCATTATTTTGGGAAAAAAAACACCCATTTTTTGGGGTTTTACACTTCTGTGATAGTGGTACAACTTTTTTCTTGACTCCTGTGTTGTTTAAAGGGGCTACAACTGTGGCAACAATTCCAGGAGTGCTGTAAGTCAGAAACTCTCACTTCAGAGCTCTGTGGAAATTTACTGTGCAATCCCCACAATACAGGGAGAATGCTCTTCCTTCCTAATCCCTCCTAGCTCCTGTAGCACAGGATTACTGCTGCTAACAATAGCATCTCAAACAGCCAGGGAGCAACCTGAATTTTCCAATGCTGGGTGTTGTGATGTCCCACACTGCAAACTCAGAACCACACAACACCCTGGGACCCACAAGGAGCATTGAAGTCAAACTCAAGCCCTGCACAGGACACCCCAAAAATCAAACCAGGTGCCTGATATTACTTTTGGATGTTTCTCCTGCTTGAACTAGAGGTCTGTCTCTTAGGGTGGAGTGTGATGGCCACTCTGGAGTGTGTTGTTCCACCTGGTGTTTGATGATGTCCCACTGAAAACCCAAACCAGAAATGTAAAGATATTCTTAGGAGGATTATTCTTAGGATTCCCTGCTTATAGGAAATGGAAGCTTGGTTTGTAAAAAGGAAAAACAAAGAGCCCACCTTGCCAGCAGCAGAACAAACTTTGACCTTCATGTAGGGACTTTGACCTTCATGTAGGGACTGTGAGCAAATTACAGGCACATTTAGGATCAGGAGAATAAGTGAGGAAAATGAGTTGCACTGCAACAGAGTGAAGGGTGTGGATCAGAGGCTGGAAAATCCCCAGACACAGGAAAATGAAGAAATGAGGCACCAAAATTTTCTTTGAGACACTCGGTGTGACTCAGAGGCACAGGAAGGCTGGTCCTGGGAGAGGAGCAGCGGGTCAGGAGCTGCAGGGCAGGGTCTGCCTGGGGCAAAGGAGTGATGTGAGCACACCAGAGAGCCTGGCCCTGGGCAGCACCCACAGAGCTGCCAGGGGCACTGGGCACTGACAGATGCCAGGCACTGGGCTGGTCCCAGCCAGCCAGGGCCCATCAGCCTTTCTCTGGGCATTCAACAATTGGGGCCCATCAGCCTTTCTCTGGGCACTCAGCAGTTCTTGGCTTGAAACTGCAGGGGCAGAGTAAGCCTGAACCATGTCCTGACACTGAATAGGGTCAGAGTAAGCCTGAACCATGTCCTGACACTGAATAGGGTCACAGTAAACCTGAACCATGTCCTGACAGTGAGCAGGGGCAGAGTAAAGCCTGAACCATGAGCTGACAGTGAATAGGGTCAGAGTAAGCCTGAAACATGTCCTGACAGTGGGCTGTGAGCCCTGAGCCTCTCCTGACCATAGCTGCACTGCTGTCACAGAGCATTTCTGCTTCCTGGGCTAGGAGAAGGCACACCATCAGTGGGTTTTCTCATTTTGCAATTCAAACCTTTTTTTCATCATTGAAATATTCCCCTGAAACATTTCATCTCCATGAAATCATTACTTTCAGAATAAAAAATTTTACAGGGAATTTTCCAGAGAGACTGGTGACGTAGCAAAGGTCTTGGCAGGGCAGGCAAGCTCTGCAGTCCATCAGCTGTGCTCACCCTGTCCCACTTCTTCCACAACAGGATCAAAAGGCCACTGAGATTACCAAACTCTCAACCTCCAGCACCCCCAGGACCTGGAGGCTGAGGAGGTCCTGTATTGCTCTGGCCAAGCAATCCAAGTTTATAGAGTAGGATGGGTGGAAGAAACACAGAGAGCAGGAAGCAACTGCTGAAACTGGCAGTGATTAAAATGCAATAAAATGTTTGCCTTCTGCTGCTGAGCAAGAAGTGTGGCATGTGTTTTGCTGAGGCAGCACAAGTGGTTGTGTTCACTGAATGAGCAGCTAATGAAAAGCATTTCAAGCAGGAAGCAACGCTGATGAAGATTACGAGCCTGCTTATATCTTGGAGAATTAAATGGCCTGGGCTGGATACTCCTGTTTTACACTGGATTTTGCATTGATCAAAGAGGATTTACTCTGCTCTGCACCAGTGTGGGAAGAGTGGGAGCACTCCTTTGTGCCAGAAGCTGCTTGTGAACGTCCCTTGCCAGGGAAATGTGTCAGCAGAACAAATGCCTCTGGACAGGGCAGCTCAAGCAGATCTCACTTCTGAGCAAAATTCATCTGGCAGCAGCCATTTGTGCTGAGGCCAGTCCCATGGGAGCAGTGCTGATTTCCAGTCATGTTCGTTCCTCCTGGGCTGCAAACAGAGCTGGGTCAGCTGCAGGGATGGCTGCAGCCATTTCCTCTTTATTGGGTTGCCCTCATGTCCTTGTGAGAAACAGCTGCTTGCTTTGAAAATTTAAAAAGGTTTATTAAACCTTGACAAAAATACAACAAAAGGATTACATAAGGAAAAATTCACTATTCACTACATAAGGAAAAATTCACTATTCACTACATAAGGAAAAATTCACTGGGAGCTGCCCTCATGGATCCCATGTGGCCAGTTCAAGATAGATGTTCCATCTTTTATACCCCTAGGGATGGCATCAGCCAGCCCTGGCCCCTCCAATGTTTGTCAGTCAGTTCTTCTTTGCCATTTATTGGTGGAGATTGCTTTCTTGTAACTGGATTGGAGCTCAGGTGTTGCCATGCTGCACCCCGTAAACACCCCCAAGCTTTTCCATTCCCACCTGCCCCAGGTAAGGGGCACCTGTGCAGCTTCTTTGTACCTGTCCTAGACAGCCCAGGCTGTGTGATGGCAACAATACAGGGGGGAACTGAGCTACCAGCACAACACCCAGTGGGTGAGCAGTCACCATTCCTCAAACTGTGTGATACACAAAGTGCTGATAAAGCTTGGAAAACTCACCAGGCAGTGTCTGGGTGGGGAACAAAGCAGGGAGGTGCATTGGAAATGCTTCTATTTGGTACTCCCAAACAACAGGAGAGGAAACTGAGGTGTCCCAGACTGGCAGGCAGAAAAGGAGGAGGCTGTTGGCTGCTGTAGGGGAAGGGAATGGGAAGAGAGCTCAGAATCCCATGGTACAGAGCAGATCCTAGTGTGAAGAAAAGGCAGGGAGGAGTTGTGGCACATCAGGGTGCCCATGTTGCCCTGGCCACTGGTTGGGTGTGTGCAGGTCCCCTGTGGGACCAGGCCAGGCACTGGCCCAGTGGTCAAAGGGTTTTTTGCAGATATTTTTTTGCAAGGTTTTTTTCAGATTTGCCTCCAGGCAGAGCAAGATTCAGTTCCCAGTGTAGGGAACATCATGGTCAGACTGAGCAATCCCTGCATCACTGCCCTGGACAGCTTTGGCACAGGGTGGCATCCAGGAGACAGACGGGAGCTGATCTTGTGACAGGGACCTTCAAAGCCCATCAGTTTCCTTTCATCAGTGGTTTCTGATTACACAGCAAACTCATCACTGAGTCTGGATGCATTTCTGTCCCATTTTAGACGTCAGTGACAGGCTGGGGGTTCCCAGGAGCAGTTTATGGCAGGCATGGTTAAGGCTGGGAGCTGGTGAGATTCCCATCAGCCAGCAGCTCAGCTGGAAAGACCAAAGGTCCTGAGGAAGGGTGGGGACGATTCTGGGGCAGAGCAGGTAATGGAGACACATGACAGCAAGTAAGCCCATTTTGTTTGGGATCCCATTAGAGGTGAGAAGCAAGCTTGTCCTTGGAGTGCCACGAGCAGGTGATTCCTTGCCAGGGCACAAACAAAGCTGCCTCTGAGTTGGGGCAGTGGAAGGAGGTGGTGTCAGGGTGGGTGCTGGTGCCCAGCAAGGCTGATTGTCATTCTCTGCTCCTCAAGGTCATGCCCAATGTGAATTTAACTGCTGTGGAAGGGTAACACTGTTAATGATCCTCTGTGTCTCCCTCCTCCAGGGAGATTTTTCAATGGTAGGATAATCTCTGGTCCCTGATTATTCCCCAGTGCTCCCTCAGAGTGGTCTTTGTGCTCACAGCTATAGTTCAAGTAGTGTGGCTTGGTCAGGGAGGGGGAGATGCTTCAGGGACGTCACGATGCCCTGAGATGGACTCTGATTTCTGGAGAGGTGTCTAACACTCCCCTAAGTTTTCCCAGGACGATCCAGAAGCCAGCAGCATATCTGAAAGCAGCACTTCCCTGGGGCCTAACCACGGTCATTACTGACATTTTCTTTATTCTTGGTGCTGGTAAAACCTGCTGTGTCTCTCAAGCAAGAGTGTGGCATGCTCTTCAGATATGGAACCATCAAATGTTTGCAATCTGAAATCACCCCTGCCTTGCTCAATGCATCCAAAACAGCCTCCATGTGCAGTCACTGATATCTGGCACCTCATTAGGGATTTCCTGCAGGGCCAGCTAAATACAGGAGACACCAACTCACCGAGTTGGAGCTGTTCTGTGTCCTCACTGCCCTGCCTAAATGTGCTGCTCCCAAACCCAACTGCAGGGGCTGGGCTGGGGTAGCCCAATGCCAGTGCAGAGCATTGTGCCCCATCGTCCCCAGAGGGCAGGGCTGTGATCCTCACAAGACTGTCGCCCTGATTTTTTAAGATTTTCTAAGCTTTTTGGTGTTTATGTTCTTGTAACATATTTTCTCACAGGTTTTTTTGGTAAATAACTCATTGGTTTGCATTTTTTTATGGAAGAGGGGAAATTTGATGGACTGTTGGTTTGTCCAGTGTCATTGGAGAGGTGGCACTGTCATCCTCCAATGCACTGTCACGTTTGGAAAATCTATAAATGCTGAAATCAGAAAATAAACCTGGACTCTGATTTCTGGAGAGGTGTCTAGCACTCCCCTAAGTTTTCCCAGAATGATCCAGAAGTGGCACTGTCACCCTCCAATCCACTGTCACTTTTAGAAATCTATAAATGTAGGAGTCAGAAAATAAACATCCCTTTTTACCTTGAGAACAGCAGTGTGTGCACATTGTGTTTTTTCATGTCTTAGAGTAACACAAGACTCTCCAGGCTCTTCCACACCACCAAAGTCTCTGCTAGGCAGCACATTACAAATTCATGTGTGTACAAACTTGTTTGGATAGCTCCTCCCTGCCCCATCCTTCCCTCTCCCTCCAGGGCAGGAGGCAGAACTCATCCTTGGCAGCTCTGCCACGTTGCCAACCCCAGAGTTCTGCTGAAGGTGAAAAACCCAAGGTTTCTTTCAGGAGAAAAGCTGGCAGGGATCCTGCCTTGGGAGAGCTCAGCTCAGCCAAAGGCCCAGAAGGATCCTGGTGAGACAAGTGCAGGCACGTCTGCTCAGCCTGGCTCCAAGAGATACCAACATCAAGAGCAGGGCAGCAGAGCACAGCTAATGGATGGAAAAACACATTCCCAGGGTTACTCACATCCAAATCCTGTGAGACGTGCTAACAGAACCCAAAATAACAATTCCTCCAGAGTTTTCATTTCTTCAGCAGCATTGCTGAGGAAATCATCATTACACTGATGGCTTTGGCTGGTTCCAGGCTGCCACTCAAACCCCATATGTGCTTTCAAGAAGGTCACCACTAAGGAAACTGATCTCCCATGAGCTCTCTCGGTGTGCCCAGGCCTGCAGAGCTGCAGCACTGCCCGTGCCAGATTCCAGAGCCTGGCTGGGACCTGCTGTGGGCTGGTGGGAATGGCTGGAGCTCCCAGCCTGGTGCACCTGCACGTTCCTGCACCGACCTGCTGGGTGGTTAAACGGGTTAAACCAACCTGTGCTGCCCAGCTAGGGAAGGCTGAATGGAGAAGAAGGCTGAGTGTAGGAGAAGGCTGAAGGTGTAGAAGGTTGGAGGTGTAGAAGAAGGCTGAATATAGAGGAAGGATGACTGTAGAAAAAAGCTGAAGGTGTAGAGGAAGGCTGAATGTAGGGGAAGGCTGAATGCAGGAGAAGGCTGAAAGTGTAGAGGAAGGCTGAAGGTGTAGAAGAAGGCTGAAGGTGTAGAAGAAGGCTGAGTGTAGAAGGCTGAAGGTGTAGAAGAGCTGTGGAACACCAGGCCGCTCTCTGAGGTAGCTGTCTGCATCACTCAGGAGCTCCTGAGGTTCGGTTCCTTGCTGGTGTCACCTGCCCAGCCTGGCAGCCCCTCAGGCTCTAGGCAGTGTGAGGAGGGCAGCAGGACCTCCAGCCACACTTTTGGCTCCCTCTCTTCACCTCCCTGTGAGGGTCTCATCACAGAGCCCCCTCACAGCAGCCAGGAGCGGAGCAGGGCCTGGAGGTGATGCAGGATGGAGGCCTGGCCTGTCCAGCCCAGCCAGGATGGGTGCAGCTGATGCTTTATGATTTAACTTTTATATTTTTTAGATCTTGTACTGCTTTAGTGTATAACTCTAAAACTGTCATTCCTGTTCTCCCATTTTATTCAGACAAAACATTTCCTCTCTAGGCCTGAAAATCAAGGACACAGCCTCAGGCCCAATTCACAAACAGTGAATTGGCGGGGCAAACTTGGAGTAAATTACTTCATTATCTAAAACTCTAATTGGAGAATTAACCTCTGATATGTAAATAGACCAAACTTATAAATGTGTGCCAAATTCACGACCACCATCCATCTTGGGTGTAGCCCCTCAGAGGCTTTTGACTGCCCAAGGTGTATCTGTTGAAGGCCTTCAATAAATACCTAATTTATTCTCTTAATTTTGTCTAGCCCCTGTTTTAGGTAGCCACTCCAAGGCATCACAGCAAGGACCATGCCCTGAGCAACCAGGTTGATCAGGACCTGCTTCCCACAGGCAGGATTGTGCACTTGTAGTTTTAATGGAAAAAAAAAAAAATCAATGGAGATGATAGGCCATCAGCAGAGCCAGCTAATGGGAAATAAATCTGGTAGCAAATGTCACTGTTCAGAGGGGGCTGTTTGGGAGATGTTTCTGTTGGGCCTGGTGATTGCCAGTCTGTGTTTTTCAGACTAACTTGGTTTCTATAACTGTGTGTGGATCAGATGTGGTCACTGGCAGGAAATTCTGGATGATGAGAAACTAAAATACTATTAATTTCAACTAAAAATACAATCCAACTATCTTCCTGCCTCAAAGACCTGAGCAGCAAAACATTCTCTTTGAACAAAATGTGCAACAAAATTAAAATTAATTTTCAGGTGCAAAACCATGTGTGATGGTGAGTGAGGATAGGAACAAAGCTATCAGCACATGCTGGAACAATCAGGAAGGTAAATTGTGCCCCACAGACAGCAGGGCACATCCCAATGAGCTGAGTGCTCACTTAGGAAGTCTTTGCCCTGGGTCTGGTGCAAAACTGAGAGCAGCTTGTTCAGATCCAGCTCAGAGCTCAAGTTTTTATGGTTTCACGTGGGTTGAGTTTGTGATAAACCAGCATTCCTTATGAATGGGGCATCTCCAGAGCTGGACCAGGGCTGGCTTGGCAGAGTTTTGGCTTTTTGAGCTGTAGCCGGCAAGAAACAGCTGCTGGTCCCTGCTCTGGGGCTGTGTCCTGGAAGCACATCCCTGCACATCCTTCTTTTTGTCTCCAACTACAACCCAGAGTGGCAATATTCAACAGAAACAAAGTGCAAGGAACATGAATCACAGCCTTCCTCTCCAATCAAACTGGATTCATTGCTGCCCAAGTGCTCATTTGTGCCAAGCATTAACAGCCAGTGGGCAGCTGAGCCCACAGCTCGTTGAGAAACCTTTTGGTTGCACTCCTTTTTTCACCGTTTCTGTGTAAAAACCCATTTGAAGAGGCTCATTTCATGCTTGCAGGATTCTCTCACATTCACTCATCTTTCTCTTTTTATCTTCACTGCTAATTTCAAAACTCCTGGCACCATTTTCTTGGCCCCTGGAGAAGCCAATTAGCTTTTTAACCCACTGCTCTGTGCAGATCCCAGCTGCTTCTCCTTTGCCACATGCATGTGAACTCTGAATACTGAATTCTTTGGTTGCACCTTGATTTTGAGCCCCTTAGGATGTACCTAAGCTTGGCCAACAAAAACCAGAGATCAATTTTGATATCGGAATTGTTTAATCTGCTGCACAGGGCTCCTTCTGACCACACTGCTGACATCAGCCAGGTGCACACAAATACTTCCTCCCAATTATTCCCTGCGTGTGTGCCCGTGTGAGCCACCCCAAATTGCCACACAGCTCCCCAGCCAGCTGTATTGACACAACTGGAGGGGTGGGGGCAGGAATTTCTCAAACTGGCTTTGCCACTACAAAAAATGTTTGGCAGCACCACACCCTCCAGCTGCCTGGGAAAAAGGGGATTTGGGAAGGTGGCAGCAGGGTGAGCCTGGTGTGAGCAATCAGCACATCACAAAGGCTTTGTGGATTCCAGGCCCGACAAGCTCCGACAGAGCTTCATTTGCATTGCCACAAATAAGCTGTAAATACCTGAAATTTCCTAAATTGATTAGTTGGAAGGAAGGAAAGGGATGGGGTGAGCTGTTTTGAGGATACCCACACAATCAGGGCTCTGTGACAGCCCTGCCTTGTGCCTGGAGCTACAAGGAGGAGAGGAGGGTCCCACGAGGTGCAGAATTAGATGGGATCTCACAGAAGGATTATCTCTGATAAATAAACATTAGTCCCCATGTATTTATTCAGAAATCTTCTGCTGAAGTGCTCTGGAGTGCTTGCACAAACCCACATTGCCGTATGCAAAATACACCCGAGTTTTGCCAAATGCATTTGCTTTCCTGCAGGAAAATGCAGATCAACGTGTCCTGAATATGAATATGCTGAGGGTGCCTCCTTATCTGCTTCAGTGACGTTCTCCTAAGGAAATCTGTGCATCCCATGATCCTTCCCATCCCAGTTTGCAGATCTCTGATCTCTCCAGTGATTGGAGCTGTGAGCTGCAGCTGTGCCCATGAGTTTGTCCAACCAAAGGCAGATGTTTTTTGCTCTCTGTTTATTTTTCATTCCAGCCAATTTACAAGGCACTGAACTAGGCAGTGCCCCTTCCACCCCCCTTAAACCCAAAGGACCAGGGTGAGAAAAGAAACTTTAATGCTGACAGTGGGACACAATCATAGAATTGTGACATAAGCTGACTTTTCAGTGAGAGAGTTTGAGGCTTGGACATGCTGGTAAAACTCCCCTCTAGCTCACACCTGAATTGTTTGCTCAGGCTCAAGCACAGCTTCAATATGCACAGAATATGGTGTAAGAGCAGGAGAACCATAGAATCACAGAATGGATCTTAAAGATCACCTGGTTCCAACCCCTCCATCATGGGCAGGGATGGAGGGCTCTGAAGAGTAGGATCAGTCAGCACCAAACATCCTCCAGCCCTGATGTTTGGGGATATTTTGTCCTTTCCCTGCTCACTAGCAGGGAAACAGGGAACACATTTCCCGCTCACCTGCCTTGCTGCATCTCCCTGCTCTGCAGGGCTGCTCCAGCTCCTCCTCTCAGCTGCAGGAATGGCAGTAAATGCATTTAATTCATATTTTGTAGGCACCTACAAGGCTGGCCAGGCACGTCTGTGTTGCTTTCTTTCCTTAATTTCAGTTTTGAAACAGGGACGTGTCAGAAGGAGGGAAACAGAGGTGAAACACCAACGTAATGCCTTTGCAGAGAGGCAACATTTTCCTGCTTCTTGGAAAGTGGAAGTTCACGTTGCTCAGAGAGCTGAATTGAAACCATGTTCTGTCATGTCCTGCTGCTCATGTGGTTCAGTGTTTTCCCCTGAACACAATGATCCTCTCAGTGACATTGTTCTGTGTTCTGCACTTCTGAAAATGTTAATTTGGCCCTGCTTTCCCTGACGTAGCAGCTGAGAGTGTCCAGCTGCAGGGCTGGGGAAGGGACGCAAGAAACAAGAAGAGAAAATTTCAAAACCATTTGGGAACCAGCTGGCAAAGTGCTGTGCTGCTGGCAAACACAGCAGGGCAGGCAGGGGCAGTGCTGGAGCCTGCTCCTGGGGCTCACAACAGACTCAGTGTGCCTGCACGTCTGATAGGACAGCTAAACAAATGGCACAATAGAAAATAAAGTAAATGTTCCAAAAATCAAGGATTGCAGCATCTACTCTGCAGTTACTGTGCAGTGTACCCGCAGCAAAAATGAATTTAACCTGAGCTTGTCTTCTCTAGTTATATATTTCTCATGTGATTTTGAAAATAATTTTAGCCTGGAGCTTTAATAACATCAGAGGGGAGTCCATGCAGCTCAAATGCCCCCTGATTTTGCAATTTTTTTTTTTTTTTTTTTTTTTTTTTTTTTTTTTTTTTGCATAGGAGCATGTAATGAATACCATTTAAGAGTTATTTTTTAAGATTTTAAGATTGAATTTTCAAGATTTAATACCATGGACACCTTTGTCCTCATGGTAGAGAAATGCAGCAAAGGTATTAGGAGTAACAGAAATAAATATACATCGAAAAGCTCAATATTTCTTCTCAGAGCCTCGAGGGTTTCTTCCTGATCCTATCAGTGCTGTCACAAGTCCTGAGCACTTCTGGGCCATTTCTTCAGGCATTTTGATTGTTATGGAAATAGGCCAGCGTTTCATCATGCAGGGAAGCAATAACACAGGTGGAGGGGAAGTGGATTTTATGCAAATATTTTGTTTCTTGTTTGTTGGGGCCTGGGCACAGCTCTGAATTCCACCTGCTCAGGGATCCAGCAGAGCCAGGTCCATCCATGGTTGGATCCAGCCACAGCTGAGCCCCATGAGACAAAGTTTTAGACATCCACTAAGAAACAGAATTGAAACTTGCTTGGAAAGCGTGATTTCCAAGAAAATGAATTCTTGGAGTGATTGAAATTTGGTTTCAGTCTGAAACGGGCCGAAACTTTCAACGTTTCCTTTGAACAGAAAATGTTCCAGATGTTTCCAAGATAAACAGCTGTCAATCAGCATCACAGCTAAGAACAGGAGCTGTTTCCAGATGTTTCCAGCTGTTTCCAGCCCCAGTGTCCCCAACCAGAGGTGACCCAGGTGACTGCAGTGGGGGCAGCTGCTGTTCTCTCTGTGCCTGCTGCTCTGCAAGCCCCGGGTTCAGGTGTTGTGAAAAACGCCAATCACTTGTTTTTAAAATTTTAAAAGTTTAATAGTAATAAAATGGTTATAAAAATAGTAATACAATTAGAAAATGATAATTTGGACAATGTGAATTAGGACAATATGAGACAATAGAAACAAAAAATTATGGACAGTCCAGGTACCTTTTTCTGGAGAGCGCCAGCCCAAAAAAGGACCCACATTAACAAAGGATTAACCCTTAAAAACAACAGCCTGTTGCATATTCATACACCTCATACATGATGCATAAATTCCATTTAAACACAGGATTCTGTCTGGTCATCCTCAACTTCTTCCTCTGAATCCTGACAGCGTCTTCGAGGTGGGAAGAAGTTCGTTTCTTCTGATAAGAGGGCAATAAATTCTTTTTCTCCAAAAGATTCAGGTGTCCTGTGGCTGCTATTTTGCTGCAAGTCCTTTCTTTAAAAAAAGTATCCTACATAGCATCGTTTCTATTTTAACAATTTTTATTACCTAAAACTATATTTAACACACTACTTAAGAGGATTAGTATAGAATTATTTTCTAACACAATACATATTAATTTTAATATTTGCAAAAAGGCAATCATAAAATACATGCATTTTTCACAGGTGTGAACTACAAAATCGTCCCCAGATGAAGCCATTTCCAACAAGAAATGTGGGGCTTTGTGGAGCAGTGTTTCCCAGAGCAATCAGCAATTTCATGGGCTGAGACCAATGCTGACCCCTTCCCACACAGCTCCTGACACCATGGACACCACAGCCAAACTCACTAAACATGTTCCAAAAAAATAACAATTTCAGCAGGATTCTTTTTTACTTTTGTAGTTAGTGATTTCTGCCTGATTTAGGAAATTTCTCCAGTTTCTTGTCAGCTTAAATTATTATTATTTTTTTTTTCTGTGAGATATGTTGTTTAAGCAGTTAAATTCAGGCAGTGTGTTTTCTCTGCATTCTGTAATGAAGTAATTACTTGAGAAAGACTGAATTACCTTTATTTTTATATATAGTGATTTATGAAGATATGGAGGACAAATACTCAATTCACAAATATTGCAATGAGTCTACTGAGGATCTGCTGAATCTCTAGTGAAGGACATTTCTGGGAGAACTATATAGACAGTAAGAGCAGCAGAGATAACTCCAGTTTCTTGCCTGAATATCAGCTCATGGATTCCTGCACTTCTTTCCCTTGAGCCAAATGCATCAGAAATGCTTTTTCAAGCCCTGCAATCCTTGTATACAGATATTACCTGCTGGAAAATGTATCCCATGCCAAAATCAAGCGCTGCTGCCAAAGCAAAGGTTCCTTACTTGCAATTTATTCCCACTTTGAGTTTTTCCAGCATCCCCTCACAGGCAGATCTCGGTTTCTGTCATTTTCCAGGCCCTGTTCACAGATAAATTAAACACACTGACCACCTCACCTTTTCCACCACGAGGAGATTTCCTAGACCTTCCTGCATCCTTTTGAAAGCCCCATTTAGCAGCTGTTTTTAGCAGTGGGATGTGACCACCTCCCCAGCCTGTGAGTGTGTGACAGCCTTTCCTTGAGCTTCCATTGGTGTTTATAGCAGGGAAATAGAGCCCTAATCCCTGCTGCTCTTTTGTGCAGGCTGCCACAGCATTTGTTTGCTCCCAGCCTTGTAAATATTTCATGGCATTCCCAGATTTATTAAAAATATCATCATCCCATGGGAGTACCCACCCCTCCCTTCCAAACCCTTGGTTTCAGGTTTTTGGAGCTGTTTAACTTTGAAGTTTCTGAGCAATCCGTTAAACTTTGTTTTTCCTGATTGCACTTTAACACCCCGCTTCTTCTGGGGGTGGAGCAGACACTTGTGTGTTATCTCAGCTTGCTGGGAAAGCATCTCACACTATCTTCTGGATATTAACAAAACAGGGAGTGAATTCCTTGGAGCTGTGGTAATCCCTGATCCTTTCAATCCAGGGAAGGGCCTGTGGCATCTTCAGCCCGTGCATTTATTTCTGATGTGTTTCAGCAATTCCAGGTCTTTGTCCTTCTCCTCGTGGCTGTTCCATTTATTTTGTAGTTGAATGCATTCTCATAATGGGTTTTATTTTCAGTCCACACTATCCTTCCCAGCCCATAAGGTGTTACCAGTACCCAGGCTGAAAGCCAGCAGTCAGCTGAGATTGTTCCTGGGAAGGCAGGGATCCAAGAACTTTTATTTCACACTTGATTTTGTGATTAGTTTTTCAGGTTTTCAAGCCCTTCTTAGCCACCAAAAGGACTTAAAAAATGGGTTTTTAAAATAACCTGTGGTTATTTTAATAGTGACCTGTGGTCATTCCAACCTTTGATTGTTGAAATTCAGACAAATTTACTTGTAATTGACTAAAGGAAGTGTTTCAAACCTCCCCAAAGCTTCCCTTCAGTGGAAACCCCAATGCTCCTTCCCATCCATTTAGAATTCAAATTGTTGCTCAGAGGAGCTGGGCACTGCCCCTTGGGTCTTCAGCTGCAGATCAGATGTGGACACTTCTCCAGATTATCAAACCTGAGCCCAGAGCTCTGAGCTTGGCCAGTGGCAGGTCAGGGTGGCCAGGCCAGTCTCTTCTGGCCTTGCAATCCATGACTAAATAGAGGAAAGAACAGAGAAGAGAAAAAAGAGAAAAAAGAGAGGAGAGGAGAGGAGAGGAGAGGAGAGGAGAGGAGAGGAGAGGAGAGGAGAGGAGAGGAGAGGAGAGGAGAGGAGAGGAGAGGAGAGGAGAGGAGAGGAGAGGAGAGGAGAGGAGAGGAGAGGAGAGGAGAGGAGAGGAGAGGAGAGGAGAGGAGAGGAGAGGAGAGGAGAGGAGAGGAGAGGAGAGGAGAGGAGAGGAGAGGAGAGGAGAGGAGAGGAGAGGAGAGGAGAGGAGAGGAGAGGAGAGGAGAGGAGAGAAGAGAAGAGAAGAGAAGAGAAGAGAAGAGAAGAGAAGAGAAGAGAAGAGAAGAGAAGAGAAGAGAAGAGAAGAGAAGAGAAGAGAAGAGAAGAGAAGAGAAGAGAAGAGCCATGCTCATCCTGCAAGCATCTCCAGTTGTGCCAGGTATAAAGGGAGATGTCTCCAACCATGGCAGAGCTTTCCCTGTGTCCCAGCAGAGCCTTTCCCTGTGTCCCCAACCATGGCAGAGCCTTTGTCCCCAGCCATGGCAGAGCCTTTCCTTTGTCCCTAACCAGGACAGAACCTTTCCCTGTGTCCCCAATGATGGCAGAGCCTTTCCTGTGTCCCAGCAGTGACTCACAGCAGAGCAGACACGGTCACACTGTGGCTGCTGCTGTGGGCACTGTGTGACATATGAAGTCACTTTGGTCCCCTGACTCATGCCGAGGGTGCAAGGGCACTACTCAGAGTTGATGTTTTTG
Organism: Zonotrichia albicollis; assembly: GCF_047830755.1. NCBI lineage: Eukaryota > Metazoa > Chordata > Aves > Passeriformes > Passerellidae > Zonotrichia > Zonotrichia albicollis. The sequence goes on along the minus strand of NC_133838.1, from coordinate 7,665,826 downwards.
TGTTTCTCCCTGTGATTTCATCACTTCAGACGTTCTGCGTCTATTTAAAGTTCTGGTTCCTGATTTTTTTTTATTTTCAAGTATTTTATCTCTTAAAATCAGAGCCCGACTTCCTAAGAAACTCTGAAGTAACACCCTGCCAGAGGGGAGGCCCTTCCAGGTGAAGCAATATCCTCCCCAGGGTGACACTGCCACCCTGGCTGTGTCACCAGCCCGTGGGTGTGGGCTTTTCCTCGATGCAGCCAAAGCCCTCTGGTGCTTTCCATACTCACAGATGGCAGCAGGGTCAGCCATGGGAAAGCACGGGGGGAATTTACAATCCACTCCATGGTTTGGCCACTGGATTTCTCTCAGAGTTTGGTTGTTAATTGCTGGCCCAAGATGTGCAGGATGTCCCTGTTTTGGCCCAAGTGGCTGAAGAACGAGTCTGGACTCTTCACTTTTCGCTCTTGAGGTTGTTTATTAATTCTTATCTATAAAATTTTCTTTCTGCCCAGCCGAGATCTGCTCAGCAGGGCAGCCACAGGCACTCTGTGTTGTTCTTTCATACTACAAACTATGTATAACATATTTACACTTAATTCCCAATAACCATCACCTATGTTAGACAGTGTAGTTCTACTCCAAACCAATCCCAAAGTGCCAACATCACTGCAGAAAATGGAGAACAAGAAGAAGAAGAAAGGCTGGACACGCCCAAGTTCCTCCATCTTGTCTCCATAACCCCCATACCAAAAATCCTAAAATCTACATTTTCATCCTGTGATCATTTTATTATTACACCATTCAAACCTGTGTGACTTTCAGGTCCTCATACAAAGCTGGCAATTTGCTCCAGGGGTCAGAAACAAATCCCCAGGTGCTCTGGGTTATGTGCCAGGGTCTCTGAGCCCCCCAGCAGTGTCCTCAGCAACTCTGGACACCCGGAGGGATGTTCTGGGTTCTGACAGATTTCTAATTTGGAATCTCTGAAGCTGTGATGAGAACCCCATGACCTGCTCCAGGCATGATTCCTGATGGGGGAATTTGGGATCACAGCTGGCTCTGCAGCTCCAGAGTGGAGGTTCCTGATTCTCTGGATTTCCTCACTAAAGACACCAGTGTTTCCCAGAGTGAGAAGTGTCACAGACATATTTTATGTAAAATCCTTTTGTTAGGATCTTTTCTCCTGAGAGGCCTCAGGAACAAAATGTAAACATTGATTATCTGCTGCTGTGGAATGCAACAGGGGCATCTTTGATTGGTCTCATGTGATTGTTTTTAATTAATGGCCAATCACAGTCCAGCTGTCTTGGACTCTCTGGTCAGTCACAAGATTTTATTATCATTCCATTCTTTTCCTTGCTAGCCTTCTGGTGAAATCCTTTCTTCTGTTCTTTTAGTATGGTTTTAACATATAATTTAATTTTAATAACATATATATCATAAAATAATAAATCAGCTTTCTGAAACATGGAGTCAAGATTCTTGTCTCTTCCCTCGTCCTGGGACCACTGTGAACACCACCACAGAGAAGTTTATTTCCCAGGGTAAGAAGTGTGTTTTCCAGGGTGAGAAATCTGTTTTCCAGTGATGGGAAGGTCCTTTGTCACATGAGGGGTCATTGTGAAAGGGGGAATGTCACAGGAGCTGCCTGGAGAGGAGCAGATCCCTGACTCCCTGAGCATCCCTCAGCTTGAGGCCACAGCTCTACATCAAAGCATTTTGGTGAGGCAAAAATAACCAGAGTTTCATAAATTCATTGTCTTGGCTGAGGTATAAAACATGAAAAAATAATTTTGATTTGACTGAATACACGACCAAAAAGCCAAAAATAAAACAAAAGAAGAATTTAACTTTGACCCAACAAATCCTTGTATTCTCTTGAGTTTTCACATCATTTCTCAACTTAAACAGGCTGATGAATCCACAGATATGTGCAGGCATTTGTTTGGTGTGTTCCACCTTTTCCAGCAGCTGAAACCCCACAGTTCCCAACTCCTTGGAGCCCTTGGAAGGTGCTCAGAGGGGCAGGTGGAGCTCAGCTGGGGGATCAGGGGGTCAGGCAGGGACACAAACCAGGTGTGAGCAAAAGTCACAGAAGGGAGTGAGGGAGGGACCAGCCCAGAGTTTGTGCTGCCTTATCTGTGCTAAAAAACCACCAATGTGCTATTTCAGGAGCTGGACTCGATCCTTTGGGTTCCTTCCAACTGAACATATTCTCCATGAAATATTCCATGAAATATTTCTCAATTTGCAATCCCTGGCAACTGCTTGACACAAACCTGGGAGTCTTGGGGGTGAATGGAAATAAATGGTTTATTTGACCCCCAAAAAATAATTAATTTTTTTCTTTGTTTAGCTTTGAAGGAAAAAGAAAGCTCAAATATGTTTAAATGAGAAAGTGCTTTAGCTGGAAGAGCTAAGTCAGCATCCTCTTAATTCTCATCTTTTCATTCTCACAAGGCTTTTTCCAGGCCTTTCTTCCTCGGGAAAAAGAATGGGGCCAACTTTTATTATTTTTTTCCTATCACAAAGGACCTGCAAGACTTTTCAGTTCTGGAAATTCCATCCTGGGACAGGCTGGCACCTGCTGGGAAAGAACCAAGTGGTGATGCTGCCATCACAATTTGTCTCCTCCACTATTTGTTTACTTCCACAGGCCTGAAGCTGTGAAGAATTTAAACCAGCAAACTAATCCTAAACTCTGCCATAAGGGACACAAGGGAAATGCTGCTTGAGTTTTTGGTTAAACTGTTGGGTTGAGTTGCTTGTGGTGGAGGCTGTGGTAGACCCAGCCCATCACTGTGATATTTTCTGAAAAATCCCTTCACCAGGATTTCTTCTCCTGGCAAGATAAGAAACCTCAGTTTCTCCATGTTTTGCTCCTCTGGAATGTGGTCTGGAGGTTGTTTATCCAAACATGTGAATTGTTTTTAATTAATGACCAATCACCATCAGCTGTGCCAGAATCTGAGGAGTCAGTCATGAGCTTTCATTATCATTGTTGTTAAGCCTTCTGATGTATCCCTCCTCTTTCTTTAATATAGTTCTAGAATATAATAGAATGTAATATGATGTAATATGACGTAATATAATATGATGTAATATAATATAGTATCATACGATACTATATAATACGATACAATATAATACGATACAATATAATATAATAAATATAATATAATATAATATAATATAATATAATATAATATAATATAATATAATATAATATAATATAATATAATATAATATAATATAATATAATATAATATATCGTCTCAATTAATAAAATAATAAATCAGCCTTCTGAGAACATGGAGTCAAATTCTCATCTCTCACCTCATCCTGGGGACCTCACAACACCAGCCAGCCCCCATCAAGGCCTTGGGCTGATCAGGCTGTTCCTGCCTGGTTCCACTGCTCTGCCAAGTGTGCAAACATGGAGCATCTGTTTCTTTTACTATTTTTTCTTTATCTGCACCATTAATCTCTCTTTGATCGGGAACTTTCAAATCCCACTGCCAAATTATATAGCCATTAATTCAAAGCTCTTTTTCTAGTTCACCGCTTTTCTTTTCCTCTGAAGAAACACCTTTTATCCCAGTGAATGGAGTTGTGGATGATGCATCTGACCTTTTATTCTTTCCAGTGTGAAGCCAAAGACTTCAGAGCATCTCCTGAGCAGGAGCTCTGTTTCCACTTTCCTGTGGTGGAAATTTGAACCCAGGTGGGTGCAGATTGTCCTCAGCTCATGCAGTGCTCACACACGAGATTTGGGGGTTTTATTTGGAGCTATTATTGTACCATGAGTCAGTTGAAGCAGGTTTCAGGGGAATAAGGCTTTTGGGCTGAATTCTTTGGCAGTAAAATTAATTTTGATAACCAGCAAAATATGTAACGTTTTGCACCAGGGTTGTTTACATTAGATATTAGGATTTTAAAATTTTTTTTTCTCACAGAAAGGTTGTCCAGCCCTAGCACATTCTGCCCAGGGCAGTGATGGAGTCACCATCCCTAGAAGTGCTCAAAAATTGAGTGGATAGGCACTTGAGGGCATGGTTTAGTGGTGAATGTGGTGGTGGTGTTGATGCTTGTCCTTGATAATCTTAACAGTATTTTCCAACCTTATAGCTTCTGTGATTCTGTGATTTTCCAACAAAAGTTTCACCACTGTCCTTTTGCCCAGGTAATTCCTACTGTGTGAACCTGAAATTGCCCCCATTTCACAGAGTCCTGTCCTGAACATACAGCCTCATGCTCAGATTTTCAAGGCAAGAAAAGAAAAATTATCAGTGTTGGGATAAAAATAAAGCAGAATTCAAAGATTTGGTGGAGATTTTTCAGTTTGAATTTTGAGTTGTTCCATCTCAAAAGCAAACTCAATGCCTTTCCGGGGCTGCTGATGTCACTGTTCTGTGGTTGCAAAATACAGCCTTTTGCAGATACAATTTGTTTTTCAGAAAATAATTAGTCTAGGAAACATGAAATTTGTCAAGTTGTGTTTTTAGAGTGAGAGAGGAGCCACTTGTGGAGGCAGAAGTGCACTCAGGCTGGGAGCAGAGGCACTGTGGCTGTCTGTGCCCCACTCAGATACACAACTTTCAGCACATTGGGTGAATTGTCAATAAAGGAGAAAAAAAACACCCTTGGAAGTAGAGTGAATCCCTTTAATGAATAAAAACCTTGTGCAGGAGAAAGTGAAATGCTGTTTAATGAGCCTGAGGCCCATTAAAGGAAGAAATCTGCTATTTACCTCTCTCTGTACTGTGAAATCTCTCTTAAGCAAACACCTGCTATAGGCATAAAGTGGTTAAGTATTAAATTGGCTGCACATTATACCCAGACTATTATCAGTTATCTAAGGAAAACATTGCCTCCTTTTCAGAGCTTTTTGCTGGAGACTGTGGAAGACAAGAACTTTATTGTTGGCTCTGTATCACCAGTTTTACCCTGAGGTGTTAATGTCCACCTTTCCTATCTGAAAAGCTGAGATTTCCACAAAGTACCACAAGAAAAAGGCTCCTGCTGTGAGACCACCCATCCCAGGGGATGAAATCTTCCTGGAAAACCTGTCCACAGGTCAGAGCTGGGTGTGCTTGGGGGGCAAATTTGCCAAGCTTTTGTAGGCTGAGATGTGCTCTGACACAGGTTTGTGGGCTCCTAAGAGCCTGCCTATTTTAAGGTAAAAAAGTCAATTATTGGTGTAAAAGGTGGAGGGATTTCCTGTTCCCCTGACAGGGATGGCAGAGGAAAAACAGGGTGGAGGATGGATATGTAGAAAAGGATGAAGTAGAAAAAGATGAATTAGAAAAAAATGAAGTAGAAAAAAATGAAGTTTTTGCCCTTGATGGTGTGTGTGCTGCCCAAGGTTGCTGTGGAGCATCCCAGTCTGATGGAGGATCTTGGAGTTCTGCTTCATTTTTCTCCCAACACTGATTGTTTTTCTTCTCTTGCCTTCAAAATCTGTGCATGAGGCTGTTTCTTCAGGACAGGACTCTGTGGAATGGGAGAAATTTCAGGTACACACAGTAGGAATTACCTGGATGTGGTGGAGACGTCCCAGTCTGGGATACTGGTGGAGCATCCCAGTCTGATGGGCACAGCCCCGATGGTTATGCAATCAAAATTCACATGGATTGCTGGTGAATTATCATATTATAACCAAAAAGGGACAAGTTCATTTCTATAGTGACATCAGCGTGTTTGAAACGTTCAGAGAACAGCAGCAAACCTGTGTGGGACTCAGAAGAGAAGATGAAAAGTGTTAACATTTTTAGCACGGCAGTCTCTGCTTCAGCAAGGTCATGACACCAGCCCATTATCATTTGAAAAGTGCACTCATGAAAGGGGAAGAAGAACTGGTTTGGAGCAAGTAGGTGCAATGGGATGAAAGGCACAAAGCTTCGTTTCAAGACCAGAGCAGCCACTTCCAGGCACTCGACTGAGAGCTGAAACACACAATTTCCTTCCCGCTGCTGCCACTGCCATTGCCTGGCTTTTTCATCTGCAATTTCTATTATTCAGATAGGTGGAAATTACCCCAATAAATATTGATGGGCTGCTGTATGGGAATTTGTCCCAGATTGCAAGGCAAGATGGATTCTATTTGCCATCTGCATGGCAGTTGTCTTCTGTTCAGTGGGCAGTTTTCTTTATTTCTTCCACAGCCACTCCTCCCTCCAGGGAGACACCTGCTGATAACAGCTATTGAATGACCCTGCATGGCTGATAAGAACTACAGCATCCCATTGGGAGATGGGAGCCCAGAGGGAGGAGCCAAGCATTCCTACCCAGATATAATCTGGAGATTCTGGAACACCAGCACGGCTTCTGCACTGGATTGTCCAGAGGAACAGCAGCTGCCTCTGGCCCTGGATCTTCAGAGGCAGAGACTGCACCTTTCTCCAGGATCCCTGCTCCAGCAGAACCAGCCCTGACACTGCAGGAGGGCTGAGCCACAATTCCAGTGGGACTGCTGCCAACAGCCTGACCCACAGGGTGTCAGGTTGGGTTCTGACTCTGGCAGTGTTGGTTTAGTTCACTGCATTGTTTATTTTATCCTTTTATTGTCTTCTCAATTAAAGAACTGTTGCTTCCTGCTCCCATATTTTTGCCTGAGAGCCCCTTAATTTAAAATTTATAGCAATTTGGAGGGGTGGGGAGGGTTTACATTCTCCACTTCAGGGGAGGCCCCTGCCTTCTTCAGCAGGCACCTGGCTTTCCAAACCAAGACAGAATGAAATGGCTGTGCTGAGTTTGGGTGGGTCACTGGGCAGGCACATGTGAACTGGAATCAGGGACTGGGGGCCCAAGGTGCTCTGCAGACAGGGTGGAGCAGGTCTGGGGTCTCCAGTCCATGCAGGGTAGGTGAGGTGATCATAGAACCCTCTCTGGGCCTTCCCAGCTGTGGCTGGTACAGCACTCTTTGGAAACAGCTTCTGGTTTTTCCTGAAGAAACCAGAAAATCAGAGAAGATTTAACTGCACTGGAACATTGTTGGCTGCTCCAGGACTCATTTTTCCAGGTGCTGCAACACCCTGGCATGAGGAATTGTGCTGGAGCTGGGGCTTTGCATATTCAGAGGAGACAGGGACCAGGATTCCATATCCAGGGACCTCGAGTCCCTCACCTGGCTGCTGGGAAATGGGAAAGTTCCTGCCCATGACCCCAGAGAACATTACCAAAATGATACTTGCTAATTCTATCAGTCACCAAACAACCTTTCAAATGAATGTCCAGAAATAAAGACATTTAAGCACTTAAAAGTCTTCGGGATGTTAATTAATTCTGATGATTTGTATGTTTTAATTATTCACTGACACTGTATAATTTTTCAAGCAGAAAAGGAACTTTTTAAGGTGTCACTGCCTTTGCTACTTAAAGCAAAGACATGGTGTTTAATTAAACTGAGACCAACAAAGCTCTATTGTGTGACACTTGCAAAGCAGGCTGTGAAATAGGAAATGTCAAAGATTAAACAAACCTCTTTCAGAGCCAGCTAAGGGGAGAGGTGCCACTGTTTATAAAATCAGAGCCAGGAAAAATATAATAATTAGAAAAAAACAGGTCACATGGAAAAACAATATCCAACTTGACAATTTTTCATGCAGATATGATTTGAAGTTCATTACTCATTGTATTCCTGCACAGAAGGCTTTTTGTTATTCTTTGTGCTAAGTAATTTTTTAATTTAAATGGAGATGGAGATGTGTTCAAAGGAAATTTTTAAACAAATGAACCCAGATGCATTTCATGTCGTTTTTGATATAAAGGTTGAATGAAGCTGCAGGGAAGAAAAACTGCATCTAATTAATTTATATACTTTTTCACAAATAGATCTGTTTCTGACCACTTTCTTTAGTATTCATGTATGGTTGGTGATTAGGGAGTACATGAGGTTATTTCCTCATTTGAAACCTAGTTTAATTGCTTTTGAAAAAATGTAACTGTTGAAATTAAGCTTTAAAATATAAATATGTGTATTAATGTAGATGGAGATGATGGGAGATTTTTCACTGGCTGGATTTCCTCACATGGAGCTGGATGATATTGCAATATGAGATGCTCATTCAGACGTAAGACACATATCATTAAAATGCACTTTAATTCTCTTCTTTGCTGCTTAGAGCTATTTTCCACCCCAAAAGGTTGCAGTGCAAAATATACAAAGAGACAGCTCCCTCCTCCCTGCTGCTCCCCATGCAGTGAGATGAGGCAGAGCCAGCCCTGCCAGGTGTGTGAGGAGACCTCTGCCAGCCCACTGCCACCCCAGCTTGTCCCCAACTCCTGCCCCAGCTTGGGCCATGGGTGTGACCGTGTTCACAGGGGTTTTTGGATGAGGGAAGGGATGAGGATCTGATTCTATGTTTCAGAAGGCTTGATTTATTATTTTATGAAATATATTACATTATAACTATACTAAAAGAATAGAAGAAAGGATTTCATCAGAAGGCTGGCTAAGAATAGAATAGCAAAGAATGATAACAAAGGTTTGTGGCTTGGACTCTCTGTCTGAGCCAGCTGACTGTGATTGACCATTAATTACCAACAACCACATGAGACCAATCCCAGATGCACCTGTTGCATTCCACAGCAGCAGATAATCATTGTTTACATTTTGTTCCTGAGGCCTCTCAGCCTCTCAGGAGGAAAAATCCTAAGGAAAGGATTTTCCATAAAAGATGTCTGTGACACCATGGGACCTTGGGTGAAAATCCAGCTCAATCCTGGTTCCAGTGCTCTGGAGAGTGAGAAGCTGTGGCTGCCCCTGGATCCCTGGCAGTGCCCAAGGCCAGGGCTTGGAGCACCCTGGGACAGTGGAAGGTGCCCCTGCCATGGCAGGGGTGGGATGGGATGAGCTTTAAGGTCTCTTGCAGCCCAAATAATTCTGTGATTCCATGATTCCATGTTTTTCTTCCTCACCAAACACAGCCCCCAAGCTGCAGACCCTAAAGTTCATCTAATTACAGCTTTGGGTGGATCCCTCCTGCTGCAGGGACCAGGGGGTTTCATGACCAGTGTGGGCTGATCACAGTGCTTGGTCCCAGTGCCTGAACATATTCTCAGAGCTCTTTGATGCTCTGGAACCACAGTGGAGCAACAAGAAGGCAGTTTTGTGGGAAACACTGGAGCCCTGAGGTGGCAGCTGCCAGCAGGCAGAGCAACTCAGGGGTCAGTGTTACCTCAGGCCTACAGGTGAGCAATCCTTCTCTCCAGTGTCTGTTTCCTTCTGCTCCATGGCTCTCACGGTTCCTGGGCTGTTGGGATGGGACCTCCAGAAGCCTCCAGCCTTCCTCCCACCCAGAGCAGGACCATCTCCCACACTGATCTTCCAGAGCCATGAATCAGAAGGAAAGAAACACTGGTGAGAAGGAGATGTAGGTGAGAAGCTCAGATATAGGCCTGAGGTGACACTGACCCCTAAGATGTTCTGCCTGTTGGCAGCTGGCACCTCAGGGCTCCAATGTTTCCCAAAACTGTCTTGCTGTTGCTCCACTGCCCTTCCCCACTGGGTTCCTGTAGATGTGCTGCTCTGTTCCATACTCTCACACTCCCAGCAGGCAGAATTCCCTCTAGACCTGTTGGGGAAGGTGAAACAGGAAAGCCTTCTAAATATAATTGTCTGGCAAAAGGTTTTGAGAATATGGAAACTATAAGTGAGATTGAAATGAAAGCAAGCTTTGAGATCCCTCAGTTACTGAACAACTGGAAAACAATGGCATGGCCAGCTGAAGGTGATCCCCTTTGGATCAAACAATCCCCTCTGCTTGCAGACAGGCCAAAGGCTCAGAGCAGACCCTGCCAGCTTGGCAGAAGGGGGCCAAAGAGGAGTTTTTAGGGTTTAAAATGTAACCCAGTGTGGGAATGTAATGATTCCTATAGGCTGTATGGAAATGCTGTAGGATTTGTATCTTGTACTAGATTGGTTAGTGAGAATCAGAATATTCAGCACAGAAGATTTATGGTATTGTAGGGAACTTTGCTGTCTCTCCCTCTCATCCTCTCTCCCCCTCTCTTCTCTCAGGCCTGCTCTGAGCTGTGGCTGGCAGCTCCCAGCAGGGCCCTGCACCCAGGCCCTTTGCAATAACCCACAAGTTCCCAGCCCTGGCTGCAGAGATATCTGCTCTCTGTCCATCCCCCCCGTCCTACCCCACAACGCTCCTACATGGACCAAAAGAGTTGAGAGTTTTGAGGGCTCCCTGGCACCCTCAGAGGTCCCTTCCTGCAGGGAGCTGTGCCACCTCTTCTGCAGAACCATCCCCTGTGGTGATCCAGCATCCCACCCATACTGCCAGTGCTCTAATTCCCTGCTGGCACCAACTTTAGGACTATTGCTACCCCAAAAACCTCTTTGGACTGAACCATTGCAAAAAAGACTTGGGTTAGGGAAATACAAAGCTGGTGGCCTTCCTGCTCCTTGGCCATGTCCTTGTCCAGGTGCCAAACCTCTGGGTACCCTGCATCTCCTCAGCATCCTCCCCCTGGCCTGCGTTTCTCTGTAAGGTGTGTTCAGGTCAGAACAGAAAGAAAACAGCCAGAAAAATACCTGTTCCTCACCAGGGTGCTTTGAAACACTTCAATGAGTCTCCTACATGTGGCATTCACATTCTCTGGACAGAGAGAAACATAATTCTCTCTCTCAGGTTTTTCCTGGAGATGCAGAGAGATCAAAGCAATTCTTATCTCATTTGCTGCTCCTGTGTTTTGGAACATGTAAAATGTGTTAGAAGATTATTTACCTGAAGGAATTTGCTTGATTGGATTCTGGTGTGAGTGTTTTGTTTTCTTTGTTTTCTTTTGTTTTCTTGTGAGTGTTTTGCTTTCTTTGTTTTCTTTTGTTTCCTTGTGAGTGTTTTGTTTTCTTGACCAATTTCTGCAAGCTGTGTCCTCACAGTCAGTCACGAGATTTTGTTGAGTGCTTGTGCAGTTTCAGTTTAGATGTAGTGTAATATAGTATAGAATAATATAGCATTAAATAATTAAATAATATAGCATATAAAGAAATAGAAATAATATAATAAATAAATACAAACATATAATATATAATATATAATACATGATATATGATATATGATATATTAATGAAAGGAATAAAAATAATATTAAATAATTAAATAATGTAGTATAATAAAGTAATTAATTAGCTTTCTGATATCATGGAGTCTGCTCATCATTCTCCCTGCCTGTCAGGCAAAATTTCACCAATACCCACATCTCCAAGGCTTCTCCAAGGATGGGATGGAAATGGCTTTTCCCTTCTTGCCAGGGCTGTTCTCTTGCTGCCTCTTGAAGCAAAGTCATGCCAGGAGTTCTGCATAGCAGGGCTCTGTCAGGGCTTTATCCTGCTGCAGACACAGCTGAACATTTCCCATCAAAATTATTTCCAGCCAAATCTGATCTTCATCAACACAGAAAACTCTGTATATCCTGGGGGAGGGGAGATTCTTCAGAATATCATTATGCAAATTAGCATTTAAAAAAAAAGGAAGGAAAAAAGAAATCTCACTTTTGGTTTTGAAAATAATAAAAAAAAAGCCCTGGCACATCTTGCAGAAACTCATCAGCAAAAATATTTTGCTGTGAGTTTGTAGAAATTGCTGCACTGAATGTGCATTGCCCTGAATGCTTTGGGGGAGGGGTGCAGAGCCCAGGTGCTGCAAGCCCTAATAGACTTCATGTTTCCTCTGTGTTTCCTTCGTGTTTCCTTTGTGTTTCCTTCTGTTTCCTTCATGTTTCCTTCACATTTCCTTCTGTTACCTTTGTGTTTCCTTCGTGTTTCCTTCTGTTTCCTTCATGTTTCCTTCATGTTTCCTTGTGTTTCCTTTGTGTTTCCTTGTGTTTCCTTCATGTTTCCTTCATGTTTCCTTGTGTTTCCTTTGTGTTTCCTTCTGTTTCCTTTGTGGTTCATTCATGTTTCCTTCATGTTTCCTTGTGTTTCCTTCATGTTTCCTTCTGTTTCCTTTGTTTCCTTCTGTTTCCTTCATGTTTCCTTCAAGTTTCCTTCATGTTTCCTTTGTGTTTCCTTCTGTTTCCTTCGTGGTTCATTCATGTTTCCTTCTGTTTCCTTGTGCTTCCTTTGTGTTTCCTTCATGTTTCCTTCAGTTTCCTTCGTGTGTCCTTCATATTTCCTTCATTTATTTGCTTGAGTGCCCTGGGGCTGTCCTGGAGGCAGATGATACACAGGATAACATACAGATTCATCAGTGTCCCTGCTCACTAACTGAGACCTCTGTGGCACTGATGTGGCACGGGGGGTGAGAGCAGAGCTGCTGCCCACCCAGCCCGTGGCACAAAGCTGTCACTGAGTCCCCCAGGGCATCTCCTGCCACCCCTGCCCATCCTGCCCAGCCCTTCAGGGGCTCAGAGCCCCTCTCTGACCCTGGCACTGCTGAGCCATGGGTGCCCCTGCTCCAGTGAGGTGCCAATGAAAGGGTTTTGGTGCTGGGATGGAAGGGATGAGCAGGCTGAGCATCAAACTGGGGACAGGAGTCAGGGGCTCCCTGGCTGTAGGAAATACAGCACCAGATGTTCTTTCGCTTTTGCCAGGCAAAGCCCTCAATCTGCTGCCCTCCAGAAGAAGAAACCAATCCTCCTAATCAGAGGTGTCTGTTTGCAGGGATTAAGTGAAGATCAGGCCGTCTGAGGACCTTACTCCCTTTCCTGAAGAGGTCCTGGTTATTTAAAGAACTCTAATTTGCTGTCCTCATTACCAGGGGCTGTGTGGGGCTGGGCAGAGCCTGCTGGGGCTGCTCTGAGGGAAGGGAAGGGAAGGGAAGGGAAGGGAAGGGAAGGGAAGGGAAGGGAAGGGAAGGGAAGGGAAGGGAAGGGAAGGGAAGGGAAGGGAAGGGAAGGGAAGGGAAGGGAAGGGAAGGGAAGGGAAGGGAAGGAGTTCCTCTGTGCTGCTGTTGGATCACTTCCAAAACTTCAGGAAGACTGTTGGCCTGAGACAAGCAGTACACAGCCCTGCTGGGATGCAGGACAGCCCCAAACACCTTTTGCCATTCAGCTGTTGTGTCACTGAGCTGTCACCCAAAGGACAAGGAAGGGCTGGCTCTGCCTGTATCGCAGAATCACTCCAGCATGAGTGATTCATGCGTGATTCCCCACTGATTCCAAAACTGTCTCCTGGAGTGTGTGCTGCTGCCTTTTAGTCAGCCCAGTGTCACCTGGAGGATCACTGGGGCTGTGAGTTCCTGGCCAAACCCCCAGCTCCTGACATCTCCCTTCTGCAGGAACACTCTTCAGCTGCAAATGTGTGACCGTGTTCACAGGGGTCCCAGGATGAGGGAAGAGACAAAGATTTTACTCCATGTTTCAGAAGGCTGATTTATTATTTTGTGATATATATTACATTAAAACTATACTAAGAGAATAGAAGAAAAGGTTCTCATCAGAAGGCTGGCTAAGAATAGAAAAGAATGAATAACAAAGGTTTGTGGCTCCAAGAGCCAAGCTAGATGGGCTGTGATTGGCCATTAATTACAAACAAGCACATGAGACCAATCACAGATGCACCTGTTGCATTCCACAGCAGCAGATAATCATTGTTTACATTTTGTTCCTGAGGCCTCAGCTACTCAGGAGGAAAAATCCTAAGGAAAGGATTTTTCATGAAAAGATGTCTGTGACACAAATGGAGATCACAGAATATCCTGAGCTGGAGGGGTCACTGCAGTCCAGCACCCACTGTGTCCTCTGCAGCAGCCCCTCCTCACTCACGTTGCTCCTTCATGGCACAGAGTTTGTAAAACAATGACTCAGTACTGACACCTTCTGCACCTGGCTGCAGGGGCGGCTTGCTCTGCCCAGAGCTCAGAAATCCAGAGGCACATCCTGTTCTTCAGGATGCTTTGGTCAGATTCCCCTTGTGCAGGACACAGAGTACAGAACAGGAGTTCATGGGGACAGAAATCTATGGGGAAGAGGAGTATGGGATTTGCAAGGTGCCCCAAAGCAGGGAGAAATGATGCATTTGACTCTATTGATATCAAAAGGTTAATTAATAATATATAGTAATATATATATAGTAATATAGTAATATATAGTATTAATATGTTATGTTATGTTACGTTATGTTATATTATATTACACTACATTTAAACTGAAACTGCACAAGCACTCAGCTCAACCAGATCTCGTGACTGTTTCTTGATTGACTGGACACAGCTTGGTTAAGAAAACGCACTCACACTAGAATTTAATTACTAATTTTTTTCAGGTAAACAATTTTCTACAGTGCATTCCACTTGTGCACAAACACAGGCGCAGCAGTTGAGTTAATAATTGTTTTTTTCTTTCCCTGAGGTTGTTCGCTGCGATTCCCAGAAAATATCCTTGGGAAGTTGCACCTTGCTTTTCTCTGGGAAGGGAAATGTGGCCACAGAGGGGTCCTGCCTTTCCTGGGAACACTGGGGGTGCAGTGATGCTGTGCTGGATGTGGTCCTTGCTGTGCCCTCAGGAGATGGAGGTGACACCTGTGGGACAGGGACACCCACAACCCTGCAGGACAGGGGGAAGGGCTTCAAAGTGAAAGGGGGGAGGTTTAGGTGACATACACAGAAGAAATTGTTCCCTGTGAGAGTGGGGAAGCCCAGAGCAGCTGTGGCTGCCCCTGGATCCCTGGAAGTGTCCAAGGCCGGGCTTGGAGCTTGCGGCTTGGAGCTCCCTGGGACAGCAGAAGGTGTCCCTGCCATGGCAGGGATGGGATGGACTTTAAGGTCCTTTCCAGCCTAAATAATTCTGTAATTCCATGTTTCTATGATTCTGTGATTCACCTCCTGCAACTTGATCTGTGCCACAGTTAAAGGGTTAAAGATTAACCCTTTGAGGAGCACTTGCTGTCCCTCCGTTCCACACCATCAGCCACAGGCTCTGCTGTCACCAGAGGCTCCTCTGCAGGTCTCAGCAGGAATTTCTGGAGGATTTTTCTGTCTGTCACCTCTCTGAGCACATGGCACTGCACCTCCTGGTCAATGGCAAGGGCTGCTCTGCTTTTATGGCAGGGACATCCCAAAGAGCCACTGCACTGCAACAGCCAGAGGAACTTTCTTATCCCTCCAGGCCTTTCTCCCTCTGGCTTTTTTGGGTCAGAGGGTGTTGGACATGCATCTTCAGTGGACAGAAACACAGCCAGGGTGACTGATCAGTGCTGGAGATGGTCCTGCTCTGAAGTGGGAGGTGGACTGGAGGCTTCTAGAGGTCCCTTCCCAGCACAGGAACCATGAGAGCCTGTTGCAGACAACTTTTATGAAAAATCCTTTTCTTAGGATTTTTCCTCCTGAGAGGCTGAGAGGCCTCAGGAACAAAATGTAAACAATGGTTATCTGCTGCTGTGGAATGCAACAGGTGCATCTGGGATTGGTCTCATGTGGTTGTTTCTAATTAATGGCCGATCACAGTCAGCTGTGTTGGACACAGAGCCCTGAGCCACAAACCTTTGTTATCATTCTTTGCTATTCTACTCTTAGCTAGCTTTCTGATGAAACCTTTTCTACTCTTCTTTTAGTATAGTTTTAATGTAATATATATCATAAAATAATAAATCAGCCTTCTGAAACATGGAGTCAGATCCTCATCTCTTCCCCAGTCTGAAAACCCATGTGAACATCATCACAAGAGCCATGGAGCAGAAGGAAAGAAACACTGGGGAGATGGACCATGGTGCTCAGTTCCATTTTCTAGTGCTTCAAGAAAGACACCAAAGAACCAGAACAGTCTGAAATCCATGCAGGATGAGGGATGGACACATTGAGCACACAGATCTCTCCTCCAGCTGATGGACGGGATTGATTCCATTGATTCCAAGGGTGCATTCCCTTCCTTTATCCAGCACCTGGGACTGGGGTCGGTGAGGGCTGGAAGGTTCAGAGCTGCTCAGCAGCTCAGGTGAGCAGAAACAGCTCCTGTGGAATCATTCCTGCAAGACTTTCTTCCCCCCTGTGTGTAAATGATTAATGGAGGATATTGTGGGAAGCAGATGCACAGTTGCCACAGTGCCTGGGATGAGTGGCAGGCAAGGCTTGAGCACATGGTGAGTGCTGGTGTGAGGAGCTTTGTGCATGCTGCAGCTATTTCAGCCTTCATAAGATTCTGGTTAATTATTAACACCATAACTCCTAACCTGGGGGAATATTTATAAGTGAGGATAAGTTCATAATGAATCCCTTTCAATTTTCTGTCCCTATTGCCCTCCCTCCCTGGATACCATTATAACTTTATCTCCCTAAAATCTCCCCATTATCTCACTTTCCACTACAGTAACCTATTACCATCTTTAATTTTTAAAAAGGATAATAACACAGAAGAAAATGTGAGCATGGGGATTATTCACAGTCACTCACCTACAGTGGCATTTCCTTGCTCTTTTCCCTGCTGTTTTCTTCCAGTTTCCAGGACTTTTACAGAAGCTGTGTCCCAAGAGAGGGAATCTGGATTTTGCTTTTGACTCCCTGAAGTGACTTTGCCTGTGCTGGGAGAGAAGCAGAGGGGTAGGATTCATATGAAAGACGTTAAAAAAAAAAATTAAAAAAATAAAAAGAGCTACCCCTGTCCCACATTTTTATAGAAAATTGGTGAATGGAGATCACAGAATATCCTGAGCTGGATATGAATGTCAAAAGTTGAGTCTTGGTGGGTTTTATATTTCAAAGCTCTTTTAGGAAGAGTTTTTCATGAAAAGAAAATACTCACTTTTCTAATAAAGATTTGTTCATACAACATAGACAGACTTCTTCATTACAACAGTTGCAAAATTTAATTGAATTCACAGTTTTCCTGAATTTTCAGGCTCTGAGAAGGATGGATGGACCCCAGGGCTCCCAGCTGTGCTTGTGTGTGTTGCACCTGAGCAGCTTCACCTGGAGGAGGGACAGACAGACAGACAGACAGACAGACTCCAGGGGGGTGGCTGGGTCACTGAGCACTGGGTGCCAACCAGGATGGCAGCAGAGGGGACGCAGGAGCAGCATTTTACATTAACATTTTACACAAATAAAATATTACACAAATTTACATTAACATTTTACACAAATAACAGAAAAAGGCCCATCTCAGCCAGCAGGCAGAACCAGGAGCAGGCTGTCAAGATGTCTTTTCAAAGACCTTTTATTTGTCATGAAAAATGTGATTTCATCAGAAAAGCATTTTCAGAAAAAGCCTCTTTCCTGGAGCTGTGCAAGACTGCTAGGGAACTCTGCACAAAGATTCTGTGCTTGAAACCCAGACAAAAAATTGGCAATTTGATAATCTTGTCTTGTCTCTCACATAGTTTTTTATTTTTCCAAAACTGTCCTGTGTTTTCTCACTAGAAAAATGTGTCTCTGGGGTGTATCGAAGGCAGAGAACAAGGAGCAGTGAAAGTGAAGGGAGTAAAAAAAATATTATCAAAGCAGTATTTCAAATATATAATGCTTCCTGAGGAAGTAACACGTTCAATTTTCAATAACCATGTACTCACTTTAAACCACCTGTGTCTTTAAATGAGTAAAAGACAAAGTACAGATCTTTTCCTGGTTAAATAATTAAAACATGGTGAGAGACAGTGTTTGTCTTTTAAATGTTTCAGTTCAAGCTGCTCTTCCAGTGGGAATAAAATATGATCTTAAAACAAGGAAAACCAGGAGTTTTCATAAAAATCCCAAAGCAAAGAAATCCACCTCAGAGTGCAGCTAAAGGGGGCTCTGAAATGCTCAGAGAAATTGGGGTGAACCCATAAAAAACCCTCTGGCCACCCTGCCCAGGGTTCTCCTGCAGGGATGGGCACTGGGGGCATCTCCTGTTCCCTGAGCTCTGCTCTGCCCCTCCTTGGGGAGGTTTTCATGCTGCTCACCCTTCCAGCACTGCCAGGAGGAGCTGGGACTCTGCTGAGGGGCTGCAGCCTGTGCCACCTTCCAGAGACACCCCCTTGGATGCCAGCTGAGCCCAGGCTGGCACCTGAAATGCTGTGGGCTGGGCTGAGCTCAGCTGGCACCTTAGAGCCCCATGAGCAGCCTGGTGGGTTTGCTGCTGCTCCTCTGGATTCCAGATCCTCAGTGACCTCAGATCTTGCCTGTCTTGGGTTTGGAAAGCCTGGAGTCTGCTAAGGAAGGCAGGAGCCTCCCCTGAAATGGAGAATGCAACCCCCCTCCCTCCAAATTGCTGCAAATTTTAAATTAAGGGGCTCTCGGGCAAAAATATGGGAGCAGGAAGCAACAGTTCTTTAATAGGGAAAAGAAAAAAAAATTATAAAATAAACAATGCAGTAAACTAAACCAACAGTGCCAGAGTCAGAACCCAAGCTGACACCCTGTGGGTCAGGCTGTTGGCAGCAGTCCCATTGGGATTGTGGCTCAGCCCTCCTGCAGTGTCAGGGCTGGTTCTGCTGGAGCAGGGATCCTGGAGAAAGGTGCAGTCTCTGCCTCTGAAGATCCAGGGGCAGAGGCAGCTGCTGTTCCTCTGGGCAATCCAGTGCAGAAGCCGTGCTGGTGTTGCAGAATCTCCAGATTCTATCCGGGTAGGAATGCTTGGCTCCTCCCTCTGGGCTCCCATCTCCCAATGGGATGCTGTAGTTCTTATCAGCCATGCAGGGACATTCAGTAGCTGTTATCAGCAGGTGTCTCTCTGGAGGGAGTAGTGATTGAGGTCACTCAAAGAGAGAGATAAGGCAAACTGCCCACTTGACAAAGGTAATCTGCCATACAGATGGTAATTGAAAGCATCTTGCATTGCCATCTTCAACAGTGCCTCAGTGCCCCCTGTCCTGAGGTGCTCCCACACCAGAGTTGGGGTCCCTTCTTCACCCACCCTGCTGCTCCCCAGGCTGGCAGAGGGGACAGGGAAGCAGCAGGGACACAGCTTTGTGGAAGTGCCTCTTTGGGCCACAGGAACTGCAGAATGCAAGCCCAGGGAGGGCTGGAGATGAGGTGTGGAGAAATTCCATCTCTGCTTCTGCATTGCTGGCTCTCAAATCCCTGTCAGCTTGCTGGGTGGGGAAAGCACTGCAGGACACAGCTCTGGGAAGATTGGGTGATGCACCCAGTGATGATGGCACCCTTGGGTGATGCCATCAGCTCCTGCAGTTGAAGGTTTGTGTCTGGCCCATCCATGGGATCCACTGGTGGGATGGGCCCTGCCAACAGCAGCTGCCATTCTTGGGGCTGGAAACACCTCCCTGTGCTGGTGCTCATTGCTTGGGGCTCAGACTGGCCACAGCTTTCAGTTTCTGCTGTCAACGTCTCTCCTCAGTTAACTGTGAGATTAAAAAGAGCAGAATTTGTCCCTTGAGTCTCAAATTGCCAAGTTTAGTGTGTCTTGGGTGCTGCTTTCAGTGCTGGCTGGGAGCTGAGGGGAGGCACAGGAAGGATGGGTCTGGCTGACTCTGAACTCCAAGAAATGTTATCAAATATTTGCCAAGATTTCCAGTGGCTTAAGGGTTTTACACCTGATTTATGCCATTAGAAGGAGGAATTAGAAAGTTACTGCCATGTGGGGAGATGGTTTTATAGTGGCAGAATATGGTTTTTATGGATTTATATTTTGGCAGAAGGTCTTATATTTAGGTTTTATATTTAGGCCTCAGAGCGCTGTTTTGTACACACTTTCTCACCACACCAGCAGTTCTGATTCAGCTCTTCAGCTGCTGCTTTGAGGAAAAGAGGCCAAACCCGTGCCCTTCCCTGTCAGAACACTGCAGCATCAAAGTGCTGAGGGATAGCAGCATATCTGGAAATTAGAAGAGAGAAAGGAAGAAGAAGGAAGAAGGAAGGAGTCAGGGAGTTATCAGTGTCCCCAGGCTGGCTGCAGAAAAGCAGGAGAGACTCTGACAATCCCACAAATCTGCACTTGTCCCCTTTTCCTGGTGCTCAGAGCTGGAATTTGAGGCACGCTGTGCGTTAGCAGCGCAGATACTGGAATGAAAACAGGAAATGTGGAGAGGCTGAAGGCACTCAGCATGCTGGAGATAGCCCTGCAGAGCTCTGTGAGTTATTTGTGCAGCAAACTGCTCTTTTGGGGAGGTTTTTGTTGAGGTGTATGTCAGTGCAAGGCTCAGCAGCTCAGCCAGGGCTGCTGACACCCAAGGGCTGCAAGAATGATGAGCAGGACTCCATGAAAGAAGGCTTATACTATATTACATTACATTACATTACATTACATTATGTTACGTTATATTATATTATATTATATTATATTATATTATATTATATTATATTATATTATATTATATTATATTATATTATATTATATTATATTATATTATATTATATTATATTATATTATATTATATTATGGATGCTTACAGAAGGCTAAAAGATATTAATGAATCTTGTGACTCTCTGCAGAGTCTGACACAGCTTGGCTCCAGTTGGCCAGTAAGTTAAAATAATTCACAGCAGAAACCAATGAATCAATCACCTGTTGGGTAAACAATCTCCAACCACATTCCAAAGCAGCAAAACACAGGAGAAGCAAATGAGATAATGATTGCTTTCCTTTTCTCTGAGGCTTCTCAGCTTCCCAGGAGAAGAATCCTGGGCAAAGGGATTTTTCCAGAAAATATAACTGAGACCCCCTCCCAGCCTTTCTCCTGCCCCAGCAAGAGCTGTGATGTGTCCATGTGCACTGCTGTGCTCACTCCTCTGCTTCCACCCTGTGCACTCTGCCCCACAAACACCACAGTGGCTCCTGGCAAGCACAGGAGTGTCCTGCAAACACTGAGGCCAAGTGGCAGGAATTGAGAAACTGAGACATCTGCCCAAAAGAACACGGAGAAATGCAAAACACGGGGATCCAGAGCCAAAACTCCAGTGGGTGTTTCAAGCATTCCTTGGGTTGCTCAACCTCTACCACAGCTTGCTATTGCACAGAGCAGCGGGTGCTGGGGCCATTTGTTGCTTTCTCAACAAGGAAATTGTAGGAAGATAAACTCACCAGCATGCTGAGATCTCCAGGAATGCCAAGCACTTATTGACATCTGATTCAGGGTTCATTCATCTGGGTGAAAAGAGATAATGAAGGGCTGCATGTTTGCATTGCTTGGTGGCACTGAGGTGATTCTGAGTCACAGGGACCTGTCCCTGCACAAGCTCTGTGCCATCCACTGCCAGGGACAGATGGGGAAGGAAACCTTGTGATGGTTAATGAAACCTTGTGGTGGTTAATGAAGCCAAGGCATGCCATAATTACATCTGTGGAGGTGCAATCCAAATCTGCCAGGCTGAAAGCTCTTTGTGGGATTTCTCTTCAGGAGCACACCTTGGCCAGGTGTGCTGCCATGAGTGCTGCACTGAGGGCTGTGATTACACACCTGTTTACAGCCAGGGGAACTGATTGCCAAGGCTCAGATCATGTCACTCCACCTCCAAATGAAGGGTTTGTAAATTCCTTCTCCATAACTGGCCTATTTCTGTGACCAGTTTGTGAGAATCACTGCCCTGCCCCTGGTCTTCAACTGAAAGTGGTGGGGCTGACCCCCGGAGAAATTGCCTGCTTGATTCAGATAATTTTGACTCACAAATGTGAATGCTCTGTCCATTAATCTGCTTTAAAAGGAAGCTCCATTATCACTCCTGATGGAAGTTTCTTGGTCCTCACTGATGAAACCTCTAGGAAGTGTGTGTGTGAAGTCAATCCTGCTGGCCCCACACCTGGGCTGATGACTGGTTATGTAACTGTGGTATTGCACTCCATGACTTCTCCACTTTTTCAAAAATTTTTCCCAAATTTTTTCTCAAAATTTTTCCAAAATTTTCTCAAAGAGCCCTCAGGTGCTGTTTTTGAAGCACAGGCAAATAGGACACTCTAGGGGCCATTTCAGGATGTGAGACCCATCAAATGTAGAGTAATTGGTACTTGGATAAGAAAAGAATATTTTCTGGACATGTGGAGCACTGAGCTGCTGTTCTGCAGCTCTTCCCAGCCTCAGTGCCCCCACAGTCAGCACTTTTTGTTCTCTGCACAGGGTTGTTCTTGAGGGCTTCAACATTTTCCCAATGCCATCCCTGCATGCATCCAGCCACCACGGAGCAGCCATGGAACAATGCCATCCCCTCTTCATTTCAGTTCCTGCAAAACCTGATCTCTGCACAGGGTGGAGCACAGCCAGCTGCCTCATTGACTAAACAAATGTCTGAGAGCTGCCTGGCCTTCAATCTTCCCAATCCCCAAAGTGACCCCAGCTCAGAGCTGCTCTGGCTCTCATGGCGGGGTGGACAAGGTCTCTGCTTTGCTGAATTCCCAGCACATGGATGGTTGGGCTGGTGATGAGTCACTGCCTCGTACATTCTGTGTGTTGTACAGTTACAGCAAAGTGAAATAAATTCATAAATGTGTAGCAGATGAGAGGACACTCAGGGAGCAGTAACTTTATCATCAATCCTGCTGTCAGCTGGCCTGGCTGGTTCATGGGTCTGACACCTCTGGTCCAGGGGTTCAGAACCTTACTAGATAATAGTTTCTCTAAGCAGGAGGAAGATGTTGGGACAAGTCACCTTACAGGACACATCCTCACTCCAAAAAACTGGAAATCTCTGCTCACAGCATGGAGGACACACAGCTGCAGTTGTGCACCCTAATTCACAACAACAAATCACAAAACTCTTGCACAACCAGGAGATGAAACCACCATCAATAGGTGGAGGAAGGCAGTGGGTGGAAGCTGCAAATGGCACCATCAACCACATCTGTGAGGGACAACTTGCAGCATCAGCGTCCTCTGTAACCACCGCCAGCTGCCTAGCCAGTTTGCCAGGGATCAGTCTGGGACAAGTGCTTCCTATTCCAGGGAAAAGGAGTAGAAATGCTTCTAATTGCATCAAAATATTCTGATGAAGCCAGAGACGTGCATGAACATAAGCGTACAGGAGTTTGGGGAAGTTGTGCTACATAATTCATGAGAGCCATTCCATACATCCATTGACAGATAAGGGGAAATGACCTCAGGTTTTACCAGGGTAGGTTCAGGTTGGACATCAGTAGGAATTTCTTCACTGAAAGGATGTTTAAGCATTGGAATGGCTGCCCAGGGAGGTGGTGGAGTCCCTATCTCTGGAGGTGTTAGAGCAATGTCTGGATATGGCTCTCAGTGCACTGGTCTGGTTGACAAGGTGGGGATTGCTCACAGGTGGGACTTGATGTTCTTGGAGGTCTTTTTCAACCTTGATGCTTCTGTTCTATGATTCCATTGCAACAAGAGAAAGGAAGTGCATTTCAAAAGGTTAAATCTGGCACCAAGACTCTCCATCTCTAAATCAAGTAACTTTCCAGTGACTGACACATTTCTTGTTAAATTGGTGTTCCCAAGTCCCATAACCTCCAGGTAAATACCAGAAGCCACTCCAGTGGACAGGACAGCCCCTGTGGCTGTGCTCAGGGGGCAGCAGGGAAGGAACCAGCATGGGAAGGTGTCTCTGGCTCTTGGTGGAGGGGCTTTCACTTTCTCCTCACACTCAGAAAAGTTTTGCACCTTTGCACCTTGAGTGAAGGTCACTTTGGCTTTTGCTGTGATAGGGGTGGGTGCACAGATCTGCTCCCTCAAGCAGGGGGGACAGAGATCTGAAGTCAGGTCCTTTGCAGGACCTTTCCACCAGCATCTGTGACATTTGGCCATCAGGGCTGACTTCAGGCAATCCTGCCCTTGGCAGGGACTCCCCAGCTCAGGACACACAAGAAAGGACTCAGCAAAGCCAGGACAAATGATTCCTCGCTCCCAGACCAGGAGAAACTTCCAAATGCTCTGGCACAGCCACTGTACAACATCCTCTGTTCTCAGGAAAACATGAACCATCTTAATTATCTGCACTGCCTTCCAATTAAAAGGCTGTTGCTCCATCAGCCTCATTTCCTGCCCTTTCCCCTGCTCAGACCCTCAGCAGGGTCAGACCCTGACAGGCTGCTGTGTCCTGCTGGCAAGGAAAAGGGTGGCTGCTTATTTACTTTGCTGATGGCTCTGTCTAACGTCCTCTGGTCTGACTTCAGGTCATGTGGTGAACAGAAATGGTGACTGGAGAGTGTGGGAGGATCCAAGGAACTCAGGCCCAGTTTAACTGGAATTTTATCCTTAAAATAGAAGGAAGGGGAGGAGGAGGAGGATATCCTCCTGCTCCATAAGTTAGGGGAAATCTCCCAGGGCATCTCACTCATCATGGGTACAGAAAGCATGATGAAGAGATAATGTGAGACAAAGCCACCGAAGACATACATCTCCCACCTCAGAAAATCTGTGTTTCTACATATCTATTCCTATCCAGTTTCCCAGACTGGGTGCAAATCCTTCCCAGTCCCTTTGGGATCCTTCACTTTGCCTCAGCAACATCCAACACATCTCAGACTGGAGAGATGAGCTGCAGCAAAGGTACAGCCCAGGTAACATAGGGGAAAAAAAACCAGCAACAAGTCACCATTTCATCAGATGTTGTTTATTTTCTAATTATTATACTCTCTGCAACCTTTCTCCAAGCCATGAGAGATGGCTGCCTGTTTGCTGTTCACTTCCCACAGCTGGAGGGTGCTGGACCTGGCCGGTCCTCACTCCACAGAGATGCTCAGGTTGCTGAGCCGGGTAATGCCGGTGAGCACCTGGCCAGGCTAATCACATCCCCCTGATTAAGGGGAGAGACACAATTACCCTTATTTGTCTTGTCAGAGCACGGATGTGATGTGTGGCTGATAGTAACCGGCAGCCACTTTGCCTCGGGGCTGCCCCGGGTAATGATTTACATAGAGCAGCTAAACCTGAAAATCCCACTAACATTCCCTTCTAATGAAGCTCCAGGTATCTTCCTCAAAGCCGCGGCAAGGCAGTATCCAGGCAACACAGGCGGCTGTCCCTCCACGAGGAAGCGCTTAGATGAACACCTCCAAGGCTAATTAACCCTTGGGGCAGCGCTGAGCTCTCTGCTCCATAACAAGGGCTTTGCATCCCTGCATCTCGTCGGGCTCTGCCTCAAACCGGTGCTCCGGACCCTCGTGGGGAGGGGCTGGCAGCTTGGTTCTTGGAGTAGCTGTCTGCTGACACGTGGAAGGAGTTCATCCAAGCCTGCCTCGCTGCTCCTTGAGTTTCCAGCTCCTGAGCAGCTCCAGAGACCGAGGGAATTGCATGTGAAGCTGTTAATGCAGAGCAGGAGGAGCAGGACTTCAGGGAGCAGGAGCAGCCCTGCCCCTCACTCCAGCTGTCCCACCAGGGGCTCCCTCAGAGCTCCATGGCACAAACTCGTGAAGCAGAGGAGCACCAGACTGTCAGGATCTTTAGCTGCTCACAGTGACCCTGAGAAGAGTTCAAAAGTCTCTTTTGCCAGCCTGGCACTCGAAGAAGGAGTCAGGGCTCTTTAGTTCTCATTCTCAAGGTTGTTTATTGTATCTTATCTGTGAAATTCTTTCTCCTGCCCTGCTGAGGTCCATCCAGCAGAACAATTCCAGGCACTCTGCCTGCCCCCAGGGCAGTGTTATGTCTTTGTACTAAAAACTACCTGTACAATATTTACAATCACTTCCCAATACCTATCACCTATGTTAGACAGTGAGCTTCTACTCTAAACCAATCCAAAAGTGCCACCATCACAGCAGAAGATGGAAGCCAAGAAGAAGAAGGAGAAAGGCTGGACATGCCCAGATTCCTCCATCTTGTCTCCTGAGCCCCCTTACCAAAACCCCTAAAATCTACTTTTCCACCCCGTTATAACTTCACTATTATTCTACCTAAACTGTTGTGGCTTGCTGATCTTCATCTAAGGCTGGTAATTTGCTCTATGGGTCATAATCAAACCCACAGGTGTTTTGGGCTCTGTGCCAGGGTCGCTGAGCCCCCTGGCAGGGATCCTGGCCATCCTGGACAGACAGAGGGATGTCCTGGGTTCCCACACCAGCCCCCACAAAGTCTGACCTGGACAGTGGCTGTGTGGAGCTTGGGTTTGATTGAAACCTGGAGAGGCTCCAGCAGTAACCAAGCAATGACCAGTCGGGAGGATCCCAGTGTGTGCCAGGTGCTCTGGAAGGAATTGAGCAAGGGAGGTAGGAGCAAATGACCCTCTGTGGTGCCTTCCAACCTGAACCAGTCTGTGATTCTTTATGCTGTTATCTACTGCTGAATGGAGGATTTCACACCCTAGATATATTTCTGGATGTACTTGTGGTTTTAGAGTAGGCAGTGGAAGGTGTGAGTGAACCAAGGACATGATTACAGGAAACCTTCAAGTTTTGCACCCAAGTTTTGCACCTTAAAGTTTTTGCACCCTGGCCATCCCCAGGTGAAATCCCATCCCTAATCTTAGTGGATTGTTTTTTCTTCCAGTACTGGAGGAGAAAAGAAGCAGCTCAGGAATTACATCTGCAGTCCTGCCAAGTCTTCAAAGCTGGATTTCAGTTACAGGCACTTATTTAGACCTAAGATATTGAAAGTTTTTCCCTGCAATCAGATAATGCCCAGGTGAATCACAGATGGAGGCAGAGATGATGTGATGTGCAGTGATGATGAGATTAGGCTGTGCAAGTGTAATGTAGAAGCCAAAGGGGCAAATGAAGCTTGAACAACTTTTCAGTCAGCATCTCTACACTTTGCCTGCTTGACTTTGCAGCCCTGTTGTTCTCAGCACAAACTTAATTTCTTCATTTGGACTCCACAGTGTAGACATAAGGTGCATAGGTCCCAAGGAAAGACTGAGCATGTGAAGGTGAGAATCTGTAAAGGTGCTCACAAGAACAATCCTGCCATGGGAGGTGTTCCAGTTACTGCATCCCCAGATTTCTCTCGGTGAGTGCTACCATTGAAGTGACTCCTGACTTGCAAGGTGACTTATTAAAGGCATCAGTAAACTCCTTAGAGAGCCTTGGGGGAAATCACAAGCAGCAGTTCACTTTCTCACACCTGGAAATACCTCCAGAGCTCAGCAAACCTGCAGTTCAGCAGGACTGGGTTTGATGTTGGTTTTGGGAGCGGCAGCCTGGGGGCACCTCTGCACGATGGAAGCTTGTAGCTCTCTCTTTAATTGGAGGTGAATTTAATTTCGGTAATGAGCCTGGCACATTCCAGTTCCTGATTAGATTTGCACAGTGATTAACCCAGCAGATATTCACTTGGCAAACTGCCCAGTCCATTCCAGTTGCAGTGGACTGAAACCACTTCTGCTGCTCCTCTCACACTGGGAAGGAAGGTCATCTGAAGGTCATTGTGGCAAGAGAGACCATGGCAGGGCTCAAACCTATGGTTTGCTTACATTCTCCTTGGGAAGGACCTGTCCAGCTCCTCCTGTTGGATCCCACTTGGATTGAGACCTACAGTGGGCAGTTTCTGGTGCTCCATGGGACAGAAGCAGCTCCTTGGAGGAGGTTCCCAAAGAGAAAGTTGGGTTTGCTCGAGCTCCTGGGGATGCTGAGCATTTCTCAGAAAGTGCTGCCAAGCTCTTCCAGCTCTGTGTCCTTAGGGTGTGCAAGAGGATTCCTCTTGTTTTCTGTCCTCACTGAGAAGAACTGGAGCTGTGGGTACCTCCAAGGATGTTCACACCCTGCGCTGACCTGGGCTCCTGGCCTTGGAGCAGAGCTGGATGGAGAAAAGGGACGAGTTGTCCAACATGTTTTGCATGCAAAGAATCCCACCCCCAGGACTTCCAGGAAAATGTTCTTTACCTTCACTAATTGACTCCCAGAAGGAGAATAAACCAGAAGCTACTTTAAGATGTAAAAGTCACTTTAAGATGTAAAAGTCAGCTGTGAGTTGATCAGAGCTTCCAAGTGATTTCCACATTCTCCCACCACTGCCCCAGAGCAGGACAAGGTGGTGGTCAGTGCCCTCTCTGTGGTCACTGCCCAGTCCCTTTAGGGTAGCAGGTCCAGCTCTGGGCAGGTCATAGAGCAAATTAAGAACCACACACAAAACATCAAAGTATTTCCTCTGTTGTGATTTAATTTACTGGTTATTGTGTGTCTTCACTATGACTATTATCAGAGCAGAGAGTGAAAATGGCCAAACCTACTAAATTTATTACAAAAATCCATAGTTGGTTCAGGAGAGACACTGGGTGATGGCTCCACCCTCCCTCACACATGGTGTGTAATTTTATTTTGCTGACAAAAGACATTTTTTTCCTTCTTCCATGGACTGTCTGAAAGGGAAATAAGCCAGAATCAAGAGATTAGCATGTGTGGCTCATGTTTATAATTTGGCACTGATAGGATATTATAATATAGTCCAGATGCCTGGGAAGATGTTTAATGTAAGCCAGAATGATTGACATGTCTCCATACAGGATCTGAAGGCTGTCAGATCTGAGGTTATTGAGTGCCCCACTTACTGACAAATATATACACCAGCTAAGTAGGGCACAGAGCACCAGCTCACCCTGCTGAGCTCAGGCCCTTCTCCTGGACTCTCTCTGAGGAGCTGTGAGATGCTCATGGCATTAGCAGAGGATATTGGCAATTCCTAAAACCATTAACAGCCCCAAACCTACAATTCCTGTTGTGCAAAGGAGGTTTGGAAAGGGCATTGAGTCACGTACATTCAGTAACTCCCATTAATCCCTGACCTTGGGCTGCTGGAGCAGCACAAGTATAGTGGATATTTTCACCCCCAATGAAGGGGAGAGGTGATGAGGACTCCATCTTATCAGAAGGGTAATTAATTACTTTATTATACTATATTATTCTATACTATATTACATTGTATTACATCTAAACTGAATCTGCCAAGCACTCAACTCTGCACACACTGCACAGAATCTCATGATTGTCACCCAACAGTCCTGACACACAAACACACCTGGCCCTGACAGGCCAAGGAATTCCCAATTCCTTGGGGAAAAAAAGCACTGAGCTTCTGCCAGCAATTAACAACATAATATAAAAATACAGTATAATATAATATAATATAATATAATATAATATAATATAATATAATATAATATAATATAATATAATAATATAATATAATATAATATAATATAATATAATATAATATAATAATTCTTCCCAATTCTTCTTGGGAAGAATTGTCCCTTGCTTTTCTCTGTGAAGACAAATGTGGGGCTGCACACTTGGCCCTGACAGGCCAAGGAACCAAAACACCATCAC
Source organism: Zonotrichia albicollis (assembly GCF_047830755.1). Taxonomy (NCBI): domain Eukaryota; kingdom Metazoa; phylum Chordata; class Aves; order Passeriformes; family Passerellidae; genus Zonotrichia; species Zonotrichia albicollis. The sequence continues at coordinate 7,636,810 of NC_133838.1, read as the reverse complement.
TGTGGGTGAACAGTCTCCATATTGCATTCTGCTTTGGCACAAACACAGGCACTGCAAATGAGATAAGAATTGTTTTTCCTTTCTCTGAGCTTCAGAGAATGTGAATCAGAAATATTCTTGGGAAGTTCTCTGGGAAGAGAAATGTGGCTACACACAAGGACTTTGCCTCTCTGCCAGCCAAGCTCCTTGGGCAGGGGCAGCAGGGGTGACAGCAGGCTCAGGTCACACCAGGCTGCCTCCATCTCCCCTGGCCTGCAGGCAGGTAGTGTTGGCCCGGCTCTGCTCACATTTGGGGAGGCCCCTGGGGGGCATTGGCTGTGATTTCTGCCTTGGGAGCTGCTCCAGGTGGCTCAGGAGAGCAGTGAGCTGGCACAGAGGGAGGAGAGCTGCAGCACCCTCTGACCCTTGAATGGTGGGGGGACCAGGGGGGGACAGTGACACCTCAGCCCCACAGGAGCTTCTCAGGTGCACCAAGACTGGGATGCTTTGGGAATATTTCTGCACCTGGGCATCAAAACATCTCTGTTAGTGATGCCTTATGAAGCTACCTAAAACACAAGCTAGAGACTCTTAAAGGAATAAAGTATTTAATAAAAGGCATCCAAAGGATGCACTTTGGGCAGTGCAAGAGCCCAGCCATGGCTGCACCCAAGATTCACCACGGGTCATGAGTCTTCACACTTTTATAAGTTTTGGTCCATTTACATATTGGGGTTAATTGTCCATTATAACAGCTTCAGGTTATGAACTCCCATTTTCCCAGTTTGCTCTCCTCAATTTGCTGTTGTTTCCACTTTTTGGACCTGAAGCTGCAATGGTGTCCTTAGCTGGAAAAGGATTGTTCTGTCTACTAAACTGTGAGGAGAAATTGCTAGCACTTTATATGAAGTTCAGAGTTACACACGAATGCAGCACAGAATCTGGAAAATACGAAAGCTACTTAAGTCATCATTAGCATTCACTCACTTTTCTTTACACAATAAAGGCCAAACTCTGGGATTTACATTGTCCTAGAGATGTTTTTGCCTGCATCAGCAAAGCTTGGATCCTGCTCCCTTTGAACCCAACCAGATATTTGGACGAGAAAAATCCAAACAGATTTGAGAGCCATGTCCTGAGGTTGATGGACTGACCAGGGCTTGGTGGCTTTAACAATTATTCCCAGGCTGACTTTGCCTTGCTGCAGCTCCCACTCAATGGGTTTGCCTTGGGCAGCATCTTTGCTGTCAGTCTCTTGGGTTTGCAAGACACACAACAGCACCCTGTGCTTTGGATCCAACTTAATGGGCTCAGGCAGCATTAACTGGGAAATGGCATCCTGGGGATAATGAACAGGTGTCAGCCCAGACTCAGGGTCTCGTGCTGAGGGAGGATTATTTTATTATAATTAATATTCTTATTTCTTATATTGTTAATTACTGGCAGAAGCTCAGTGCTTTGGGGAACCTGCAGTAATGCCTCCATCCGTGCTCCAGATGATCCTGCAGGCTTGGAGAGGACTTGTCAGAGCTCATCAGGTTTTGCAGATGACTGGCTACTACATAGCAACCAGAGGTGAGTGGAAATATTACAGACACACAGGGAAATCTTCTTTCAGACTAATCCCCATGAATCATTTTGTTTGCATTCGTGACCTCTTTTATATATGAGTATTTGGTAGGAAAACACTTCCGCCTAAAGAAGGACTCGTGAAAAACAAGCATGTCCTAATTACTCGTGCAAATATTCTCATTTGAGTATTTATGCAAATATACTTGCCCATGTGAGCTGGTATATCAAACTACCATGAATATGTATTTTCTTGAGAAAACACATAAGCTGAAAAAACCTTTTTGTCCAACTTCCCTAAAATTCACTTCTTCAATATGACAGCACTTTTGTTGTTAGCATTCAACAATGACTGAATTTGGTATTGATAAAACACAGGGTAAATTATGATTATGTGAGTTTATATCTGTTTAAATGATTGTGCAACTGCAAAGGATTAACAGGGACGTGCCAGGGAAAGATCACAGTACACTTTAGCCACAATTTGGTGCAGATTGTGCAGCTAGAAACCTCTTCTGAAGAAAGAATTCTTTTTCTTGTGCAGGCCTGTTGGCATAGCTGAAGTGCACTGTACCATGCTGATCCCAGCCCAATGGCCCTGGCTGCCCTGGAAATGAGATTTTTGCCCTGGGTTGGCTTAAAGAGTTTCCTGACCCACCTCACATGAAACTCTCCAGACCCAGTGGGCTTCATTGAATCATTTAGGTTGGAAAAGATTGTTAAGATCACCAAGTTCAACCCTGAATTTGAGACTGCCAAGTCCCACAAAACCACATCCCTGGGTTACACATCTACACATCTTTTTAACCCCTCCAGGGATGGTGGCTCCACCTGTGCCAGGGCTTGACCACCTTTTCCATGGAGAAATTTTTCTTAATACACAATCTAAACATCCCCTGGTGCAACTTTGGGTCATTTCTTCTTATTTTATTCTCTTTCATCTGTGAGACCAACTCCCACCTGGGTACAACCACTTTTCAGGGAATTGTAGGGAGAAAGAAGGTTCCTCCTTCCATCTCTCTCTGTAGATGGGCACCACATCTGAAAATCTAAAGTCAGCTGGGATCTCCACAATGAGTCAGGAAAATAATAATATAATAGCCATTTTTCGAATTCAGGATGAATTTTCCTGGAAAATTCTGGAAATTTTACTACTGGAAAACAGTAGAAAATAGTCAACTAATTGTTGTTTGAGTAATTAAAGTGTTATTGAATGTCTGTTTGATCTGTAGCCTTTACTGGAGGAACACTGGTGAATACTCACCTCCTGCAGGTACAAATTTACATGGAGGAATTTCACATTTTGGACTTTGACTTCTCTGTGTAGTGTGATCCATGTTGGATTCTGAAGAGCTGAGTTTTGGGTCTGAGTCAATGCAGCTGAGACAACACCAGCCCTGTTCTCTCCCCTCTGTGGCAGATAGGAGAATTTGAGGCACGAGACCAGCCCATGGACAGTGCACAGCCCTACCTTGTCTGCCTGCAGGAGTCTGTCCAAGGGGAATTTGGAGCTGAGGGAAGATGTTAATCAGCCTTGGAGGGTCAGGTTATCCTGCACAGCACATCCCTGCCATGGATGCTGCTGAGGGCACACCAAGCCCCTGATCACACAGCTCTGTGGTGCTGTGGGAGCCCACAGGGCCACTCTGCAGCCCCCTATGTGGGAAACTTTGTCTCCTGCTACACCTGGCACTGACCATGGGCCACACCTGGCACTGACCATGGGCCACACCTGGCACTGACCATGGGCCACACTTGGCACTGACCATGGGCCACAACTGGCACTGACCATGGGCCACACTCGGCACTGACTATGGGCGACACCTGGCACTGACCATGGGCCACACCTGGCACTGACCATGGGCCACCCCTGGCACTGAGCTGTGCAAGGGGGAGAGCCTCAGACACCAGCCTGGCTAAGCCAAGCTCAGGCTCAGACACCAGCCTGGCTAAGCCAAGCTCCTCTCCCACAGTTGCTCCCTCCCCCACGAGTCTCTGAGAGCTCTCCCTCCTCTCTCCTCTCTCCGAGCGCGTTCCTGCAGATTGCTTTGTGGTAATTAGCACATCGGTGGGGCTGGGAAGTGGAACAGGAGGAGAAGCTAACGAGGTCAGAAGACAGCATGTGGCATCCCCGCGAGGAGAGGGAAGAGGATTCAAAACCTGCTGCAATCAAAGATGCACCTGCCTGGGATGAATCCCCGGGGCCAGGAGAGCAAAAGGAGAGGGAGAGGATTTCATTCTGCAACATAAGGCAGCAAGTCTTTCTCTCCTGTTTGTTTCAGAGACTAATTAGGTCAATGTTGCCCTTGTAGATTCAGCCTGGAAACCTGAGGTCTGCCTGCTCTGCAGATTGCAGGTCCTGGCAGGCTGGAAGGGATGGGGTAGGAGAGATGGGGGTAGGATGGTGGGGATGGACAGAGAGCAGAGATCTCTGCAGCCAGGGCTGGGAACTTGTGGGTTATTGCAAAGGGCCTGGGTGCAGGGCCCTGCTGGGAGCTGCCAGCCACAGCTCAGAGCAGGGCCAAAGAGGGAGAGAGAGGTAAAGAGAGGATGAGAGGGAAAGAGCGTAAGAGAGGCAAGAGAGCAAAAGCTTAAGAGAGTAAAAGGCTAAGAGAGCAAAGTTCCCTGCAATACCATAAATCTTCTTCTGTGCTGAATATTCTGATTCTCACTAACCAATCTAGTACAAGATACAAATCCTACAGCATTTCCATACAGCCTAGAAGAATCATTACATTCCCACACTGGGTTACATTTTAAACCCCAAAAACTCCTCTTTGGGCCCCTTCTGCCAAGCTGGCAGGGTCTGCTCTGAGCCTTGGGCCTGTCTGCAAGCAGAGGGGATTGTTTGATCCAAAGGGGATCACCTTCAGCTGGCCATGCCATTGTTTTCCAGTTGTTCAGTAACTGAGGGACCTCAAATCTTGCTTTCATTTCAATCTTGCTTAGAGTTTCCATATTCTCAAAATCTTTTGCCAGACAATCATATTTATAAGGCTTTCCTGTTTCATCTTCCCCAACAGACAGGCTGGAGCATAGGATGGGCACAGCTGGTTCTGGGTGTGGATGGGACTCTTGGCCCCTTTGTACTTGGCTGGTTTCAGATGCTTTCCACCCCCAATGACATCCCTGCCTCCTCAGCCTCACACAGGGAGATTTACTGAGAGGTAAAACAGATCTGGCTTCAAACCCACATTGCCATTCACAAGGTACCTAATGTGCTGTTCCCACCTTGCTGCCAGCCCTGAGGCAGCTCACAGCCTGCTTTAGCCACAGCCTTGTTCACCTGTTCTATGTTTCTTTCATACCACAGACATTCTGGGAACGTTCTTAGGGATCATCTCCAGAAACCTGAATTTTGGGAGCATTTTGCTTCTGTGTTTGCTCTTAGTGGTGGAATCCTGAGCTGCACAGTGCAACAGGGGGTCAAGGAATGCAGCAAACCCATGACAGGCCAGAAAGGATCAGCATGGAAGAGAGAGGAAAAAGATTAATCACCTCTCACCTCACCAGGATTTCTGAAGAAAGAAAAATATAAAGTGAAGATGTTACATATCCTGAACATGTTTCATAATTTTATTTGACAGCAATATACAAATATAAACCCTAAATCCCTGGGTATGAGGGTAGGAAGCAGCTGCAGAGGGAAGAAAAGAGGAAATTCTTTTTCACAGGGCTTATTATTGTCCAGAGAAGCTGCTGATGCCCCATCCCTGGGAGTGTCCAAGGCCACGTTGGATGGGGGTTGGAGCAACTTGGTCCAGTAGATGTCCCTGTCCATGGCAGGGGAGTGGAACAGAACTCCTCCACAACTGCAGCCCTCTGCCAGGGCAGCTGAGGTGGGATTTCCAGGGATAGTTCATATCTCCAGGTGAACAGACACACATGGAGGGGCAAACCACAGCAGCTGTTGAAATGAAGCTCTCACCAAGCTCCCTGGAGCACTGCCTGGCACAGTGAGCCTGAGGGAAGGGGAAGCTCTTTCCCATCCCTGGTGGGTTCAAGCTCATGTGCTCACATGGGGCCCATCTCACGTACACCCTCCTGCCCAGCCCAGGACTCAGGCTGAGCTCCAAGCCTCCCAACCAGCCACCTCTCCATTTCACAAGCCCTGAAACCCCTCCAGGGCACAGACTCAGGACTCCAATACAGTTGTTTCAAATCTCATCCACTCAGCCATGCAGCTTTTCTTCTGGTGATGGTTTGTTTAGCCTGTCCCTAACAAGTGACCCATGAGGAGCCTGGCAGTGTTTATGCTACTGCTGATTAGCAAACAGCCCTGGGACCTGCTGGGAAAATCCCAGCCAAGTCCTTGTCTGGCTGCTGACCCATGTAAACAGCAAGAATTACTCCTGTGGCTGCAGTGCTGCAGGTCTGGGGTCAGGGGATTAAGCTGCAGGGAGTGAGAGCTGCTTTGCTGCTCAGTGACAGCATCTGCACAGAGCTTTGGTGCCTCACACTGACAGGCACCACCTTCCCTGCTCTGCCTAACTCAGCTCTCCCAGCTTGGGAGGCAAGCCCAGAGCACCCATCTGTTTGATCTGCACTCCTCATGGGTCTGGGAAACCAGCAAGGGCTGCAAAGGAAACAAAAAGAGGTCAGAGAAGAAGCAGAGAGAGCAAGCTCACACAAAGGAACGAGGGTCTCTAGATGTCAGGTGTGGGACATCAGTGCTTTGGGCATTTCCCACCCTCAGTGGCTGTCCTGCAGCAGCTCTAGTGACCAGATCAGGGTGAGCATGGTGGGGTCACTGGGGCAGAGAGTGCAAAAGCAGGGCGAGCTGGTGTGATGGACTCTGTGTGACAATCCTGCCATTCCCACACAGCTGAGGCCGCAAATGCTGACTCCACTCAGGGTTTCTGCTCAGGTCTCTTGAACACTTACTTCCTACAAGTTTCCAGCCATGCCTCTGGCTGTGCCTACCAACCTTTGCATGCTTGGAAGCAATTATTCCAGCCAAGTGGCATTTGTGGTTATTCACAGAGCCCAGGCAAAAACTGGAGCTGCACATGTGAACTGACAGCTCTCAGAGGGAATGCTGCACCAGGGACACAAAAAGAAACAGTCTCTGCTCCTCCTGAGCCTGCTCCAGTTATTCCACATGAGAGGCACAGGGGGAAGGAGAACAGGGGAATGATACAGGGATGAGGGTGAGGTGCAATTGCACTCTTTATTTCTTATTCCCATCTCCCTGTCTGGAGCTGACTCGAGGCTCTGCCCTGGAGCTGTTGCCCAGTGGGGAGCTCACTTCACAGCCCCGAAGTCAACAGAAACTTTGGGACCTCTAAAAACAAAAAATTCTTTTTTTTCAAGAAGATGTTTCCTCTGATGTTTGCCAACAGAAGGGAGAATGGGCACATGAAGTGCCAGAGTGACTCAAACTCTGTGGACACAGACCAGAAGCAAAGGGAGAGCAGGTAAAGCCCTGGGCCATGGCTGATGGCAGGGGTACCCTCTCCAGGATCTTTGTTGGATCCAGTGAGGCTGTGGTGTCCCAGCTGGGCTCCATCCCTTTGTCATGAGGGTGATGATGGTTGGTGCCTCACCAGACACAGTTTGGTAACACTGAACTTTAACCTGCCTGGGAGAGGTGACAGCATGGTTTATGCTCATCTAGACTTCTATGGGAGAAAGGAACACAAACCATGGGCTTATCAGCTGAAATTCATGTTTGCTGGAGAAATTTCCTCACTTCCACATGATGGTACCAGGAATTGCAGGGGGAGCCAGCTGCTGTGACACAGCTGCTCCTGGCACGGTGCCTCAGACAAAGAGGATGGATTACTGGGACCTGGGGGACATTAATAAAAGATAGTTGTCCTGAAAGAGTTTTGTCTATCTCAAGGCTCCATGCAAAGAGAGCTCTCCCTTCCCAGGCAGTGTGTCTGTAACAGGGCTGGGAACAGCACACCCTGTCCTGTGCACCAGCCCCAGGCCCTGCTCGTGGTGGCTCTGTGGTGTCCTGGGTCCTTTTCCTTCTCACTTGACCTTCCAACCCCTCCCCATACCCAGGGGATAATTAATAAGACATGTTTTCCTTCATCTTCATTGTAAACTGATAACCCACCAGTGTCTCTTACAGTGGAAAGCCATCCTTCACCTGCCCCAAGGCCTTATCTGATACCTGCTGCTCACCTTGGCTCAGCACAGAACCTGCCAGCAGGACTATTCAAGGACATGGTTTCCTGCTTTTTGCTGATCTGGGTCACTCATCAATTTAAATTCGAGTTAAAAGCCGTCAGCTGTTTTGCCTGATAAATACATGCACATGGGATTTTCTTCAGTTCGAGAGAAAGTAGCAATTTCTTTGACTAAAAGTTGCTTGGAAAAACTGTGGCTTACAGAAATGAGTCTTGCAACCCTCCCAGCTTCGGAGACCTGCTTTCTGCCCTGGTATCGCATTGCTTTGTTATTCACCTCAGCACTCCGGAGTTAATTGCAGAGCTCACACTTTCTCTTGGCTCCTTCCCTTCCTGCTGTTTCATGATTCATTACTTGTAAATGAGTCCCTGCGGTTCCCACAAAGCTGATTCCCAGCCTCACAAAACCCTCAGATCTGTCCTTTGGCTGAGCTTTCCCTGCTCACGCCTGTGCCTGCTACTGGGGAAACTGTCGCCGAGTTACAGGTACATTTGAAGAATAGCTTCATCTTCTTGAAAAAAAGACTTTTTTTTTTTTGGAGGTCCCAAAGTTTCTGTTGACTTCGGGGCTGTGAAGTGAGCTCCCCACTGGGCAACAGCTCCAGGGCAGAGCCTCGAGTCAGCTCCAGACAGGGAGAGGGGAATAAGAAATAAAGAGTAAAATTGCATTTCACCATGATCCCCATATCATTCCATTGGTGTCCAGTGTGGATTCCTGGCCACAACTGCTCCCCCTAACCAAAACAGCACCAGTGACCAGGCACAACACAATCCTGTCTCTGGGAAGAGGAATTTAGCATCACCTCTAGATGAACTAGAGGAGTGGTTGGTGTCACCTGAGATGGATGGACAATAGCCAACCCAGACCAGAAAAAAATGGTTTTTGCTGCAGATTGCAATAATCCCCCCAAATTTCAGGGTGAAGCACCTGCTCCAGTGCATATGGTAAGTTCCTGTCACCCAGGGCAGCAGAGCAGGCTGGGATGGACAGGCCACTAAGAACTGGCTTCTTCTGGACCAGTCACCATGAGTGGGGAAAGCCTCACCAGGATTTGTGTTATTTATCCTCAGCAGGACAGGCACAGCCTCACCATGTGCCCCAAAGTGAACTCCTGTCTTGGAGCCCCTGTGGGTGTGAGCAGGTCCCTGAACACTGCAGCTCCTGGTCTCTGGGGCTCAATCCATCCCTTGATCCAGTCCAGGACAGCAGGGCAGGGTAGGAGTGACCTCAGTTTCCCAGCTGAGGGGTCAGGACTGCTCCTGACTAATCACCAGCAAAGGATGAAGGTTAAGGATCAGTCAGAATCTTGCAACATAACCTGGCAGTAATTGGGGCATCTTCCCTCTTCCTGGGGGGACATTTTAAAACAACCTGCCTAACAGAGGGGTATGACAATGAGTACCATGGATCATTGAATCCCTTCTCCTGGGCTGACGGTGGGGGATGCAGCCCTTAGCACTCACAGCCGTGTCCTGTTCATGAACAACTGTCTCCCCTCTGGAATGAGCCCCAAGCAGCAGGCTGGCATGACAGGAATCTTCATCTCTGGACCCCTTCTCCTTTGTAGTCAGACAATGACAATGATTTCATTTTTGTTGCACTTTCTTCCTTGTCACCAACATTTCTTTTGTCCCTTTCTTTCTTTACAAATGTTAATTTCCGTCTTTGTCTCGGCCGGAGCTGTTTCAGTGCATTGTCTTCTGCCAACTGAAATGAAATCCTCCTCGATAGACAGATCTGAGAAAATTAACATCATGCTGCAATTTGGAACAAGCACAGCTGCAGCAGCTGCTCAGAGAGAAAGAGGCACAAGAACAAGAGGAGTGAAAAGCACCTCCGACCCAGAAGAGCTTTGTGGCCATACTCTGTCTGTGTTCATCATTCCTTTATGATTTGAAATCAGTAAAAATGCCTAGGGACAATATCAGGCAGGGTTTTACATTCCTGCTGAATTTGCATCAGCTGGGGCAAGAGGAGGACTGGGAACTCTGGGCCAGTCACCTGTCTATGCAAAGATAGATCTTGGAGCTCATCCTCTTGGAGTCCTTATCCAAATGTGTGCAGGATGGGGAAGTGAGCACAAAGAGCTGGATTGGGTTTACTGAGGGCAAATTGGGTTTACAGAAAGGATGGAGAGAGACTTTGGACAAGGAGGGACAGGACAAGGGGAAGTGGCTTCCCACTGCCAGAGGATAGGTTTGGATGGGATATTGGGAGGGAATTGTTCCCTGTGAGGGTGCTGAGGATCTGGCACAGGGTGCTCAGAGAAGCTGTGGCTGCCCCATCCCTGGAAGTATCCAAGACCAGGCTGGATGGGGCTCAGAGCAATCTGGGACAGTGGAAGTTGTCCATGGAATGAGATGAGCTTTAAGGTCCCTTTCAACCCAAGCTGCTCTGTGATTCTGTTATTCTATGAAAACGCAGAGCTGCCTCTGCCTCCTTGTCCCATGACATTCCCATTAACTTATTCCTATTCACACCAATTTGAATAGGAATGGGCTCCAACCAGAATGGGCTCCAAAGGGTTAGAGATAATCACATCAAGTTTTTTGGTTTAAAATGTTATAGTTCAGGAACTCAAATTTAACAGAAGTGCTGTTATTACCTTCCAGATTACATCTTACATCTCCAATGTGCACAAATGCACTGAAGAGAGGTGGAAGTCTCTCTGGGTATTGTATGATTTTGAGAACAAAAGCTGAACATCTTCCCAGACCATCAAGACAAATGCCAGAATCAGAGCTAATGAACAGCACAACCAGCTGCAGCTGCAGAACCAGGACACGAAGGAAAAAAGACTTTTCAGCACTTCTGCTTCCAAAGTGAACTTTCTTCCTTCAGCTGAGCAAAACAGCACTCAAAGAAAGGCTGGCAACAAGGATACTGATCCCTCAAGTTTCCAGCAGCCACCACTCCAGGGATTTTGGAGGAGGTTAATGGTATTTAGTTATTTACAGGAGTGAGTCCAAACGAACTGGAAAGCTCCAACTCTGGGAAGCTGACTGATAATGTTGTGGTAACTAGCAGAATGCCTCAATTAATTCCTCAATTAAATCCTCAATTAACTTATCAGATGCAGGACAGGCTGAGCTGGACAAGGCAGTTGATGCCTCAGCAGAATCCTTTGCCAGGATGGAAGGAATGTGGAAATCATTCAGGATTAAAATTCCTCTGGCCCATCCAGTTGCCCCTGTGCAAGCACAGCAGGAGCACAGCCCCAGGGTGATGGCAGGGACAAAAGCTTCCCTGATCTGCCCTCATGGCACATCCCCTCCTGCTGCTGGACTCTTGAGGACATGCTCAGCCTGATGCTAAAGAGATCAAGAGGGAGAATGTGGTGGTGTTTGCAGGGTCCCAAGGATGAGGTGAGAGATGAGAATCTTGGCTCCATGTTTCAGAAGGCTGAAATATTATATTATTATATTATATTAAATGAAAATTATATACTAAAACTATACTAAAGAAAAGATAAAAGAGACATCAGAAGGCTAGAAAAGAAAGGAATGGAATGAATAATAAAATCTTGTGACTGACCAGAGTCCCAACACAGCTGGACCTGTGATTGGTCATCACGTAGAAACAATCCACATGGACCAATCAAAGATGCACCTGTTGCATTCCACAGCAGCAGATAATCATTGGTTTTCTTTTCCTCTGAGGCTTCTCAGCTTCTCAGGAGAAAAAAATCCTGGTAAAAGGATTTTGCAGAAAATATGTCTGTGACAGGAGACAACAAATAAAAATGGCAAATGCTTCCCTGTGGGGTGGGTATTGCTGATTTTACACTCCCAGGTTGATTTTACACTCCCAGGGCGGTTCCCTGCTCCCTCTCTCAAACACAGGCAATGGATGGCACTTGTTATACCTGCAAACAACCCAGATGTGCTTGTGCAGAGCTTCTGTCTCTTCCTGACCCAGCTCTTCCCACTCCTGACTGAAGGAAATAAATCCTGTTGCCCCCCACACTCAGCTCTGTCAGGGCTGTGTAATTTGCACTGCCCCTGCCTGCAGGGACTGCCTCTCTCTTCACACCTTCAGCCCCTTTGAGCTCTTCATGCTTTTGTGCCTTTCACGATGTTGGGCCTCTTCTCGGCAAGGATTTGGGTTTACAACCTGCTCACACCTCACAAGATCCCGTCTGTGTGTGTAGGAATGTTCAATAAACGAGCTGGAAGCTTTAGTTTGGCTGCAGCACAGCAGGAGAGAGCACTCAAGCCCTTTGACTTGAGGGTTTCTTCTGTACTTGAGGTTTCTTCTGTAATGACTCTCTTTGTGCAATGAAATGTTATAAATGGAGGCAGGAATTTGGAGCACAAGTGTGTGAGTATTTCTTTATTGTCAGTTAAGCAAATCCAGTATAAAAATTAGCTGTGAAGTGGCCTCTAAGTGAAAAACTCATCACATCTCCATCAGCCCAGCAGAAGTAGAGTGCAAATGGGTTTGTGTCAAGAATACAAATGGTTTTATTTCAGGAGTTTTGATTTAATTAAATAGAAGTTGAAATTATCCTGCAATTGAATTAACTGAATGTCACTGTATTTCTCACACATTTCATAGATTTTAAAGAGCACTTAGAGCAGGGTTTTGTGTCCTTAGGGCTGCATGAACAATGAGTGATTTGTCCTTTTCCATGAAGTGCCTTTTGAGATATCTCACACCGGCTGTGTGACACTCTCACTACCAACCAACAAAGCATGTATGCACTCAAAAAAGGGTTGGAATCCCTCAAGTTTTTGCCTCTTCAAAATTAGAAACTAAATGACACACCAGGAGGAAGTGGCCACCTGCTGAATCAGGTTCAAAGTGCAGGAGTCCAAGAAAATCAGTGGAGGGGAGTAAAAGACCTTTTGGACTGTTGTCCCTGCACTGTGGAGCCCTTTGGGTGGATTCAGGGATGTCACTGCTGGTGACAGGCTGTCCTCAGGGGCTGTGCTGCTCAGTCACACCCTGTGTTGTGCTACACCTGCAGGCACACACCCAAATGTTTTACCCAGCGCTTTATGTGTTTGATCTGATGGCTCAAAGCCCATCCAGCTCCTGAAACAACCCCCCCAGTTCTGCTGGTACCTTGCTCCTGTCACCTGCTGCAGCCAGAGGCAATGACTTTTGTTGGATTTCTTTGACTGTGGACAGTGACAAAACCCCCCCATTGGATGCTGGGGTGCCCATGGAAATGCCATCTCCCCCTTGGCATGTGGACTGCATGTGGCTGGGGCAGAGCATGAGCTCAGCTGCCCTGTGAGGTTTCCTTGCCAGCTTAACTTCACCTTTATAGGAGTCCATCCAGGAACCCCCCAGGGCATTCCTCCTCTCTCAGGGCTTTGTGTCATCCTGCATTTCCTTCATCCTCTCTCTGGAGCCTTGGTGTCTTTCCTCCTCTCACCCAGCTTGCCAGGAAGAGACTCACAGGAGTGACACTGTGGGACCTCATCTTTCTCAGCCAGCAATGCTGGCCTGGAAACTCTTCTCCATACTTCTCCAACTCTCTGCTCATGCTGCTTTCCTCACCCCAGTTCCTCTGTTTGCTTAGCACTTTGTCAGTGGAGCTCCTTCTGCCTGTGCTGAGCTGTGCTTTGCTGCTCTTAGGCCAAGGCTGGGTCCCACAGCTCCCACACATCACTGTGCTGGTGGCACAATCTCTCCTGCTGGTGGTCACATATGCTCTGCTCCTAAAATAGGATTCCACCTTATTTACAGACAAAAAAAGCCCCAAAATTGAGGGAAAGGGACACTGGGTGTGAGTCTGTGTCAGCTGTTCTGTGCACGAGAGTGAACTTGTCAGATTTGTGTTGCAGAGTGAAACATGGAGATCAGTTCTCACCCCTTAACTCTGTCAGAAATTGTGACAGTGTTCACAGGGGTCCGAGGATGAGGGAAGAGATGAGGATCTGACTCCACGTTTCAGAAGGCTGATTTATTATTTTATTATATATATTATATTAAAACTATACTAAAAGAATAGAAAAAGGATTTCCTCAGAAGGCTAGCTAAGAATACAAAAAAAAGGAATCAATAACTAAAGGCTTCTGTCTTGGACAGAGAGTCTGAGCCAGCTGACTGTGATTGGGCATTAATTAGAAACAACTCTATGAGACCAATCACAGATGCACCTGTTGCATTCCACAGCAGCAGATAATCATTGTTTACATTTTGTTCCTGAGGCCTCTGAGCTTCTCAGGAGGAAAAATCCTAAGGAAAGGATTTTTCATAAAAGATGTCTGTGACAAGAAATCCTATGGGACCTCCAGCAAACACTGAGTGCCTTCATCCCCAGATCACAGAATTACGGGGCCATGGAATAGTTTGGATAGAAAGGGACCTGAAAGCTCATCCTGCTCCACCCCCTGCCATGGGCAGGGACACCTTCCACTGTCACAGGGTGCTCCAAGCCACGTCCAACCTGGCCTTGGGCACTTCCAGAGATGGAGCAGCCACAGCTTCTCTGGGTACCATGTGCCAGGGCCTCATCACCCTCACAGGGAAGAATTTATTCCTGATATCTCATCTAACCTTTCCCTCTATCAATTTAAAACCATTTCCCTTTTTCCTGTCACTACCTGCCAGTATAAAAAATCTTCCTCTTTTTTCAGAAGCATCTACAAACTTTTGGGAGAACCTAACATTTTCTGAGAGCTTCCTGGCTGATCCTAGTCCCTAAAATTTACTTTTTGCACCCTGTTACCTGTTTGCAGCTCCAAACCTTGCTGTGTAGTATTGGGAAAAAGCAGCTCCCTTATGCTTTGAATAGAGCTGAGTCCCACACTGAGGTGAGACTGTTCCTAGAAAATGGGAAGACTCAGATATTCTCTGGTTATGCAGAATTCACCTTTGCTACAAGGCAAATGTTGAGGTGAAAGCAGAGTTCAATCATTACAATGCAAATATTGTCAGTACAGATTTAAAGACAGAAAAATGAAGCATTTGAGCAGAGCTTTAAATGAACTCCAGCTGGGCGGTTTGGTGTGGTCAGTGAGCTGATGGGACACTCACAGTGTGACAGAGAAAAAGTATTTAAAAAAATTCCAGTCTTTGACACATCACAAAAGCATCCTGGATTAGGGACAGGTAAAATTTCACACCCCCAAAGCTCCTCTGGGATTCTGGTGCTCCCTCACAGTGTTTTGCTGTGACACACAGGTCTCCTATGGATGGTCCCACCTGATTTTCTAGCCATGGTGGCCTCTGTGTGTGATAACCTGGACTTGACCAGATGGTTCACAGTCCATGTGTGGGGAGAGGGCTCAGCTCTGTCCTGGACTTTGTCACATGGTACCTCAAAATGTCCCTCATGGATCAATTTTAAGATGTGCTGAGAGCCAAAAAGGTGCTGGGGGAACTATGGCTCTGGTGTGTGTGGGTGCATTTCTCTTCACAGAGAAAAGCAAGGCACAACTTCCCAAGGATTTTCTGGGATTCACATTCTCTGAACATCAGAGAAAGAAAAATAATTCTTATCTCATTTACTGCTCCTGTGTTTTAGAACAAGTAGAATACATTGTAAAAAAAATGTTTACCTAAAAGAAATTAGTAATTAAATTCTAGTGTAAGTGTTTTAATTCATTAACCAATTAAATCCATGTATGTGTGTCAGGACTGTCAGTTGACAGCCACAAAATTTTGTATAGTAAAGTACTTAACAAATTCAGTGTAATATAGAATAATATAGTATAATAAAGTAATTAATTAACCTTCTGATATCAATGGAGTCAGATGCAGCATTTCTCCCTCTGTCAGGGTTGCCCTGCTTTTACTACACTCGTGTGTATTTTAATTCAAGGAAAATGCTATAGAAAATCACATTTATTCTTTTCCCTGACTTTTCTGTTGAGGATATGAACTCTGGGAGAGATGAGACCCCTCCCTGTGAGTCTGTGCAGTGCCTCCCCTCCTGCCCTGGCACACCTGGCTGCCATTAATGTAAACCTTGGCCACACTCTGTTTATGTGTGGTATGTGGCAAATAGCGAGGCCAAAACCTGTTTTGCCTCTTGGCACCTCAGTGCTTTGCTGAGTGTTCCTGCCCTGAAAAGCTCTTCAGGTTTGCTGAAGCTGACCCTCCCTGGGTGAGTGCATTGTTTTTCTAAGCACTGAGACCCTGTTCTGTGCCTGGCAGTGACATTCCTGCCCCCATGCAGGTGCCACCACAGCAATTCTGCCCATTTACCAAATGCCCAGACAGGTAACCTGTCCTGCACTTCATCATAACATCAAAACAGGTTTGACTGACAAGGTCACAAGCAGCAGGGATGGCTTGGGTTTGTTTGTGAACCTACAGGCACACCCTGACATCCCAGGGTGAGGTCTCCTCAACAAATCTTCCTGCACATCTCTCACCCCATCCCTTCATCTCTCTGGACCAAGCCTTTTCTTAAACACTTGGTTCATTACCACAACCATGACTGAAGGGCAGCTCTGTGAGATAATTTTATGATGGCTCCTTGTTGCTGTTAGAAAGACAGGGAACAATTAGTCTCCTTGGCCAATAAGAACAGAAGGTGCTACTTGACAGCAGATAAAATTTAAGACTTGAAAATACAAACTTAAGACTTGAAAATACAAACACAAGGCTTGAAAATACTTGAAAATACAAACACAACAGTCAGTGAATGAAGATTTGGGTACTAGAGAAAACCCACAGTCAAGCCCACAGCATCAAAGAAGCAGATGAAAATGGACCTATGGAAATATGACAGGCTAAAAACATTAAAGGCAGATGATTGAATGGAAAAGCCAACCAGCATGCTTCCTGTGGGTAACAGGTCTCTTTTCCCCACACTATTCTTTTTCTTGCATGACTCACTACAGAGTCCTTGTCCCAGCTTCCCCTGGTCTCTACTAGAGGCACCCTACAGGCTGCAGGGCTCACAGACCTGTCACAGCACTGCAAATCGTTACAAACCTAAATCTCATGGTTCATGTACAAGGGCCAGGCATCTCTCCTGAGAGCAGAGGTAATTAAATTTTGCTCAGTCATGCAGGTAGAGAGAAGCAGCTCTTGATAATCCTGCCTCTTGTCCTTGCATGTCTTTGTAACACACTCTGTGGCAGCTGGCTTGGCCTCTCCAGAATGCATGAGCTGGAAATGCAGTCTTGCACTGGGGGAACTGAGGACACTCCTTAGGCTTCACATGGTCTGTGTGGTTGTTGTCCTCAGAAAAAAGGGGTTACAGAATCAAAGAATCACAGGATGGTTTGGGTTGTTCCAAGCTTCTGGGCAGTGACACTTCCCCCTGGAAAGGGGGCAAAACCACCACCAGTACAGTCCCCTCAGAGAAGGAAACTTCATTTGTTAAAGGAAAACATTCTGTTTAATTAATTAATTTATTTCATTCTGTTTCTACAGCTTCTCCACTCATCAAATCTGCATGAGTCTTTCTGCAGACATGAAGGCCTGCAGCCTACACCCTCAGCAGGCTGGCCAAATAGTGACAGCAGCTCAAGCAGCTCCTGTCACCCCTTCAGCCGCAGCTGGCTCTGGCACATGTCCCTTTGCTGTGTGCAGGACATGCTGCTCTAGCTGAAATGAGGGAACCAGCACAGTGCAGGCTCAGCCCCCTGCCCTGGACAGTGCCATGAGTGGAGCTAAAGCCTCACCTCCCCAGCTCCAGGTACAGAGGGCACAATCCCACCAGTCAGTAATGAAAACAGAGAGCTCTGATGCCCAGTTCATTGTAGATAACAAAAGACTGTCCCCAAAAGGTCAGAATCCTTGACTTCATCTAACACAGGAGAAACTGAGGCACAGAACTGTGACATGAGCTGGGCTGAGGGCTGAGAGCTGGTCTCTCTGTCCAAGGCCAGCACTGGCTCCATCACACAGATTTGAGAGCTTTAATCCCCATCACACACATCTTCTGCGCCTGCAGAACTTTTCCTCCCCAATCCCCCCTCTTTGGTGACATGCTGTCCTATTCACACTCCTCCAGCCAAAACATTCCCTTCCTAGCACGGATGAGCTCTGCAGCACACCAGAGGCTTCACTCATTTCCCCCTAGGAAAAAGGCAGCTCTTCTCCATGGAGAAAAGGAAGCAGAGAGGAAGAGGCCTGAAGGTGAAACCCCCCTTTCTGAAAGAATCAAGACCTGTGGAAGGATCACAATTCTTCAGTCCCAGCGGGTTTGGGATGGCACCGCAGAGACTGATGGAGAGGGGAGCTGCCAAATGCCCCCCAACACGCAGGGCACGTGTGGTGCTCCAGGATCTGGTCCTGAGAGCAGCTCTGCGATCCCCACGGGTGCCACCACAGCCTGACGGTGTCCCTTTGTTACTGCACAAACTCTTTTACTGGTGCATTCCACCATCTAGTGGAGATCTCGGAGAGGACAGAGTGCAGCAGGGCAAGAGCTGCCACAAGACACAAAACCACAGAACAGCTAAAAATGGAAACGACCTCCAAGATCATCAAGTGCAACCTCTGCCTGAATCCCACCCTGTTCACAAACCATATCATGAAGTGGCACATTCACTCATTTTTGAACACTTCCAAGGTATGATGTCTCCCCTACTGCCCTGGGTGCCCTGTGCCAATGCCTGACCACTCTTTCAGTAAGAAATTTTCCCTGACATCCAACCTGAATCTGGCACAACTTGAGGCCATTTTCCCTCGTTCTGTCACTCATCCTCTCAGCTGCTTCTCATCAGATTTGTGCTTCTGTACATGTAGTAACAGCTCTTGTTCCTACATCATTTTGTATCTTATTTAAGATCCTTTGGTTGCTCAGGGTAACAGATGTGTTTACTTTGCACTTAGATGAAAACTTGATCCAGTTCAGAGCACAAGTGTAGACTAGTAAAAGTCTACACTTTTGATTTGAACGTTTTACACAAACCCTGATTAATCCTGCAAATGGAGACCTCAAGGAGCCACACAGAAGGCTCACAGGGAGCATCCTGTTGTGTGGAAGTGGGACTGGACAGTGCTTGACACTTGCCAGTGACTCCACATCACCCCTGTGAAGTTTATATTAATCACAAGGTGAAACCCAGTGATCAGCACTGGAAACCAGTGGAAATCAAACACAGAACAGCTTTCACAGTGTGTTCAAGCACTGGATCCTGGCTTTGAACCATGTGCTGATAGGAGCTGGTTAGAAGAACCTAAAAATGGGGAGTTTTACAGTCACCTTGATAGAAGGAAGTCCCCTATCCTACCTCAGACAGTACACACCTGCATTGCTAAGAAAGAACTCCCACCCCAAACCACTGAAGAAGCCTTTCAGAAGGCTTTGGGTCACAGCAGGAACTATTTCATCACCACTTCAGCAGTCACAGAGTAAGAGCTGAGGGTGAATCTGGAGTAGGCAGCTAACAATCACCCTCATGCCTTGATTTTTAGTTGTCTGCAATATTCTGTACTTAAAAATCAGCCAAGATTTTGCAGCTTTTCACAGGTACTCAGAGACAGAAATGCCCAGGGCACTTCAGCAGCACATGAGATGCTCTGCCTGGAGGTGTTCAAGACCAGGCTGGACAGAGCTTGGATCAACATGGGATAGTGGAATGTGTCCCTGCCCATTTCAGGTGGTGGAACAAGAGGACCTTTAAGGTCCCTTCCCACCCAAACCATCCTGGGATTCTGTGATTCCAAATGTCCTGTCTGTCCTTGGTGATACCAGAGTTCTGCAAAGCCCTCTGCTGCTAACAAGGGATGGGGTCAGCATGGATGGGGATGGTGACAGGGATGTCCTCAGCCACACTGCTGCCACCTGGGGCATGTGTAGAGCATTTGGAGTAGGAATCAGTCAGAAAAGCATGAGCTGACACCCACCCAAAACGATATGTTGGTGCTAAATGTACATATCAGACACCTGTGGTGATAAGCAGCACTGGTGACAATAAAGACAAAGTGTTTTCTCTGCAGTGCTGCCCAGTGGTGGGGTGGCAGCCCCACGGGGGTCTGCAAGCTTCTGGATATTCTGGCAGGAACATTCCAGTGCAGGGCCATCTTCAGCCACTTCTTTGACAGGTCACAGAGAAAAGAGTTACTGTCTGAAAATGGTATTTCAGTCTCAAAATCTTGTTGCAACAGGTCACCCTGTCACCTTCAGGAGGGACCATGTAAGAGGAGGCTGTCCTGAGTGTCATACATAATATATAATTTATTATTATCACTGTCATTAATGTTATGTTAATGTAACATCACAATAAGCCTTTCCTTACAAATAGTCTCCTAAACTGCAAGGAAGTTCAAGTGAGTGTTTGAGGATTCCAGTCTATTCATTCCTTGCATAATCCCAGTAACACATTAACATTCCCCCCAGCTATGCCAGTCCTCCCAGCAATGTTTTCCAGTTAAGTTGTTTTGTTGTGAATCAAATCCTGTTAAATAAACAGAGCAGATCCATTTCATCTCATTTCACATTTCTGAAAGGGAAATATTCAGTCTGTATTTTGCTGAGAGCTGAGAACAAGGCACTGTGAGGGCAAAACTTATTCAGGGCAAAATTAAGGGTGAAACACACATATCCACATACACTTTCACCCACTTCAGCAAAAAGCAGATGTAATTTTGCATAACTTGAAATATTTGTGATCTGACTTTTCTGGGTCACTGTTATTCCACACCATTTAATGTTCACAATAGCTCCCACTGAGTGCAGTTCTCTCCTGAGCACCACGGGATGTCCAAGCCCTGAGGCCTTTAATGAGGCACTGAGAAGAGGATTTGTGTGTGCTGAAGTTAATGCTCCCATCGAGGTTACACACATCTCCACAAGAATGGACTTCCCTTCAGCTACAAGACACTTATCTTGTGTCTCACTCATGAAATGGGAAAAGCTGTGATGTCTAAAGGGAGAGCTCAGCCTCCCTGTGCCTTATCAGGATGTGCCACCAGGCAGTGACAGTGACAGCCCAAGCACACACAGCCCTTGCTGCTGTCACCCATCTCACTGCCACCAGACCCGTGGCCACCATTCTGCAGAAAAGGTGCTGGAAATGTTGCTTTTTTAATTTCCCACTTAGGAGCTACTTGTGGGACAGCAGAAAACAGGAAGAGTCCTTTGTGGAGGAACAAATGAGCATGGCCAGGTAATTCTGAAAGCAAATGCTTTCTCCAAGGGGGCAGCAGGCACTGCACTCCTGTGCAGGGTCACCAAGTGCCAGCAGTGAGGGGACAGCCCTGGGAAGCAAAGAGACATCACAGAGCTATCAACACCCAGGGGACATGTCCGTGGGGAAATGTGCTGGCAGGACACACGGACAGTGGAAAATGTGACCAACAGTGACAGAATCCATCTCAGGCACAGCTGAGGGAGCTGGGAAGGGTCTGGAGCCCCAGGAGAGGCTGAGGGAGCTGGGCAGGGGCTCAGCCTGGAGCAAAGGAGGCTCAGGGGGCCCTTGTGGCTCTGCACAGCTCCTGCCAGGAGGGCACAGCCTGGGGGGTCGGGCTGTGCTCCAGGGAACAAGGACAGGAGCACAGGGAACGGCCTCAGGCTGGGCCAGGGCAGGCTCAGGGTGGATATTGGGAATTTCATCGCTGAAAGATTATCCTGGCCTAGACTGTCAGGGCAGCGGTGGAGCCCCCATCCCTGGAAGCGGTAGAGAAAGGTGTGGATGTGGCACTTGGGGAAATGATGAGGAGGTGTTAGCTCATAGGTTGGACTAGATGATTTTAAAGGTTTTTTCCATCCCAGTTCATCCCGCGATCCCACGGCCGTGCCCGCCCTCCATGAGGCGCTGAGGGGGCCGGGGGGGGGACAGAGGGCGGGGCTATGCCGGCTCCGGCCACGCCCCCGTCCTCAGGCGCTGGGCCCGCCCCCTTCCCGTTCCGCCCCGCGCATGCTCAGAGGTGCCGCTGGGCCTCATGCGGTTCCCAGCCGAGCCGGCCGGGAGCGGCGCCGCGCGCGTTCCGCACCTCCCGCCCGCTCCCCCCGCGCGCGCGCTCTCCGCGCGCCCGGCGGCACCAGGTGAGAGCGGCGGGCGGGACCATCCGGGCAGCGCTGAGAGGGGGGGACACGACCGGGGACGGGCGGCAGAGCGGGACCACGCGGACTCCGCGGGCCTGGCGGAGGAGCCACGCGGGCGGCGGTGGCGGGAATTTATGGCGGGAGGAGCGGGCAGCGCGCCGGCCCTCAGCACGGCCCGGGGGACGCTGTCAGCGATGTCAGCGGGCAGCGCACCGGCCCTCAGCGGCGGGCGGGGAGCGGCCCGGGGGTCGCTGTCAGCGATGTCAGCGGGCAGCGCACCGGCCCTCAGCGGCGGGCGGGACACGGCCCGGGGGTCGCTGTCATCAATGTCAGCGGGCAGGGCACCGGCGCGGGGGTCGCTGTCAGCAGTGTCAGCGCCCGGGGCGCGTTCCCCCGGCAGAGCCCGCGCTGAGGCGGTGCCGGTCGGTGTCTGTCGTGTCCAGGCTCGGGGCAGATGAAGTACATCCTGGTCACGGGCGGCGTGATCTCGGGCATCGGCAAGGGCATCATCGCCAGCAGCATCGGCACCATCCTCAAGTCCTGCGGGCTGCATGTCACCTCCATCAAGATCGACCCCTACATCAACATCGACGCCGGCACCTTCTCCCCGTACGAGCACGGTGGGTGCCCCGCGGGCTCGGTGTCGGGGGCTGCCGGGTGGCGCCGGGGCTGCCTTGGCTTGCCGTGAATCGTTTCCTTTGTACGATCCTTTGTGCCTGCTCCTGAGCCTGCCAGCACTGCGGGCCGGCTGCTGTGCCCACAGCACAGATGTGCTCTGCCTGTTCTTGCTGCTGCCTGAAGGGGTTCGGTCCCCAGAGCGCTGCTTCTCTCGCTTATAAAGGCTTTTAGTTCTGTTCGCCACTCCTGAGCTTGCTGTGGCAATCAGGGAAGGAGTTTCCTTATGTTCCCGACACGTGTGCCTGTTTCTGTGCCTGCAGGGGAGGTGTTTGTGCTGGATGATGGAGGGGAGGTGGACCTGGACCTCGGCAACTACGAGCGCTTCCTCGATATCCGACTCACCAAAGACAACAACCTGACCACGGGGAAGATCTACCAGTATGTCATTAACAAGGAGAGGAAGGGAGATTATCTTGGCAAAACGGTCCAAGGTGATGCAAAACTTCTTTCCTGGTGCTTAAAAGTGCATTCTGTATATTTCAACCCTGTCTGGATGCTTTTGCCTTTCATCTTTGCTTGAGGCTCTGCACCATCCTGCCTGTGTTTGGACTGTGCTGGACTTGGGTCCAGCTGTCTAATGTACCCAGTGATAAATGTGAACAGACTTCAGAACAATGCACTTTGGGGTTGTTTGTTAGCTAGTTAAAATGGTAAATGCTTTTGATAACTCATGTCATTAGAAAACCCAAAGGATTTGTGAGTATCAGATCAGTCCCTTCTCTTTTTAACCACTCTGCACAGCTGGTTGACATCAGGACTTGTACAAACAGTTGAAAACAGTGTTACTTTCTCTATTTAGGGCAAAGAACAGTTTGTGCTTGACTCTTTCAGCTTAAAGGAAACGTTGCTTACATGTGTTTAAATTAAGGCAGGGTTCAATTTCCTGCCAAGGCCCTTGAAAATCACAGCCAAGAATAATCACTTCAAAAATGCACAGTTCTTTAAAGACAAAAATTCCTGCTCAAGCCCTGGCTAGTGGTTGTCAGTAATTTGCTCTCTAATGAGTTAAGAAGGAGAAATGTATGGGGGCTTTAACCTTTGCCTGGGTTTCTTTTCCAGTTGTTCCCCACATCACAGATGCCGTACAGGAATGGGTGATGAGGCAGGCACGGATTCCTGTGGATGAAGATGGCATTGAACCCCAAGTTTGTGTGATTGAGGTCTGTAACTTTTTTTAAAAGTAGGCAGTTTTGTTTCTTGTATGCAGTAAACTGATCTATCTGCATATTTTGCATTTTTGCTTTACAGAAATGTTCAACTTGGTGTGTTATTGAATGGGTTAAAAATTCCCCTTGTTAATTTCAATTATTAATCTTTTGAATTGCTGCCTCATGAGGGGCAGCCCCAGAGGACCCCAGGGCACAGCTGGAGCTGTGTCAGGGGAGATTTAGGCTGGAGATCAGGGCAAGGTTCTTTGCCCAGAGGGTGCTGGCACTGCCCAGGCTGCCCAGGCAATGGGCACTCCCAGAGCTCCAGGGTGGAATTGTTGGGGGATCTGTGCAGGGTTTTAGACTGGATTCATTGGGTCCCTTCCAGCTCAGGATATTCTATAAATTAACTTACAGAATTAATTTTTTAGCTCTTGTAACTCAATATTCCAGTCTGAGTTAATTGTGCTGTGCCCTCTTCTCCCTTGGTGGATGGAGGCAGGGGAGGTAAATCCCCCTCTGGATTGTTGTCTTTCCTCCTCCCAGTGACCAGTTCAAGCACAGACCTGCAGCAGGAAGTGGCACAAGGTAGTGGTGGCATTTCTCAGGGTGTTTATGGTACATTCTGCTGCCAGAAGGACACAGAGCAGGGTGAGGGCTGTGGCAGTGCTGAGCTGGCTGCTGGGATGTGCTAACACAGGAGAGGGAGTTGGTCACAGAGCCCAGGTCAGGGTGACTTGGGCTCTGCCTGCAGCCAATTTGTGTGCCAGGATCACAGGCCCAGATCTCAGGTACCAAGGAGGCACTGTCTGTCTTGCATCTGTTCCTGCACGTGTCCACTCTATATAGTTCTAAAACTTAACAGAAATTTTGCTTCTCAGTGCCACCTAATGTTCATAAATCATAATTTTCACATCTGAGCATTTTCTCTGACTACAAAATAGAAGTCAAGCTGATGCCTCTGAGGTGCTGCCCATAGGGGAAGCTGTTTTTCTTGTGGCTTTTTGATTTGTGGGGAAATGATGACAGTAGAGTAGCACCTGGAGTAGATTGTTATGTGTTGGGAATTTAGCTGCTAGAAAATGGAAAAGTACAAAACCATGGCTAATTCCAAGTCCTGCACCTGCACAGATAGCAGTGTCCTTGGGCCTAGCTGTGGTATAATAACAAACAGTGAAAGAGGCATGAGAAAAAGAGAGATGTAACCCCTAAGGAATGAGGAAGAGTTGATGGTATAGTTTAACCAATAGATTGCTTAGCTTACAGAATATTCATAAGCTTATTACTCGCTGTATAAGTGTCTGATGCTCTCTTCAATAAATGGAATTTGCTTATCACTCACATTGAGTGTCTGAGTCTCCCCTCACCGACAAATGGCTCGACCCCGGCAAAGGCCCTCATTTCTCTGTGACAGTTATGTATTTTCATGTCTCTAGTGTGCACCTTGGGCAGGTTTTGGCAGTAACTCCCAGTGTGTGTGTGTGTGTTGGCAGCTCGGGGGCACCGTGGGTGACATTGAGAGCATGCCGTTCATCGAGGCCTTCCGCCAGTTCCAGTTCAAGGCCAAAAGAGAGAATTTCTGCACCATTCATGTCAGCCTGGTTCCCCAGGTGAGGATCTGAAACATACTGGTGGGCAGAACCTTCCTCAGTCCAAAATTTCCTCAATAGGTATTTCTGAAATGCTTAAGTGCTGTTACTTCTGTATTTCTGTGTACATATAAACTTCTGGAAGAAGTGCAGAGGTTTTATGTTTATATATTTTAAAAGTCTCACAGGAGTTTAAAAACAACTTTTCAAAGGTTGTAAATGTGTAATAAAGGCTTGGGAGTTGCAGAAATGCAGCATGAGCATTTCTTGTGCCAGACTGAACTGGATTTTACAGAGCAAATTGATAATTAAGGAGTGCAGATCAATATTGGTTCTCTTCTCTCTTTTCCCTCTTCTATCCAGGCCAGGTGATTTATAGAGAACAATCAGAAATACAAAAATTAGGTATTTGGAAGGAGCAGTGGATAAACCTCAGGCTCTGTGTCCCTTTCCATCCTGCACTCCAGTGGGCAGATTGGAGTTTGGGTTCCTGCTGTTGCTCTCAGTCCTGGGGATTAAATGGTTCAAGTGAATTGTCCAAGAACTGAGTCAAAGTTTTTATGAGATGTCTGAGATATTAACCTGCTGAATCATTGCTGCTTATCACAATCTGATGCACCCACTGCTCTTCTCTGGCCAGCCAAGCTCAACAGGGGAGCAGAAGACCAAACCCACCCAGAACAGTGTTCGTGAGCTCAGAGGTCTGGGACTCTCTCCAGATCTGGTAAGGTTTGTGTAGCTTTAAAGTTTGTGGCATTAAATCTAAAATCTGGCATGTTGCTGCAGCAGTCTTGTCTAAGTAATTCTATGAGAACTCTTCTATAGTGGTGATAAATAGGGAAAAGAAACTGAATTGTGGGTTGTTTTTTTTTTTTTCTCAAATCAGAGTCTGCACAAAGACAGCTCTTTCTAGAGGTTTGTTTTATGAATGCCTGGGTGTTTCTGTTTGCATCACAACCCTGATGTTGCTGCTGTGTTAGATTGTTTGCAGGTGCTCCACTCCACTGGATACCTCAGTAAAAGAAAAGATTTCCATGTTCTGTCATGTTGAACCAGAACAGGTGAGGGTTGCTGTCTGTGCTTCCTTGCAGTAAATACTGGAGCTGTTTGTCAGGTGCTGAGGGGGGTTTTGTCTAGTGCAGCAGTTCCAGCTCTGTGTTTTGGTAGCTGCATAATTCATTTGCTGCTTTGTCTTACCTCCCTTCCTGACACATGAACCTGCTGCTAAGCCAATTCTTTTTGTGCCAGCACCCTGGTTTTCTTGTAAGGTGATTGGTATAAGATTTTCTGGAATCCAAGGTGATTTCTGAATCACTGTTTTAACCTTCATTATAGTTCCACATTCCTTCTGTGAACATAGAACAAGATTTTCCAGTATTTAGAGGTGAAAAGATTACCCAAAATTAGTTTTAAAGGATATATGACTGTACTTCTGCTCTTTTCACAATGTTATTGTTCTGCCCGAGAATTCTTGAGGAGAGATTTCTCAGAGAGGTTGAAATGGTGTTTGGGAGAAGCAGTGCTTCACTTGAAGGCTGTGATGTGCACAGATTCCTTGTTTGCACGATTCTTTCTATACTGAGACTTGTAACACATTCTAAGGTGGACCTTGGAAAATAGTCAAAAGTGTGTAGGCTGAGTTTTAGCACTTTGCAATCCAGCTGGAGCTCACAGAATGTTGTCTTTTTGTGAAAGACTGAGTATAACTTCATAATCCCAGGTTCTGTCAAGTAATTTTCATTAATCTGCTCTATAGCAAGACCAGACTTGAGTCCTGCAATTTCAAGCACTGCACTGCTGGCAATAATGTTGATGTGTCATCAGTAAAATATCTACCTCTTGTTGGCCAGGAATTCAGAATAAGTTGGCTCTTGTCCCTTTCCAGGAAGTTTAATGCAGTTCTGTGTAGTTCTTGCTCTGACTGCTGTTGCACTTGGATTGAGAAGTGAGCAGTAAAAGAGGAAAATGTGCAGCCAAGGAGGTTTGACTGGTGCAGAACTGAACTCTGCTTTCATTTGAGTCAGTAGAAATGAAGATTTAAAGAAGTTTTGCCAAAATGAGGATTTAAAGAAGTGTTGCCAGTGTGTTTTGGATCATTAAAGTACAGGTTCATTATTAATGGACAGATGACATTTGTCCTGAGCCTTCTTTTCCCATTTCAGTGCACTAGAACTGTTGATGTAGATTCTCCTCATTGACCTAAGAATTCTTTGCTCTTAATTGTGTAATCCCAAATTGGATGAGGGGCACCCTGTAAAGTGTGTTGGGGTCACAGATTGCCCTGGGTTTCTCTCAGACTGGGAGCCCTGGTTAGGAAGGACAGTGAGGGAAGGGGAAGCTGTGCCTGTGGCAGTTTGTCTGGAGCTTCACTTGTGATTCTGTGTCACAGGAGTCTCTCTGGGGTGTCCTTTGAACTTTGCTGAGTGCTGGGCAGCTGACTCTCCTGCTGGGTTGCTGTGTTCTAACCCTTCCCAAGGGGCTCCAGGGAGCAGCAATGCCTTGCAAGTGCTGAAGAAATGGCTTTTTCAGGCATAAGGAAACCAGTATTAAACTACTGCTAGTTATATTGTGATGGTGTTCACAGGGGTCTTAGGGTGAGGGAAGAGATGAGGATCTGAGTCCATGTTTCAGAAGGCTGATTTATTATTTTATGATATATATCATATTAAAACTATACTAAAAGAATAGAAGAAAGGATTTCATCAGAAGGCTGGCTAAGAATAGCAAAAGAAAGAATGATAACAAAGGTTTGTGGTTCAGAGAGTCTGAGCTGACTGACTGTGATTGGCCATTAATTACAAACATCCAACATGGGCCAATCACAGATGCACCTGTTGCATTCCACAGCACCAGATAATCAATGTTTACATTTTGTTCCTGAGGCCTTTCAGCTTCTCAGGAGAAAAAATCCTAAGGAAAGGATTTTTCATAAAATATCATTGCTACATTATATTATTCAAAATGTTATTGTCTGGAAGTTTACGTGGTCATATGGTTTTCTGCTAGAGGAATACTCTGAGTAAAAATGATTGTAGAGGCACTGGATTGCTGTTTTAATGATATCCTTATTTTCTGAACAGGTGATTTGTGTCCATGATGTCTCCTCCATCTACCGGGTTCCTCTGCTGCTGGAGGAGCAGGGAGTTGTGGATTACTTCAGGCACAGGCTGGACCTGCCCATCGAGAGGCAGCCCAGGAGGATGCTCATGAAGTGGAAGGAGATGGCAGACAGGTGAGCTGCCCTGCTGGGCACACTGCAGCACACTTCAGGATTTATTTCTGTTCTTGGTTGTTGATTGTTTGAGATAATGTGTGTCATTTCCTGTTCCTCAAGTCTATTCTTACATGCTCACATTGGTTTTTTACTTTTGCTCAGAGCCCCATCTGCACTTTGAATGTTTCCACAGCTGCTGTGGGAGGTTCTTCCCAAAGCATTCATGTTGAAATAACAAAATTTTGTTAATACTTTCAAATGGAGATGAAAGTTATGTGTTATCTCACAGATGTCAGGCTTGATGAAACCAAAAATCCTACAGCTCCCACTTCTGTTCTTCCTGCTTTGTTTAGCTGAGCCTTAATGCAGTGATGATCTTGCATTTCCCTTGGAGGTGAAGACATAAGCCATGCCTCGATGAGAATGTGGAAATTTTATTCCAACTGGGTTTCTTTTGCTTGCAAGAGCTGCTCTGAACTTCACTCATTAATGTGCTGCTAAAACAACTGAATGGGTTTCAGACAACCTGTGCCAGTGCCTCACCACTCTCATTGTACAAAATTTCATCCTTGTATCTGCCTAAATCCCCCTTCTTTTAGATTAAAACCATCACCACTTGTCCAGGCACAACAGACCCTACTAAAACGTTTCTCATAAATCCTCTTGCTGGAAGGCTGCCATAACATCTCCCTCTCCCTGGGGCTTTTTCTTCTTCAGGCTGAACCACCCCAATTCCCTCAGCCTTTTCTCCATAAAATCCTGTGAGATAAACTTAGTGAGATCCTTATCTTCTGTTGGAAGTTTACTGTGAGTCAAACCCAGCTTGAAGTTATTAAAAGCTCTTGAAGTTATTAACAGCTGGACAGCTCTGCCCTCCCTTTTTATTAAAAAAAAAAATCTCTCAGTAACATTACCAAGTGTTGAAATCCTTTTGTAGCTATATGGAGATGTCAGGAGTGTCAAAGAATATCTTTGAGAGTGCTTTCAGGCAAGTGAGACAAGTGTTTGGTACCTGTTTCTGAGACTCCTTGGACACTGGAGTCTGAAACTGAGAAACTGAATTGTGGGGGTTTTTCTTCTGAGGAATAGAATCAGTGTTCATGGGGAAATAGTGAATACAGTCTTTTCAGAAAGTGCTTGAATGTCAACTGAAGCCTTAAATATGTTTGTCCTTAAAAGAAATTAATTTTCAAGATCTAGATGCTTTCCTTGATTTCTGTGCCTGCCACAAGCCAGCGCTGTCAATAACATTTCCTTTGATGGGGAATGTCCTTATCACCAGCTGGGCTGAAGTTATTTAGCAATTCTGAGAGAAACTTTAAACAAACTTAGCTGTGGCCAGGAGTGCTGTGTGAATCCTGTGCTGCCAGGTGCTGGGGATTGAGAGTGGAGGCAGCCCAGCCTCAGGGCTGCAGAAATCCTTCCTGTGTGTGGAGCTGCTGATAGGAGCTCAGCAGCAGCGTGGGAAGATGCTGTGCAGTACAAACATACACCAAGCTGTGCTTTGATCCTCTCCTAGGAGTTCAGTGCAGCCTTTGAATCTAATACAGCTTCCTGAAAAGGCAGCTCGGATCTGCTCAGAGTGGCTTTTCATCATCAGCAGAGAGGAGTTAATTTATGTGTGGCTTTCTGCAAGTGTTTTCCTCAGTCATTGTTCTGGGTTTGATCTCGCTTTGATGTTTCTAAATCTTAATTATTGTAAAAGGTCACTGTTGCAAGGACGTCAGCTCTGCTGGACACACTGAGGAGAACAGGAAAAGTTTGTTTGTTCCTTGGAAGGCTGAAGAGAATGGAAGATTCCATCCCTGTCCTGTTGCTGCTGGAATAACCTGTGTGCTCTGGTGTCCTGCAGGTACGACCGTCTGCTTGAAACGTGCTCCATTGCCCTGGTGGGCAAATACACCAAATTTTCTGACTCCTATGCATCTGTCATCAAAGCCCTGGAGCACTCTGCCCTGGCCATCAACCACAAACTTGACATCAAGGTAGGGCTGGGTCTGTGTGTGGGGGAAAAACTCCACCCACGCTGCTTCCACCTACACTGCTGCCCATCCTGACTCAGATTTTCACAAAGCCATAGACAGAAAGGGAGAAGTGATTAAGCCAGTGAACATCCAAATTATCCTTGCATCAAAACAGCTGTTTTGATTATAACAGCTTTAAAACAGCTGTTATCAGGCCTAAAGCAGCTTCAGAGCAAAGCAGCTTCAGAGCAAAGCAGCCTGTCCTCCTGTGAGCTGGAATGGATGGAAACTCCACTGTGACAGTGGTGGATGGATTGGAGGTGGCACTCTCTGCTCTCATTTCTCTGACACTTGTTGCAAGTAATTCTTTTTGTTCTTATATCCTTTTTGTTGTTTTACCCTTTTTGTTGTTGTTAACCTTGTGGTACTCAGGTTTTATGATGCTCCTGCCTCAGGCTTTATTAAGGTTTTCATGTTGGTTTGGATGCACAGATGCTTTCAGGGGTCTTGGTCATAGCTGGATGCTCTGAAGAGGTGAAAT
Source organism: Zonotrichia albicollis (assembly GCF_047830755.1). Lineage (NCBI taxonomy): Eukaryota > Metazoa > Chordata > Aves > Passeriformes > Passerellidae > Zonotrichia > Zonotrichia albicollis. Next base: position 7,606,081 of record NC_133838.1, on the reverse strand, counting down.
ATGAATTCTACATGTTGCTAGAAATTAAATTTTCATTTCAATAGATTTCTAAATGCCCAGCAGTTCCATGATGTCAGTGAGTCATGGAAATAGGTGATTGCTTTTTAACAGTGCTGATCTAGGTCAGGATTTCCTTTCAACTTCCAAAATCAGTAGAGGTGAAAATAAGCAAAACAAGACAGGTAAAGTGCAAACCCTGCACGTGGATCTGTGGGTGTTCCCTGGCACAGCTGTGTCTGAGTGGCTCAGCAGTGAAGTGAGCTCTGTGAGCTCTGTGCTGAAGAACTGAGTAGCTGTTGTTACTTAAAGAACTGATTGGTAGTTTTGCAACTTCCAAAAAACAAACGAAAAAAGAAGGACAATATTGTTCTTTTAAAGGGTTAGCAGCCTGCCAATACACCCAGAAGTTCAGAGGTACTGGAATGCTGGAGATGAGAAAATGGAAAAATTGCAGGGTTTTTTCCATTGTCATAACACCCTTTAATTACAGCAGCCTGTTTCACCATAGCCTATTTCTTCTGCAGTGCCTCTTGAAGGAGATGTTTATTTGATGAGAGAGGGATAGGTTTTTTCCTGTCTGTGTGGTGCTTTGTGTCTGCACAGCCCCATGCTCCCACCATCCTCACACTGAACATCACAGGCTGGGGCTCAGGGGCTTGGTGGGAGTCCCAGCAGGGCTGCAGAGAGGGGAGGACACAGAAATCATGGGTTCTGTTTGTGCACCAGGAACAGGGGGGTGAGAAAAGGAGTTTTGTTGGCTAACAGATGGGAAATCAGCCCAGAAAAAACTAAAGAATCCATTAGGAAACAAATCCAGAGGTTTCCAGGAGGAATGATGCTGTCTCAATATCTCATCATCTTTTTTTTTTTTTTTTGGATTTCTTCCCAGTACATTGACTCTGCTGACTTGGAGCCAGACACTCTGCAGGAGGAGCCTGTCAGGTACCACGAGGCCTGGCAGAAGCTCTGTGGTGCTGAGTAAGTTCTGCTGTGGCCCTTTCCTTGGAGAATGTCTGATAAATCTGTTTTCAGCACACTCTGACCAGGCCCCAGACACCTCTCAGGGACATTTAGGAGAAGGTGTTAAATGGAGAATTGTTAAATAAGTGGGGGAAATGATCATGGTGGTGAGGATATGCACACCTGCATGATCAGATGGGAACTGTGAGAGGAAATCAGGAGGAAGGAAAGGTACAAGTGAAGCCAGAGTGAGGTTGGAAGATGTAAATGGGGTAACAAATTCTTCAGAAATAGTATGAGAGGGGGAAAAGCATTGGTATGCAGAGGAGTGCCAAGAATTAGCACAAAACCAAGAACAAGTGGGGCCTGTAACCCCTCAGGATTGGAGTGAGAACAGAATAAAGAACCTCCTGCAGGGTTTGGTGTTGGGACAACCTGACACTGGGCTTTCCTCAGCATGGGCCTGGCTGGGTGATGTGTTTGCAAACACGTTTGGGGCAGGGTGTGTGAGTCCCACAGCATGAACCATTTCTGCATGGGAACCTGTGAGATACTTGGGATCTCTCTTTGGGAAGGTAAAATTGGCATTTATGAAATATTTCCCCCTCTTTATGTGAAACTGCTGCAGCCAGGCCTTGCCACGTGGCTGTTTCAGAGCCCTTTTCAGGGCGGAGAGGCCTTGCCAGGGCAGGATTGTATGGGAGGGAGGTGATTTGTGGTGTGGGTGTGTGGTTTGGGGCAGCCATGCTGAATGGAATCTCTTCATCCTCATGCAGTGGAGTTCTGGTTCCTGGTGGATTTGGTGTTCGAGGGACAGAAGGCAAAATCCAAGCTATTTCCTGGGCAAGGAAACAGAAAAAACCCTTTTTAGGTGAGAATAATGTTTCATCCATCAGAAATAAAGGAAGGGAAGTTGAAGGTGTCTGTACTGCTCTGCAGCAGGAGCTGCCCTGATCGTCACTGGTGTGTGGATGAGCAGGGAGTGCAGCCTCAGCCCTGCTTAGCTCTGGAGTGGTCACAGTTGGCTGGGCTGGCTGACAGGGAGTGTGTAATGAGGGGATTGCAGTCTGGGGATGTTTCACATCAGGCTGTGGTGATCTTGGCACCAGGGAATACAAGGCTGCATTTCAGTGAAGTGTCTGTGGTGAGAAACTGGAGTTTGAGCAGAGGGGATGGGAAAGGGAGGGAAGTGAAGCTTGTCAGGACTAGAGAGCCCTGAATCCCAAAGATCTGCCTCATCCAGGTTTTCCTCTGGCTCAGGATCCTCTGTGAGGGTGTGTGTGCTTGCAGCAAGGGCTCAGAGGTCCCTGTCCTGACCTGATCCATGTGCTGTCTGTCCTTCCACAGGAGTCTGTCTGGGAATGCAGCTGGCAGTGGTGGAGTTTGCTCGCAGTGTCCTTGGTTGGACAGGTAATGGCACAAAACCTTTCCTGCCTTTGGTCATTTCTTGGGTTGCTGTGACTTGTTTAGATACTTTTTAGACTTTTTTAGATAATGTGATTTGAAGTTTTTCATAGGTCAGTTTAATTTTTTACCTAGACCTGTAAAAATCCCGATCTCTTTTGCTAATTCAAAGTAAAAAAAGCAATTTCCTTAACCTATATAAATAAAAATCAAAGGAGTAAGTCATGCTGATAATGACAGAAAACTTCCTGTTGCTCAACATGAGGTTCTTAGCTCCTGAAAATGAAACACCATGGCAAATTCCCACTGCAGCCAGTGGCAATGAAGCCCAAACAGCAATTCAGGTAGCCAGCAGCTGCAGCTCCTTCAGTGAGTGGAGTTGTCTTCTGAGCCCCTCTGCTTGGATTGTTAACACAGCTCCCTTCAGAGAGTGCTAAATGGAGTTCTCAGCCTCTTTGGTTCTCTGCAGTAATGAGGGTGAGGAAAAAGGAATTCCTCAGACCATTGTGCTCCTTTCCCTCTCCCTGCCTTTATTTCTGTACTTGAAGCTGTGTTTTTCCTGAGTGAGGGTGGCTTATCCTGTAGCTGCAGCCTTTGGAATTGGTACTGAACAGTGCTGGCAGCCCTGTTCCTGCTGCCTGGGCTGCTCTGGGGATGAGGAGCAGCAGCTCCTGCAGGTGATGCCATGGTCTGAGCCACTCTGTGCTCCTGACTGCTGAATGTTGCATTGCAGATGCCAACTCAACAGAGTTTGACCCCAAAACTTCTCATCCAGTGGTGAGTTTATGGTGATTTATTTGTGATATCCTTACCTGACTGTCCCGCACATCCCTGGGCATGATGGCCAGGAGAAGCTGTGGCTGTCCCTGGATCCCTCAGGGTTGGACAGGGCTGGGAGCACCTGGGACAGTGGGAGGTGTCCCTGCCATGGCAGGGGTGGCACTGGATGGGATTTAAGGTCCCTTCCAACTCTAACTGTTGTATGATAGCTGCAGACAGATCTGAATTCCTGGGAACAATTGTGGAAGGCTCTGTGTCTCTGGTCCAGGGTCTGACATAATAATTGGCTTCCTCAAAGTGAGGAAGTTACCAAAAACAGCTTATGGTGTTATTTATCAAAGGGTGAGCAAGTCTGATTTAATTTTTTCCCCCATAAATTTGTTTGTTTGTTTAAAATGCAATTCAATAAACAGCCCAGTATTGGTGTGTGCAATCTGTGTAAACTCTGAGGCCATTTCCTCTGTGAAAGTTCCCTGAATATCCACAAAATATCCATAGGTACTGAACAGCTCAGGCAGCTACCCCAGTTCTCTTGGTCTGCCTTGTTCTGTTCCTTGGGCTGGTTTCCTTGGTTTTTTGCATGAATGTTGGTGGGATTTTTTTTCCTTTTATGTGTCAGAGTCTGCCTGTTATTGTTAATTCTCCCTGATTCTCACCTCCCTCTGAATTCTTTCCACAGGTCATAGACATGCCAGAACATAATCCTGGGCAGATGGGTGGGACAATGAGGCTTGGCAAGAGGAGGACACTCTTCCAAACCAAGAATTCAATCATGAGTAAGGCCCTTCTTGCCTCTTCTGGAAATGTTTCCTTGGGGAAGTGAGGCCTGGGGATGTTCAAACATCCCTGAATGGCAGCTGTTCACAGATTGTTCTGCTGGGGAATGGGGATCAGGGAATTTAATTCCCTCCAGAAGTGGCAGATTCTGAAGGATGCTGATCAAATGGATGTGTTAAAAGCTGTGATCACTGCTCTAAGGAACATTTTACTTCTGCTGCAGGGAAGCTCTATGGAGATCATGATTTCTTGGAAGAGAGACACAGACACAGATTTGAGGTAAAAATGCTCATGTGGATATTGAGCTTTCCTGTGCAATCCAGGCACAAGAGATCATGGCTTGTCTTGCTTCTGATTTTCTAGGTCAATCCAGAACTGAAAAAGTGTTTTGAAGAGCAAGGTCTGAAGTTTGTGGGGCAGGATGAGGAGGGAGAGAGGATGGAAGTGGTTGAGCTGGAAGGTGAGTCCTTAACCAGCTGGTTTGTGTGTGGGATGGACAAGGGAAAGTGTTTGGAGGGGAATGGAACAGCTTTTCATGTGGGACCCATTGACTTTCTTGATTCCATCCATAAAATGATGGTAAAAATAAAATCCCATGTCACTCTCCATTTATGGACAGCATAACAAGAATTTCACCTGCAGCTCAGCCCCAAGCTTGAGAGCCTTGACCTGAATGTTTTGTTTGTTTTCAGACCATCCTTTCTTCGTTGGTGTTCAGTATCACCCCGAGTTCCTCTCCAGGCCCATCAAGCCATCACCCCCATACTTTGGGCTCCTCCTGGCATCTGCAGGGAGGCTCACCCACTACCTGCAGAAGGGCTGCAGGCTCTCCCCCAGGTGGGTTTCACACAGCCCCCAGTCAGAGCTGGCACAGGATGGTGCTGCTTCCTGCAGGATAGCCCAGAGCATCCTCTTGGCACAGAGTCCTGGGGGTAACTTGGTATTGCACCCTCTTCTTTCCACTCTCCTTTTCAAAGCCCACATCTGGTGTGTTGGGGCTGATTTTGGGGGCACAGAGCTGTCCTGCAGAGAGGCCCTGGCTTCAGGGAGAGGATCTGCAGCCTTGTGCTGTCAGTCATGCTCTTTGAGGAAACTGAGCTTGGGCCTGCTCTTTTACATGACTGGAGACCTCATGGGCTTCTCCCTGCATTGCTCACAGTCCCGTGTACAGGCTGGTCCATGAGAAACCTTTGCTGGTTTAAAGAACAAGCCCTGGTCCATGAGAAACTTGTTCCTGTTACTGGTTTAAAGAACAGGCCCTGGTGGTTGCAGCCTCTTATTTTTTTTTCTGCTGACTTCAGCTTTCTTTGTTCCAGTTTGCAAAGCAAGTGGTGTTTTGGGTGGATTTAATGGTGCTGCTGTTCCCCAGTGCCTGCAATTCCCTTTGGCACTCAAGACTGTGCAAGAAATAACAAGCATTTGGTACTGACCTGTTCTCCTCCTCACACTGAGGGCTTGCTGAGTGCTGACAGGCACTAAACAAAAACCAGACTAAATGCTGAGGAGAGTTAGCAGTGTCTGTATCAAACCCAGGCAAATGCAGTGCCAAAATTAAAGTGTTGGCTTTGTGGGCTGAGCTGCAGAGCAGCTGCCCCACAGGATTCCTGTGATGGTTCAACATCACAGTGGTCAGGTGTGGTCCAGAGGAGTTTTGTGTGTGAGGCATTTTCATTTCAGTGCCTCCAAGGCTGGAGGGATATTCTAACTCTGCTTTTGCACATTTGAGTTTGAAATGGTTCCTTGCAGCAGAGGAGCTGAAGTTTTCCCTGTGCTGCAGCATCCCACATTAATTAATTAATCTGTATTTAAAGCACTTGTGCTCCCTGACCCCAAATCCTTTACTCCTGCAGGGACACCTACAGTGACAGGAGTGGCAGCAGCTCTCCTGACCTGGAGATAACAGAGCTGAAGTTCCCTTCAGCAAACCACGACTGATTCCTGGTAATGTTTCATTATCTCAGCCTCTTTCTTTGGAAAAAAAAATTTCTTGGCTAATCTTTGCTCCTGACAACTGATTCCCACATTATTTAGAAATAATGGAGACCATGAGATGTGCTGGTGCTCACAGTTCAGATGTGTTAGCACAGTTTAGATCTGTTCCAGCTGTGCTGAGGGCTGGGTGCTGCCTCTCTGGAACAGCTGGGGATGGGTGTCCCCTTAGCAAAGTGACACACAATAAAATAGAAATACACACAGAGGAATTTGGGGTTAGATTTGGATAAAAGCACCAGTGGAGCACACCTGGAAATAGGGGCAGAGCTGCATAAGGAGTTCCTGGGTTTAGGAAATTCAGTATTTTGCAGTCCCTCACCATAGTAAAAGAACATCTTGGACACCCATTGTGTCCATCTCGTGGGACAGCAGATCTTTCAGACCTAGGGCTCAGGCTCTGCTCTCTAAGGGTTACAGGGATGTGAAAACTGGATGTAAACAGGCCTGGGAAGGAGAAGACACTAAAACCTGGCCCTCAGACTGCACCAACAAAACAGGCAGAGTTTGCATTTGCATCCTCCCTCCCAGTGGGTATCATGGATGTGACACCTGCCCTGCTCTGGCTGGTGTGTGAGGGGGTTTTAGGAGCTGAGCAGCATCTGCACACCCTGTGGGTGTGTGGGCTGCACTGCTGAGTGCCAGGGCACTGGAGACTCCAGCCCTTCCCTCCTTCCCTTCCAGAGTGACCTGCAGGGGGAAGCAGGGCCAGCCCCAGTGTGTCACAGCAGTGCTCCCCATCCCTGGGCACAGCACTGGGACCAGATGTGACTGCTCCACAACACCAACAGCTGAAGAATTAATTCTCCCTGTAAATGTTGATCCTAAAGATACTCTGAGCCTTGGTCTCACTGAAGTATCCCCTGGGATTTGTGTCACCCAACTCTGGGCTGCAGCACAGTGAAAATGCTGCTTTGGTGCTGCCTGTGGCTGAGCTGTGCTCACTGCCTGTGCTCTGTGTGGAAGGAGCCATGGCCAGGGCAGCAGTTCAGTGCCTTTGGAGGTGCCCCAGTGTCACACTCTGCCTCCAATGCTCTGCAGTTCCAGCTGTGGCTCTTCCCTGTCAGTAATTCCTGCTCCTTTTCTCTCCCCAGGTGTGTCCTTGCTGCACAGAGGAGTCTCCATTAGGTTTTCCAGGTGTTCTTACAGCAGCAGCTTCAACACCCTCAGCTTTGGGCTTTCCTAACTTATGGGTTTATAATTTCTGTTCTGTCCCTTATTTCCTCAGCTCTTCTGTCCTTTATTTTCTCTATTGATCTTGGTTATTTGTGGAGGAGAGTCCACAAAGGCAGATTTCCTTCAGCTGCAGCAGCTTGGAGGTCAAAGCAAGCTGGCTGTGGGATTTGCTGTGTTGAGGGGAATCCCATGGCACAAGTCCTTCCCAGGGCAGGCAGTGCCTGGCACCAGGGTGCCTTGGACACTGACACTGGAGATGCTTTCTCCAGTATTTCTGCTCCCTCCTCAGTCTTTACTTACTGGTGAAATTATGGATGGCACAAGATTTTGGGGGCTGGCTTAGTGTCTGGGCAGCTTCATGCAGCCTTTTTGGTTTGGTTTTTCTTTTTTTTTATTTTTCAGGGAAAGGGGGAAGGGGATGATTTTTTTTGTTTATTTTTTTTTCAGTAGCATTTGCAAACCTGGTGCTCTTGGTGCATTCATTGTCACTATGAATTTATAACCAGGAGGATCTTCCTGGAACAGTGTTACTGTGGAACATGCTCAGCTCTGGCTGAGGTGTCACTGCAGGGATGTGATGGACTGGGATCAGGGCAGGAGAACAAAGCTGCCAGGGAAACCCAGACCTGAGGGGTCCCTGTGAGCCCTCCCTGTGCTCCTGGGGCTGGGAAACTCCAACCCCTTGCATCAAGGGGCAGGTGAGCACAGAGTGAACCACTGAACCACTTCCACTGCTGCCTTCAGCTGTGTCCCTGGCCTGGGGCACTGCAGCTCCTGGTGCTTTTTCATGGATTTGGAGTCTTTTTGTTGCCTTTTTGTCCTCATTGCATGTCCTGGGCTCCTGCAGCAGGAACCCTTCTCCTCCAAGGCTGTTCCTGAGGGAGGGGATCACCACCCCTGCCTGGGTGTGGTGTGTGGGGCTGAACTGCCTTGGTTCCCTGCCCTGTGTGGGCCTTGATTGAGGAGAAAGGAACAAAGAAAGGAAGGAAAGTGTCTCCCTTGTCTGATGTTGCACACTCAGACTTCAGCAGCTGCACGGTCAGACCTGGCTGAGCCACCAAACCAAGCCCTGTCCTGTCCCTCCCAGTGATCTCCTCCCTGCTTTAATCCTCATTTGTTTTAAATATTCCTGTAAAGCTGCTGTGAGCCTGGAGAGCTTGGAGCATTCCTCGTGTGCCAGTTCCAGCTGTTGGGCAGGAATCCTCAGTTGCAGTGCTCTGATGCTGCCCACTCCTGCCCTGGCCTGGCCATCCTGGGTCAGATCCTCCCTCAGCTGCAGCACAACTCTGTGGGTTTTTTTCTCCTGAAATATTTGTTTTGGCCAAAACTGTGCAACTGACTCGGTCATTAAATGCTCATTTGTAACAAACTGAGTGAGGAGCCCTGAGCCTGCTCTGTTCTGCCTGCTTGAAGGGAGGGAAGGAAAGGATTGAAGCAAAAAACTTCCCAGTCTTGAATAAGATAGCAAAAACTTGTGAGCTGTATTCACAGTGGGTTTAGACGTGGAGCTCCACAGTCTGAAGTTACTGAGCTTCCTTCCAGCCCTGGAGAAACCTGGGGAGGCTGGGCTGAGCCTGCAGGCTCTGCAGGGCAGGAAAAGGTTTCCAGTGGCTTGGAGCTGCCCCAGGAGGGTTTGTCCCACTCTGTCCTCCACACCTGGGAGTGCTGCCCAGTGCAGGACAGGCAGGGCTGTGCACAACATCCATGGGGTGATGGGGGCTGTCACTGCCACCACTCTGCTGTTCCCAGAGCAGCCTCAGCCCTGGCTCTGGGGTCAGGAACAAGTTCAGGAACAGGACTGGGAGAAGACCTGTGGTTCAGGGGGGACAGGATGTGCTTCCCTGGCCTCACAATCACCCCCAGCCCCACCCTGGCCCCGCTCTCCCTCCCTGCCCAGGGCTCAGTCCATGAGTTCAGTCCCTGGGCTCAGTCCCTGGATCGGGATCAGTCCCGGGGCTCAGCCTGGTGCTGCCATCAGTGCACAAACCACGGGGAGGAACTTGGTATCCTTTTATTTATAAACAAATCAAGGTAAAATAAGTGCAGAGGAAAGCACAGGCTGCCCCTGGGGCAGGGACACACCGAGGGCCCCGCGAGCAGCGCAGGCTGCGCTACAGGACAAAAGCCATTTTATTACTTTGGGGTTTGGGGTATTTTTTCTTTTTTCTTTTTTTTTTTTTTTTTTGCAACTTTGCCCCTTAGGGGTAAACCTGACTCAGTGCAAGAGCCTGGAGGGTTGGTCACCACCACAGGGGCCCGTCCTGCTGCTGGCCAGGCCCTGGAGGCTGCAGGGGAGGTGTGAGCTGTGGCTCCCATGCAGAGGCTGGGGACAGCAGAGGGAAGTGCTTGGAGTGGAGATTCTGTCCCAGCCCCTGGGTCACTGCAGAGGGAGCGTGCTGAGCTGTGTGCCCTGGCACCATCAGCTCTGTCCTGCCAGGCTGGTGCCAGGGATGCTCCAGGGTCTGGGCAGCTGCTGTCCAGGGGCCACTGCGGTGGCTCCACTCTGACACTCCTCGTGCAGCTGCAGAAACCTGTCTGGGACCATGGGAAGCACTCAAGTGCCATCAAAAATAAATACATTAAACTGCCTGAGACCAATAGGTGCCTCGGGAAGGGCAAAGCCCTCACAGCCCTCACAAAGCCCTCTTCTGAGAGATGCCAGGACAGGTCACCATCCTGGGATGCTCTGGCCAGACCCAAAACCCTCACACACGCTGAGCTGGGACAGACCAAAACTCTATAGAGGAGCAGCAGTGCCCCTGGGAAGACAAACCTTAGCAGCTCTGGCTAAAAACCACCAAGAGCTGCGAGTTCAACACAGGTAGAAAAATCATCTCATCGTTTGAAACAGACAACTCCTTAGTAGAAAAAAAAATTCCAAATTAAAAAAAAAAAATTAAAAAAAGGCGAGCAGGATCAGCTGAGTCCTGCAGCACCCAGGCAGCCTCCAACACCAGCCCAGGCCCATCTGTGCCAGGGGCAGGCCAGGCCCAGCCCTGCTCAGCTCTCCCAGCTCTCTCCATGCCCCCACACGGCCTCCCCAGTCTGGAATAAATACAAAGGCCTGCACCCCTAGCCCAGTGTGCCCAGCTGGAGCCAGCTCAGGAGCTGGGGGCAGGCAGAGCCGGTGGATGGGCTCCGCCAGTTTGGAGACAGGGCTCTGAGCTCGCTGTGGTGGCACAGGGCTGGGGGCACCGAGCCCCTGGAGGCTGGGCAGGCTCAGTGCCCAGGGGCTGCCCCCCAGGCCCAGGGAGGAGCTGAGGCAAACACCGGGTCCTGGAGGCCCTGCTGGAGCTGCTTCATCCAGGGAAGCAGGACTGGGAGCTCATGGAGAAATGCTGGCTGGGCAGCAGGGAGAGACCGGCTTCCAACGCCCACAGCCCGAGTCTGGTGCAGAGCTCAGGTGTGCCAACAGCCACAGCTCAGCCTGGTGCAGAGCTCAGGTGTGCCAGTGCCCACAGCCCGAGCCTGGTGCAGAGCCCGGCTGTGCCAGTGCCCACAGCCCGAGTCTGGTGCAGAGCCCGGCTGTGCCAGTGCCCACAGCTCAGCCTGGTGCAGAGCCTGGCTGTGCCAGTGCCCACAGCCCGAGTCTGGTGCAGAGCCCGGCTGTGCCAGTGCCCACAGCTCAGCCTGGTGCAGAGCCTGGCTGTGCCAGGCTCCTCCTGAGCGCTGTCGGGGGCCCGGCTGGCGTCGGGAGTGTCCGTCTGTCCGTCTGTCTGTCTGTCTGCTGCGGCGGAAGGGGTGTGTGCATGCGAACCTGTGGCAGGTGAGCGCGGGTGGGGCGGCCGGGAGCGGAGCTTCCAGGGTCCATCCTGCCAGGAGTCCTCTCAGAACTTGCCTTGCTTTAGCTTGTCGATGTGGTAGGTGAGCTTCAGGGCAGGCCCCAGCTTCAGCCCCATGTATTTCATCATCATGTCACTGCGCAGCAGCAGCAGGGCCTTCCCGTCGATCTCCTGCAAGGATCAACCACAGAGCTCGTGATGGCACCTGGGAGCCACAGCCCTGCCTGAGCCAGGCCCAGAATGCAACAGCAGGGCTGGGTGAGAGAGCCCTGCTCAGTATGGACACACCAGTATGAACATCCCAGTAGGGACATCCCAGCATGGACACCCCAGCATGGACACCCCAGCATGGACATCCCAGCAGGGACATCCCAATAAGGATGTCCCAGTATGAATATTCCAGTATGGACATCCCAGCATGGACATCCCAGTATGGAGACTCCAGTATGGACAGCACAGGTAGCCCCACATCCACTCTGAAAAGTCTGCATTGCAGGCTCTGTGGGATCAGTTATTGGGTTAAAAGGGGAAATAATCCAGGTGTCAGTTCTTAATTGGATAGTTTAGTCTTAAAAGACCTTGTAACCAGAGATTGTTGGCCATTTTGTGCCTTCTAATGAAAAGCTGCAGAGCTCACAGCAGTGAGACTGTTTTTAATAAGAAATAATAAACACCTGAGTCCTACCATGAACTACTGTCTCAAGTGCCTTCAATCCAGACCCAGAGAAACCCAAAACTGGTACAATCACACATCTGGTCTGAAGTGCTGCTGTGTTCTGACTCTCGTGGATTTTATTTGTGTGATTTGCCCCCTCCCAGATGTAGCACAGCCCCAAACACACACAGAGCTCTGTACATGAACCCCCAACACACAGCTCTGTACATAAACCCCAAACACACACACACAGAGAGCTCTGTACATGAACCCCAAACACACAGATCTGTACATAAACCCCAAACACACACACAGAGATCTGTAAATGAACCCCAAACACACAGAGCTCTGTATATGAACCCCAAACACACACACAGCTCTGTACACAAACCCCAAACACACAGAGCTCTGTACACAAACCCCAAACACCCCCAACTCTGCACATGAACCCCAAACACACCCAGAGCTCTGCACATGAACCCCAAACATCCAGAACTCTGTACACAAACCCCAAACACACACACAGCTCTGTACATGAACCCCAAACACACACCCAGAGCTCTGCCCACTCACGTGTTTTCGGAAGAGGTCGGCGTGGGGGCCCAGCTGCGGGTCGGCCTCGCGGATGAACTGCATCACCTCCTCCACCGTCCAGGCCGAGGGGTCGCGGCTGCTGAGCCGGGAGCTGTCCCTGGAGCTGTCCCTGGAGCCCGGGTACCTGTCCGAGCCTGGGGAAGGCACAGCTCTGTCACTGGGGCTCCCTGGCACCGCCCCAGCCACTGCCCTCAGCCCCCCACTCAGCTCCTCTCCACAGCACGGCAGAGACACAGCAAGGGATGCCCCACATTCCTGTGGTTCAGGTCTGGCACCCAAACCTTACTCCTCCTCTTTAGGTTTGACTTTTCAGGGCAGCCTGAGCCCTGGTCCCCTCTCTCAAGCCCCACTCCCCTTGTTTGGTCCCAGCTCCCACTCCTCCCTGTCCATGGGCAGACACTTCCCACCACAGCAGAACATCCCCTGCCATTCCCATGTCTCTCCCAACACTTTTAACACATTTAATGTGGCAAAGCTGGTTTATGTTTTCACTGGCTGCATCTTCTGATGGACTGAACCCACAGGTGACCTCCCAGCCTGAGCTCCCACCATGCACAGCCCCTTGTCTTAGCTCTGCCTGAAAATCTGTGGGAGGCAGCAGCCTGAGCTTTTCAGAGGCTTTTACTGATGCCATGCACCTAAAATGACATTATTTGCAACCCCACACGCTGCAATGAGCAGTTCAGCTCTCCTGCCCCTGTTCCCCCACACAGAGAGGTGCCACTCATGCATCTGCCCATCCTCCCAGCCCCACCAGGCAACTTTTGACTCCCCAGCCATTCCCAGTCCATCCTTGTGGACTCAGACACCCATTTATCACTTGGACACAGTTCAGCTCCTGCCTGTTCCTTTCTGCCCACTGCCAAAGCAGAAATGTCACCTGTAGACACTGCCAGGTGCCATCACACCTAACAGAGCCCCAGCCTGTGGTACTGGCTGCAGTCAGAGAGGTGAGACTGGAGTTAGCCCAGCCCTTCACTGCCCCATGCACAGCGCAGGGCTGTGTGAGCTCTTACCCCCAGAGCTCAGCCTGCGCAGGGCAGAGCTGCTGCCCTGGCTGAGGCTGCAGGGCTGCTGCAGGTGCCTGTATCCTGGCAGGCGAAAGTCTCTGGAGCTCCTGCTGTGGCTGGATGAACTGACAGAGTTCAAGGCAGAGTCCATGGGGTCCAGGCGAGGCTCTAAGGGCCCTGGGAGGCCATCTGCCAGGACAAAGGTTTCACCTGGAATGCAGCAAGCTGCAGTTAGTGCACCTGAACGGCACGGCCACACTCCATGTGGGGCAGAGCCACAGCAGCATCGCTGGGTCCAACCCAGCACAGATCCCTCAATCCAGCACAGGGATCAAACCAGGCCCTGCCACAGCCCTGGCATTCACCAGCTGCCAATGGTGCCACCATCTGCCAGTGCCAGTCTAACCAGTGTAGTGACAATGGTCCCAGATGGAGCAGCAGCTCCTTTTTCAGCTACTCTGCTCATGCCCCCACCAGCCCTGAGGCCTGACTGCCCTGGGCCCTCTGGACACCCCAGCAGGAACATCCCTGGGATGGGCAGGGCTGTCCCCTCTGGATGCCAATTGTCCTGGGGTGAGGTTATGATGCTGTATCCCCATCCCTGTGCTCTGTTCATGCTGGATATCATGTTCTGTGCCTTCCAGACTGGCTCTGCAGAGCGAATGTTTTGTTTTGGTTTTGCTCTCAGCCGCTCCCCTACAGACAGGGCAGTACATGGTGCTGCTTTTGCTTTTTGCTTTGCTCCTGCTTTGCTCTTGCTTTTTGCTCCTGCTCATCAGTTAGTTTAGCTAAGCAGTCCAGATTCTCCCTGCGCTGTTTCTCCTTTCCCTTTTTTGGACCTACTCAAACCTGCTCTGGGCTGGGACCTGGGAACACGGAGAGTTTGCACCTTGTGACTGCAGCAGCTGCCCCAGCACAGGAGGGACTGAGAACAGAGTGACCACCCCCAAGAGAGACTTTCTGAATTTGTCATCGCTGTCAGAGCGGTGACAGAGTGGTGTCACCTGGTATTGTTCATTCTGTGTGCTGGGGGCGCTGTGCCTGTTAAATAAACAGGTTCTTTCCACTTCTGTCCAAGGAATCCTTCCTGACCCAGCTGGGGGCAGGGGCTGTGTGGGTTTGCTTTCTGAAGGGGCCCCTTTGGAGATTCTCTCCCAGATTTGCCCTAAACAGGACACCAATGGACACAGAACTCACAGCCAGGCCTGAACAGAAGGGGAGGGGATGCTCCCTGAGGGGTCACACAATGCACCTCACCAAGGGCATGGCTCTGCTGCTTGGCATGGGGTGGCAGACACATGCAGAGCGGGAGGGAGCTGTGCCATCAGGGCCAGGCAATGCTCCCACACTCTGCTGCTCTTCTGGCCCCAAAAACAACCAGGAGCTGCCCTAAAAGCTGGTGATGAGCTGCTCATCCCTCCTGGGCTCCTGCTGGGTTCTTTTCCAGCCTAACCACATCAGAGGCCAATTCCCTGTACTGGAACATGCACAGGAGGGCCTGGGCCTCTAACACCTTCCCCAGAGCAATGGTGGCTTCCTCATCTTCTCCAGAAATGCCCTGAATTTGCAGCTGTCCATGGCACTGCTGGAATGGAGGGGCTGAGGAGGCTGTGCAGGGTGACAGGCTGCACTGGCTGAGGCAGCAATATCTGCAGTCACAGACATCTTTTATGGAAAATCCTTTCCTTAGGATTTTTCCTCCTGAGAAGCTGATAGGGCTCAGGAACAAAATGTAAACATGATTATCTGCTGCTGTGGAATGCAACAGGTGGATCTGTGATTGGTCTCATGTGGTTGTTTTTAGTTAATGGCCAATCACAGTCAGCTGGCTCAGACTCTGTGTCTGAGACAGAAGCTTTTGCTATCATTCTTTGCTATTCTTAGCTTAGCTAGCCTTCTGATGAAATCCTTTCTTCTATTCTTTTAGTATAGTTTTAATGTAATATATATAATAAAATAATAGATCAGCCTTCTGAAACATGGAGTCAGATCCTCATCTCTTCCCTCATCCAAGAACCCCTGTGAGCACCATCACATAGCCCTGACCTGCCAGGGCTTCACACTGTAAGGACATGAAATGGGAACACCCTTGTGTGCCTGCTGGCCAGCCTGGTGTGGGGTTATCACTGGGAAATTGCTGCTCCCACCCCAGGGCTTTGCCACTCTGCACTTGAGGCACTGCTGCCTTTGTTTGCTTTTAGGTCTCTGGGATGTGCCCAGAAACAGCAGCACAGCCTTAAAATCTCCTGTACAAACTGGTATGGACTGTTAGCCCTGTGACCTGTGCTGGGCTGGCCCTCTTGTCACTCTCCTCCTGAGTGGACAGGTGTGTTCTGCTCTGCATAAAAAATGCTTTGCTGACTCTTGACTATTCCTGAATAACCTCAAACCCCTCCTGCACTCCCAGCATTGCATTTCAGCCCCAGACTGGATGCAAAGCAGAGCTGCCTGCCCTGGCCTGGCCTAGTGGGATCCCTGCCCAGCCAGACCCATTGGTGGCTGTCACACCAGTGGGGTTCCACTGCAGCTGCTTCAAACTACATTTGGTCTCCTCCTTGTGAAAAATGCATGTATTTTATGATTGGCTTTTTGCAAATATTCAAATGAATATTGTATGTGTTGTGTTAGAGAGTAATGCTGTATTAATTCTCTTAAGTAGTGTGGTAAATATAAGTTCTAGGTTATAAAAAATGTTAAAATAGAAACAATGCTATGTAAGATATTTTTTTTTTTAAAGAAAGGACTAACAGCAAGACAGCAGCCACAGGACACCTGAATCTTTCAGAGAGAGAGAATTTATTGCCCTCTTATCAGAAGAAATGAACTTCTTCCTGCCTCAAAGGTGCTGTTAGAATTAGAAGAAGCTGACACTGACCAGAGAGAATCCTATATTTGAATGGAATTTATGTATCATGTATGAGATGTATGAATATGCAACAGGTTATTCCTTTTAAGGGTTAATCCTTTGTTAATGTGGGTCCTTTTTTCAGGCTTGTGCTGCCCAGAAAAAGGTACCCAGATGTCCATAACTGTTTGTCTCTATTGTCTCATATTGTCCTAATTCAAATTGTCCAAATTATTATTACTCTAATTGTATTACTATTTTTATAACCATTTTATTACTATTAAACTTTTAAAATTTTAAAACCAAGTGATTAAAATTTTTCACACTCCTCAAACAGGACAGTTCTGTTTAAACCCCAAAACTTTTCCCATGAAACATCTGGGGGAGGGCTCTGACTGCCAGGGAAGGACAGGGCAGGAGAGGGTCAGTGGGCACAGCCCCCAGTGGCTGTGGGCATGGCAACAGGTCCAAGCTGTGCATCTCAGCCCTCCAAGGAACCCCAGTACCTTCTGGGGTGACACAGAGCTGCAGCTGGCCAGGAGATCCTGGGACACTCACCCAGATGTGCTGGGTCACACAAACACATGTCTGAGTGCTCCCCAAAACCTCAGCTCTCAGCAGGGATTGGTGTCAGCAGAAGGAATTTCAGGGCCCAGTTTGGGAGAGCACATGCACAGATTCCTGAGGATCCAGAACTCACCCTCAGAAATGATTTCACTCAACAATGAGCACTATTATGACAGGAGAGTCCTGTGATGCATTCTGCAAACACAAAAATGTGATCCTGTTCTCACAGCTGTGATCACACACCAAGGGCCACAGGTGAAGCCCTGGGGGCGCGATGTGCTTTTGCCCAGGAGCTAAAACTGAAGGCACACAGTGATCCCCAGGTTCCCTCACCCTGCACAGGGCAGTGCCTGCTTGGGCTGTAACTCTGCAGCAGGCTCAGTGCAAGAGGGATTGAGGGTTTTCCTAAAAATACAAAAATACAAGTACACAGGGAACTGCTGAATGAATGATACCTCCAGGGAAGGGAGAAGGACAAGAGGGGAATGATTGCTGCCCTGGGAATCATCTGTAGATGAGACACTCCTGCACAACTGCACTCAGACAACACCCAGGATCCTTCACCCTTGATAACAGAGTGGGAGGAGGAGGTGGCTGATCCTCAGGCAGAGCTCCTTACACACACTGTTAGATTTAACTAAAGGCTGGCAGTTGGCACATTGTAGGGAAACATGCCACAATTAGTGGCTGAGAGGCAGGGAGCAGATAATTAAAGTTTAATTAAACAAATAGTGCTATAGACTCAACAGTGTCACTTTACTGCTAAAACATGGGAGTTTGGCCACAAGCACAAATGTGATTTGCACTACTCCTGAACACCCACTGCTTCCAGCAAGTGATGGGCTGTGAAGGCAGGTCCCCACTGTGCTGGGACTGCAGGGTTTCAGCAAAAAGCCACACAAACTCCACTGGATGCAAGAGCAAAAGCAATGTAATATGTGAGATCCCTTCCTCATGTCTCTGCTTCTTGCCAAATGCAGAGTGAATGGAGATGTCCCACTGCTGCTCACAGCCTTGCACATTGCAAAGTGGGATGTGCTCAGGAGCTGCTGTGTGAGACAGAGTTCAATCCCATGAGAAGATGTACCTCGCTCAAGAAATACTCAGATAATATCTGAGTATTTCAGGTGCATATTCTTAAAATATAGCCTCTGAAATGCAAATATTCCTGCCTGAACCTCGATTTCATGGTGGAGGAAGAGGATGTATTCATTCCAGCTTTTAGCTGTGGGACAAGAATGAATTTCTAGATGGAATTTGCACCTCATTTCTCCCTGCCTGGATGAGGAACAGAACCAGCCCAAGCTGCTGCAGGATCACCCCTCACATGCAGCCACACTTCCTGCCCACTTGTCTGTTTTTCTGGAAGAGCCTGGAGAATTCTGGCATCCAGATGGCACAACCCACTCAAAGGCCAGGGGATAACTGAACAGACTCTGAAGCAGACTGAGAATCAATCTTGTAGGAACCTAATGAAGGCTCCTCCTTGGAATTACCCATTATGGAAGCCTTTTCTCTTCACTGACAATAGAGAGTGGGTAACAATCACCACCCAACCAAAGCATCTGAACCTTTGGAGCAATCCATTTCTCCAAGATCAGGCTGAACACTGCCTGTCCCACCTGCTGGGGGAAGAGGAAGGGCTGGGCAGTGCCAGCAGTTACCCAAATTCAGTGGCTGATGCCTCAGAGAGGAATCAAGGAGCACCCATCTGGAGGTGAGGAACAGAAGGGGACTCTGGGGACAGTTTCTGACCTGTCTAGATGCTGGAATAGATGATGTGGTGGGTGGCACTGCTGTGACAAATGCACAGTTTTAATCACTGCAGAGAAGGAGGCCACTAGAAACTGTCCACCAGAGAGCCAGGGGATGGTTTGGGTTGGGAAGGACCTTAAAGCCCATCCAGTGCCACCCCTGCCATGACAGGGACACCTCCTACTGTCCCAGCTTGCTCCAAGCCCCAGTGTTCACCTGGCATTGGAAACTTCCAGAGATCCTGGGGCAGCCCCAGCTGCTCTGGGCAAGTTCAGTGTTAGAGGCAGGGTCAGAGATCCTGCAGAGCACAGGACACAGTGATGGACACAGACAAAAATCACCCAGCAAAACCAGGGAAATGGGCATTCTAAAGGGACAGCAACAGAGCATGAAGCCACTGAACTGGGAGCCTGCCCAGGAGTCTCCAGCAATTTTTCAGGGATTTCAGTCGCAAAGAATTGTGACTAACACTGGCAGATTTCACCATCCATTAATTAAAAGCCTTAGTAAGATTAAATCTTCAGTCTGCATTAGGAAGGGTTTGCAGTTCAATACGAAGTGGGAGGATATTTATTGAAGATTACGCAGTTCAGGGAGTCCTCTAGCTGCCTGGATCTTCTGGAAATCTCCCACCTGTGCATGCAAGGGTCACCTATGGATCCCACAGCTAAACTAACTGAGTTAATGAAAAATGATCTGGGCAAACTTTGCCTCTTCCTGGGAAGATGAATTCTGCTGCTGACTTGCACCCCAGCTGTGAAGGAGTTTAAGTGTCCTTGTGCTTAGTAAGGAATAAAAGTGGCAATTCCTGCTTCTGCACCAGTGGCATCCAAGGGACTCTGGGAAGGAGCAGCAGTGTGGGATGGGAATGGTGTGGCTGAGCTGGGGGAGCCAGTGACACCCCCCAGCTGCTCCACTGAGATCCTGGGAAAGGGCAGCAAGTTCCTGCACATCAGCATCTGCACAACAGGCTGCAGCAAACCCTCAGGGAAAAATCCACAAATCCAGGGGCAGATTGCCTGAGACAGCTGGGCAGCTTGAGCACTGTTAATCCCATGCACAGTGAGGGAAACTAAACCAGATTATACAGTGTGAGATGACGCCTGTCAGGCTTAGTAGGAATTCCTGCTACATTCCACATGCCTGACACATCTGTGTGGGGAACCTGGCTCACCACAGAGCAGCTCATCTGTCAGGACCCAGGACATCCCTCTGGCTGTCCAGGATGGCCAGGACCCCTGGCAGAGGGTTCAGAGACCCTGGCACAGAGCCCAAAACACCGCTGGGTTTGATTATGACCCATGGAGCAAATTACCAACCTTAGATGAGGATCTGCAAGCCATGACAGTTTAGGTGGGATAATGAAGTTATCACGGGGTGGAAAAGTAGATTTTGGGGTTTTGCTATGGGGGTTTAGGAGGCAAGATGGAGGGAACTGGGCATGTCCAGCCTTTCTCCTTCTCCTTCTTGGCCTCCATCTTCTGCTGTGATGGTGGCACTTTTGGATTGGTTTAGAGTAGAAGCTCACTGTCTAACATAGGTGATAGGTATTGGAAAGGTATTGTAAATATTGTACAGGTAGTTTTTAGTATAAAGACATAACACTGCCCTGGGGGCAGGCAGAGTGCCTGGAACTGTCCTGCTGGATGGACCTCAGCAGGACAGGAGAAAATTTTTTATAGATAAGCATCAATAAACAACCTTGAGACCAAGAAACGAAGAGCTCTGACTGCTTCTTCAAGTGCCAGGCTGGGAAAAGGGATTTTCAAACTCTTCTTGGGGTCACTGTGAGCAGCTCAAGCCCCAACACTCACCCACTCCCCTCTGAACACCAAGCACAACCCACGGCAGGGATGAGCAAAGCAGCTCCCTGCAGCCAGGGCAGTGTGAGCCTGCAGCAGCCAGGACAGGCTCTGGAGCAGCTCTGGGAACAGACACGCTGTGCTCACCTTCCAAAGGGTGACGGTCATTCTTTGGTACCTTGGGGGAGAGAGGAGCACTGTATGGAGGGGGGTCTTGGGAAAAGCGCTTTGTACCCCGGCCTGGTCCCTGCAGAGAGCCGTCTAAGGAACTGCTTCTGTCTAGGAAAAGAGAACAAGCCCTCTTTAGTCACACCTCTGACTGTGGTTAGTTGTTCTTTAAGTGCTGCAAACACTCTGAATCAGAGTTCAGGATGGGCAGGTCTCAGCATTGTGGCAGATCTGGTGCTCTGCACTTCCCTGAATTCTGATTTATATTTTTCCACTCTGCCCAGCAGCCCAACTCTTGGCACTGACCTCTCATGGAGGCTGGTAACTCTGTGTGTGAGCTCATCCATGCCCAGAGCTGGGTGCTTTCCCTCTCACTCAGGTTTTGCTCTCTCTCATGATGACATGGGTGTGGCCATGATATTTTATAAAAAATCCTTTTGCTAAGATTTTTCTCCTGAGAAGCTGAGAGGCCTCAGAAACAAAATGTAAACAATTATTATCTTCTGCTGTAGAATGCAACAGGAAGATCTTTGATTGGTCTCATGTGGTTGTTTTTAATTAATGGCCAATCAAAGAGCTGGCTCAGACTCTCTGAGAGTCACAAGCTTTTGTTATCATTCCACTTCTTTCCTTGCTAGCCTTCTGATGAAATCCTTTCTTCCATTCTTTTAGTATAATTTTAATATATCATAAAATAATTAATCAGCCTTCTGAAACATGGAGTCAGATCCTCATCTCTTTCCTTGTCCCTGTGAACACCACCACACTTGGGATTTCTTTAGGAGTGCAGACATTCTGGGAAATGCAGTCTTGCCAGAGTCCCCCGAGCCCTGTGTGCATCACCAGCCTGGGCACCCACCACCTGCTCAAGCTGCAACCCAGCACATCTGGCAGGGCTCAACAGAGCAGAGTTTGCAGGTTTTACCAGAGAAAAAAGGTGGTGTGAGAAAACTAACACAAAATCTTAGCCACGTTTTGCCATATTTCACCCAAATTATTGGCATAATTCCATTTCTCCCCATGGCTCATCCCACACAATTCCTGCTGATCCCACTGTCACCTTGGACAACTGGCAAACAAACCTTGGATGATTTGCAACTCCTCTGTGTTGCTGGATTAAACCTTACTCCCATTTTCAATCTCCCCCTTCCATGGAGCCCCCAGGCATTGTCCTGTCTGCACTGGCAAACAAACCTTGGATGATTTGCCAGCCCTCTGCCATATCCAGTGCTGGATTAAACCCTACTCCCATTTTCAATCTCCCCCTTCCATGGAGCCCCCAGGCACTGTCCCTGCTGCTCCTCTCCAAACTCAACATCCCAAGGATGGGTCTGTGAGCAAAGCAGACAGGACACTGCCATGGCACTGTCCCTGCACTGTCACTGCTGCTCCTCTCCAAACTGATCCCAAGGATGGGATTGTGCCCATCCTGCCCACCAGACAGGATTGCCATGGGCTGGGTATATCTCTGCACACACAGCATCAGTGTTGGATGGACAAGGAATGGAAGCACTGACACTGATGGGGACAGCAGCCAGGTGAGTGACACAGAGCCTGTTCCAGCTCAGGTGACTCCTCCTGCTGCCCCACACTGCCCAGCAAGTGCCAGCTGGGCCCTCCAGCCACCCTGAGAGCTCTGGGGTGGGCACAGAGGGTGAAATGCTCTGCACAAATGCCAGGAGGCACCAGCAGCCCTGAGAGCTGGCACAGGGCAGCAGGGGTGACAGGGACAGCAGGGAGTGACACCAGGGAGATGCACAATGCCCAACAAAGGGAGGTACAGGGGGGGAGCACCAGATGGGCACGACTGAGGTGATTAAGGAGAAACACAAAGGTGGAGAAGGTTCCTGTTCAATCAATATCCTTCAGGAAAATGAAAATCTGCTTGCACTGAGGCCCTGGGATTCCATATCACCAAAAAAATCACTGTGACATTGCCAGAAAAACAAATTCCCCCTCACTGCCCAGAGGGGAACCCATGCTCTTGGTAATGTCTCTGCACTACCCTTATGTCAAACTGCACAACCTTCTTCACCCAACAGCCACAGAACCACAACACAAGGTGATGCTTTACAAAGGTTTTTCCATCAGGTTTTGGTATTTCAGCTTTTTTTTTTAAGTGGTTGATGTTAAAATACTGCAAACACAACAGGTCAGGTTATAGAAGTTAATTCTAGGAGTCAGAAGTGAGGTTGGTGTAAATTAATAAGAGGATAAACCAAAAAGAGAATTGTTTTTAAAGGACAAGTTTTAAGAAAATAAAGAAATGGAGTAACAGACAGAGCTGTACTCAGATTATCAGGAATAAAAGGAAAACGTCTTCAGTCCAAAAATGACATAAACCTCATGAATGTGATCACCAAAGAGGAAATAATCTGAGAGGGAAGGACCCCAAATCTCAGTGGATAAATGTTCACTTTGAGAAAGTTGCTGAGAACAAGCAGAACATTTCCTTGAATAAAAGGAGGCTGTGCACCTCAGGATGGGGAGTGCAGGATGAAGGGAGGTTTTTAACTCATTCTGTGTTTGGAGACAGTGCAAAGGCAAAGATGGGTCTGTGTTTCAGCTACACTGTCTGAGGAGAGCAAAAAGCAGTGAAAAGATGAATTCCTCTGAGGGCTACAACTGTTCTGCAACTACTTCCAGAAGAAAGAGAAGCAAGTCAAGCTAAAAGACAATATTAAGACAATGAGACACAGACACCAAGTATGCTGAAAGATTGTAGATTTAGACTAGATTTGTGGAAAAAAATTCTTCCCTGAGGGTGGGCAGGCCCTGGCACAAGAGCCCAGAGCAGCTGTGGTTGCCCCTGGATCCCTGGCAGTGCCCAAGGCCAGGCTGGATGGGGTCTGGAGCAGCCTGGTACAGTGGAAGGTGTCCCTGCCATGGCAGGGGTGGAATGAGATGGAGTTTTAAGGTTTCTTCCAACCCAGACCATTCTGGGATTCATTTCCAGCTGCAGCCATGCTGAGCATTGGGGGCAAAGCTCTAAGGATAAAAGAAACAGGACAGGAACCAAAATATCCACCACTAAGTCAGACAACTGAATGTCCTCAAACTGGAGACTTAAGGATGCAGAGGAAGCCAAGAATGCCAGTGCACCTGAAGTGCACCTGAAACTCTGGGTCTGCTGCAGTAAATTCTAACAGAACTCAGCACTGAATTACTGACAGTCACTTGAAATGTGGTGCTAAAATTTGAAAAAATAGGTGGAGAAAATGATTTTTACAATAAAATGCTTATGTATGTCCTCAGCAGCACCACAAGGTTTGTGGCAGGCTCTGAAGGAAAGGGCAGGAAACACACAGGGCACATTTTATGGCAGGTGTTCATCAGAGGAGGCCAACCCAACATCCTCCCTGTGATGGGAAATCCTGATATCACATGAGGGAAGAGACATCAACGTCATACACCTGGAATTCAGCTGGATGTTACACACAGAGCCAGCTGAGACAGAACATGAATTACCAGGAGCCTTGTTCTATGCACAGAAACCTGATTTGAGAGGTAAAACTGTTGGCAGCACACTGAGAAGGAACATGAGACTGGCAGTGAATCTGCCTGAGGATCACCCCTGAGACCAGGATCATTTGATAACTGTAATTACCCTGGCAGAAATTTAAGAGATTTACCAATGAAATCTGCTGATGCCTTCCCATGTCAGGTCAGACAAAGCAGCATTTAAAATCAGGCAGGAAGGATATATATATATATATATATATATATATATATATATATATATATATATATATATATATATACACAGAACCAAGAACCAGCAAGAAGGAAAATCCAGCAGCCAAATCCAGATGTGCACTTGCAGCACTGTCCCATGTGATCTGCAGGTGACACCAGTGATGACAAGAACAGTTTATGTGACCAGGACAGGCTGATCACCACCTGGTACAAGGACACAGAGGCTCAAAGTGACTGCAGAGACATTTCCTGTGGCCATGGTGGTGCCAGTGCTGTGGCACCAGGTCCTCGTGAGCCCCTCCCCAGAGTGCTGGGTGGCACTCTGGACACCCCATGAAGTTTTGGTCAAACAAACACTGTCTGAGGAGAGCAAAAAGCAGTGAAAAGATGAATTCCTTTGAGGGCTACAACTGCTCTGCAACTAACTCCAGAAGAAAGAGAACCAAGTTAAGCTAAAAGACAATATTAAGACCAGGAGACACAGACACCAAGTTGCCCAAGAATAAATCAGGGCAGGAAATTACAACATAGTTTCTAAAATCTCAGCATAAAACCCTGGAGCAGTCTCCAGTGGAAAAGCAAAATCCACAAGTCCAGAGTAAACCCAAGAAACTCCATGTGTGTGGTGCTGTAGCAGCAGGAGCCAGGGCTCTGTGGCCCAGAAGGTCCCTCCAGTCCTGTGCTTTCTGACAGCTCCAGGTCCCATCATGTTCATGGAGCTGTGAACAGCAATCAGGGCTGTTCCTGATGCACAACTCAGTCTGCTCCTCCTTATTTCCATTTACTCAGTCAGAATGGCAGCACAGTGCTGAGCTAAGGGGCACTGCAGACCTTCCCTGTGCCCCAAGCACACACCCCAACCCTCCATGGCACCCCCAGGGTGCTCCTGCAAAGTCATTTTGTCCTGGGAACTCAGAGCAGCTCCCAGTCCCAACCAGTGGCTGTTCACTGGGAGAACCAGCCCCACACAACACATTCCTGTCCTGCAGAGGGAACAAGGCAGGACATGCAGAGCTCAGTGTGAGACCACAGCAGCCTTGACAGCTGGTGTGATTGAAGGATGTACAGCTCCAGCCTCATTCCTCCATGACCAGCCCAAACTTCCCAAAATCACCAGCACTGTTTCCCTGCCCTCACCAGGAGCACTGTGATGTGCAGATTATCACTTTCTTTCAGGTGAGAAAGGTGTTACATGAGCAGATGGCCAAGGAGCTCAGAGATCAGGATGAACTGCAGGACTAGGTGCTGTCACATCTCTGACTGTGGTTGATTTTTCTTTAAGTGCTGCAAACACTCTGAATCAGAGTTCAGGATGGGTAGATCACAACATTGTGGCAGATCTGGTGCTCTGCCTGAGTTTCCCTGAATTCTGATTTATATTTTTCCACTCCGCCCAGCAGAGCCCAGCTCTTGACACAGCCATCACTGACCTCTCATGGAGGCTGGAAACTCTGTGTGGGAGCTGATCCATGCCCAGAGCCGGGTGCTTTCCCTCCCTCATGCTCTCTCTCGTGATGTGAGGGTACCTCCACACTGAAACATGGGGATTTCTTCTATTTGAGGGTTCCTTAGGAAAAAACCTCCACTCTCAGTAACCAGTCATGCTGCTCCTGTCCTTACATATCCTACAGCTCCTCTGCTCGTGGCCCTGCTGGCTCCAGGCAGGAGGAAGCAGAGGATGGGAAGATCCTCTTGCTCTCCAGACTCTGCCTAAGGTGTTTTGTGAGGTGCAATGAATCTTTGTGAGGTGCAATGAATCTTTGTGAGGTGCACTGAGAAGCACTGTGGCCTTTGGCTGTGGCTCCTACACCTCATGCTTAGCAACTTCTCCTTAAACAGTTCTTCTAAGTGCCCATCTTTTTACATTCATACAACTTTTGTTTTTCCTGCCAGAACCATAATTATGCAAAGGATTAACTTTGGAAAGACCTCAAACAACACAACAGCTACTTGCTGACTAGAGGGGGAAGAAAGCAAGACAGGAGAGGAGATCAGCACTTGTCAGCCACCAAAGAGGGCACAGACAGCCTTTGATCTTCTCCATGACTGACATTCCTGGAGCAGGAGCTCCCCAGAACCCCCAGACAGCCTGTGGGCAGCCATCACCACTGCCCAGCACTGTGGGGGAACTGCTGAGCTTGTTTTCCACTGCTTTTACTTCAGAGCAGTTTTGCAGCCTGATAATCTGCACCGCGGCATGAGCTGTCTTGCTGAGGTGAGCTGGAGCCGCTTCAATGCCATGCCAAGGAAAACAAAACCACCTCTGCCTTGGATTGCTGCATGAGCATCACCCCTGAACAGGAACCCCACGTTGTTACCAGGGCTATGCCAAGGAAAACAAAACTACCTCTGCCTCAGATTGAGCATGAGCATCGCCCCTGAACAAGAACCCCATGTTGTTACCAGGACTGGATGCCCTGGCTGATGCCAGCAGATCCACAGCCAGTGTGGAAACCACTCTGCTTTAATTAATTTCTAATTGCAGTTTACTTGCTGCATGTTATCACTGTCCCTTCTCCTGCAATCTTTCACCTGAATTCCTAGCTGGATGAAGTCACCACAATCAGACCACAGGAAGCGGGAAGGACTGGGGGATGAGGGGAGGAGGGAAGACAAGGAGACAGCACGGATGAGCGGAAACCTCCAGCTGAGATGGAAACCAAACTGACAGGCAGAAAATGCAACTGGAACCCTACACAACAAGAGTGTGTACACGACACTGGGTGTGATGTAATGAACCCTGGGAGAGGGCTCTGGAACAGGAGCCTGTCTTCTGAGATAAGAGACAAAACCTGGGTCCCTACAGTGCCACCCCCCCAGCTCCTACCTGGTAGATACCTGTCGTGGTCGTACTGGTGAGAGCGCTGCATGTGGCTGTGTTGAGTGAAAGGCTGGTTCCCAAAGAGGTTGTCACTGCGCAGATTGTGGCACAGCTTCTCCAGGAAGCGGAGGACGTAGGTGATACTGTTAACTGCTGGCAGGTTCAGAGTGTGCTGTTCCCGATCAAACACAGCTGGAGACAGAAACAAACAGAGCCCAACACGTGAACCCCCCGCCAGGGCGGGAGGCTACGCCCAGGGCCGCGCAGGCAGCTCCTGGATCTCAGCATCTTTGGGCTCTCAGAGCCAACAAAGCCTTCCTCTGCCAGGGCAGGCCAGGACCAGCCTGCTGCACCCAGCGCGGGGCCGGGGCAGCCGCGTCCGAGGGAACGGAAAAGATTCCAGGAGGGGCAGATCCAGCTAGGCACGGGCTTAAAGGAGAAATAAAACCCGGGGTATTTCTTGTCTTTCCGTGAGGAGCTGTGCAATCCCCCCTGGTGTGGCTCTTCCCAGGGCTGGCAGGATTGCTGCCCAGGCTGGTGCCAGCACTGAGCTGTGCCCGCGGGCCATGGGAACTGCTCCGCTCTGAGTCAGCCGCCAGCTGTTGCTTCACTGACACGTGTGGCAAGAAAGAGAAGACAGAACTCTTGTGTCTGCCCCTGGCCTGTGGCTGCAGCAAGCTTCAGGACAGACATCTTCCAACGAGGGAATTCTTGCAACAACCTCTCTGGAGGAGGCCAAGTGCTGCGGGCTCGTTCTCACCTGAGATCACCTCTCCCCCGTGGCCTTGTTTTAAGAAGGAGAAGACTGTTTTCTGATGATAAGCACAATCAATGCAGGCCTGTACTGCTTGCTGCAGGACAACAGAAGCTCGAGCTGGTCCAAAATGGTCTGGCAGCTGCTGAACTTTCTTCTTGTCTAGGTGGGGCCCAGTGCTGCCGTTCTTGTTCAAGTAAATGCAAACTGCCAAGATGAGAAATGTGTTTGCTGTTAACCCACTCAAGAAAGCAAGAAACAGATGCCTAAAATCCAACCTGAGAGATGCTGAGATATTAAGACTGTGCAATCACTGACAAAGTGGAATCCACCACGACTGCCTGACTGCATCCTCACAGTGGAGCCGCTTCTAGAGGGGAAGGAATCCCCTCCAAAATCTTCCTGCCTCAAGCTCACCTTCCAAACTGCTGCTGTTTCTCCCATGCTCTCCCCTGCAGTCAGGCTGTAAAGTTCTTTCAATGCCAGCCAGGTAAGGTGGCTTGTGATGTTCAGAGGGGAAGAAGGAATGCAGCTCTCACTTTCTAGAGGTTCCCACAGTGTTTCCTTTTTAGGGAAACTGGCTTCTTTAGGTTCCTCTGAAAACTGGCCAATTACATTCTGGGGAAACAGAGGGCTCAGCCCATATCCAGTGCTTGACTCAACATGTCAAAAGCAGCTTTGCATTAGACTTTCCTGACCAGATTCATCCTGTAGCACTGCATACTCTTCACTGCTACTCCTTCTCCTCCCCTATTCCCTCCTGTCCCTGTGTGCCTTGATATCCTGGCTGGAGCTGGGCAGATCACAATCCTTCAGCACCTCCTCTGCCCCTTGTGCAGTTCCAGCAGCTGTGCCTTGCATGGTGGGGGACTCACAAGGGGTGCTGCACACCCGACTGCCCCAGGGCACAATGGACCACAAACGTATCTGCAGAGCTGTGGAGTCACCAGCATGCAGGGGAAAGGGGTCCTTGCACTCAACAGGTGGCCTTGCAACCTTCCTACTTCATTATTTCCAACAGAAAGATAAATGAACAGCTGCTCTGGACTCATGTGCCTCTCTCAGGCCAGCCTCTCTGGAGTGGTAAGGATTGCTGGGTTACAGCCTTAGGCAGAAATGGGACTCTCAGGGAGTTGCTGCCTGCCTGCTGCAGCTCCTAACTGTGCAATCCTGTCAAGAACGTGGTCCAAGACCCTCCTTACCTGTGGGAGCCTGCATGGCAGAGCTGGGGATTGTAGCAGCGTCCTGGGGCACAGTGCTTGTGTCTGGCTCTGGGGTACTGGTTGTTGGAGAGGTGGGTGCTGGGTTCAGCAATGTCCTAGGTTTCCTCTGCAGAAAAAGAGGAGATATTTCTCCTTTTACCCCTGCTCTCCTTTACCACCCATGATCACTACACTCTCTCCTGTGCATCCAACAGACAAGGCACTGTGGAACACGACACATTTCGGATGGTGATGATGGGGTGTCTCAAGAACCTAGCAATCAACATGTGTGTATTTTACAAACCACAAGCCTGGGATCTGCCACCTCTGACTCAGACTAGCCACACACAAAGAACAGGAGAGCTTACTCTACCCTTTGGCCATCCTGGCATGCTCCCAGCATCTGCCATGCTACTCCACAGCCAATGCACTTCCAAAGCCACGGATTCTTGATGGAAATGATCTTTAGGACACAGACATTCTCTACAGCTCTGGGGCTGGGCTCTGAGGACACTCCCAGCCCACACACCCCTCTGCTCTCCTACTTGCTGCAGTCACCCAGCCAGAGGCTGAGCCAGATGTGCACAAACACACGCATGCACCAACCCATGGCAGGACCTGCAGCACCCGCCTGCATCAGCATCAGCTTTTACCTTACTGCCAGGCTTGGGGCCTCTCTTTCTGGGGAATTTCAAAGGCTCCACTGACTTGGAGGGTGTAGGCATGGGGTGGTGGATTAGTGTTTTGGTCGTTCGACCACGCTTCTTCCCTGTTTTGCGACGCCTTTGCCCTTGTTGATGCCCCAAACCAGTCTTTGTGCTACTGTGCATGCTAGGTTTCTCCGAGTTTACTTCGGAGGCAGGTAAAGGGCTCTTTGGAATCACAACTGAAATAAAAAGAGAAAAAGCAAATGTAATTAAATCAGGTGAGAATCAAAACAAGAGCAGCCTCCATCTTTATACACATGGAAAAATTTGGAGAACTCGCAGACCCCTGCGTGGGGGGACTGCTCTCTATGCCAGAGTTAAAATCAAACATACAGACCCCCAGCTCAGAACTTGAGCTGGGGGACACTGGGGCTTAACCTGGATGGGCTGAACTCCAGAAGGATCATGCTTGCAGCCATACCTTCCTTCCTGAAAATAACTGGCACCTACATCTCTTCCTTCTGCAAGCAGTGACCTGCCAGTGGCCACGGAAAAGGCTCTGAGAGCATTCCTAGGAGGGATCAGCCAAGACCTGTCTGACACTCACAGAGCCAGTGCTGCAAACACTGGAAATCCCCTCTCTCAAGGCTGATGTCAAATCTGTCCCTAAATTCCCAGCAAACTGCAGTGGAAGGGACCAGCTCCATCCTCCCTGCCTGCAGGGATTACTGCTCCTGGTCCTGAGCAACAGCTCATCTCTGCTGGACCAGCTGCCCTGCTCATCCACAAACCAGAGCCAGGTCTGTTCCTTCTCATCTTCTCACTCTTTCCATCACAACATCAGGTTTCTGCTATACTTGCCCATACAACCCCTAAATTTGTTCAGCCATCTTCCCCAAGCCTGCTAAAGGCCAGAGATGTGCTGGCCCAGCCTAGCAGACCAGTATTTCCTTCTGTTTTAAATTTCTGCTAAAAAGAAACAAACCAAAATCCTGCTGCATTTTGAAAACTGCAGAGTGATCTTTAGGATGTCTTGTTTCTCACATCTAGAAACCTCAACATAGGGGCAAAGGAATTAGGAAGAAACACAGGCAAACACTTTTGAAATCAGGGGCTTTGTAGTGAAGGAAAAAAGTCTTAGCCAAGGAAAAAAAGTGCAATTAGATTGATACCAGGATGGTACAACTGTGGGCATATACAGAGATTTTTAAGGTTTCTGCAATGAGGTTTTAGGAGCAGTTACTGTGAGCAAGGATTTATTCCCTTGGCTGTCCCTGGATCCCTGGAAGTGCCCAAGGCCAGGCTGGACAGGGCTTGGAGCACCTGGGATAGTGGAGGGTGTCCCTGCCATGGCAGAGGGTTGGACAGAGATGAGCTTTAAGGTCCTTTCCAACCCAAATCGCACAGTGCATCCAGGATCCAGCCCCATTCTGCTTGCCGTGGAGGCATGTTTAGTTTCAATTTTATTTCCTTGTTTTTGTGCATTCTGTATCAGAAGCTGGGAAGAAGCACAATCATCAGGATGTATCTGACTTCCTGAATAAAGACTTTTTTGTGTCAGGCAGACACAGAGAATGTGGCAGAAACAGGGTTTTACTACTTTTTGCCTGAGCTGTTAGTGTTAAAAGCAAGATTATTTTGCTGTTAAGAAAATGAATGAATAGCTCAGGTGCTTCTTAGAGCTGATGGTACTCCAGAAGAGTCACCTGCTCCAGGTGACAGCTGGCACTGAGCTGCAGGAGGAATGGCACAGGTAAGGCAGGTGCTGATCATGGAATCGTGGGGCCTCTGGCTTCAGGTGTGCAGTGACTGATCTCAGCAGAGAAATGTTTGCATCAAACCATTTATTAGAAACCCATAAGCTGACAGAACAAGGATAAAGATCAAATGGAACAGGGTGCCCAGAGCAGCTCTGGCTGCCCCTGGATCCCTGGAAGTGTCCAAGGACAGGGCTTGGAGCACCTGGGACAGTGGGAGGTGTCCCTGCCATGGCAGGGGTGGAATGGGATGAGATTTATGGTCCCTTCCAATCTACACCAATCCATGATTCTAAAACTCTCCATACTTCAAAGAAACTTAAATATCAAAAGGATGTGGAAGCCAGGGCAGGGAGCATTTCATTTGAGATCAGCACAACACTCAGTGTCTAAACCAAGCTGTGCCATAATGAGGTTTCTCTAATGTGGAGAAAAATTGAGAATTCTACAGACAAGCTGTGAGGCAAACATGTTTTCTCAGCTTTACTAGTAACAAACCCAGAGAAATGGTGCATTTGGGAAGTTGGCATGCAGCAGGCAGAGCAGCTGGACTGCACCCTTTGCTCCCAGGCTGGGACCACATCACTGCCAGGAGAAAGGAGACTGCAGTCAGATGAACTCCTGGTGCAAGCTTTCACTGTATAATCTTATGTTAATAAGTGATTTTAATAAGTGATTTCATCTTTTGGTGAAATAAATGCAAGAAAAATCTATCGCCCACTTCAGCTGTAAAGACAGTACACATAATAGTAATTTACCAGGCTTGAAGAACTGGTTTTGGGATTTGGACAATAAAATCCCATAACTGGGTGCATGCAGATCCCCTGATGGGACACCTCATGTCATTCAGCCACCCAGAGGAGTCCCCACTGTGCCTGTGCCCCTGGCAGCACATCCCTGGTCCCTCTACAGCCACAGCTCCTGCAGGGATGGAGGAGCTGCCACAGCAAGGGAGGCTGTTCACTCAAACAGGCTAAATTACATCTAAATGTGCAGCCAGCTCAGGCCACAGAGACACAGACTGTGACCTAGATTGGTGCTGTGTGCCCAGCAGGGCTGCAGAGCACAGCCCTGAGCACAGCCCTGAGCACAGCCCTGGACAGGCACTGATGTTTTCCCTGGGGCTGATTCCATCACACTGATGCAATGCACAGACATTTTTCTGACCTGCAGTGATTTAATGAAATGAGCTCTTATCCTCCCACGATCCAGCAGACTTGCCTGGCTTTTTTGTTGGATTTGAACCAGAATCTGAGCAAACACCAGGCTGTGCTAACACATTTCTGCTGCCCTAGCAGATGCACTGAGCAGAGTCCTGCCACCAGCTGCACATCAATGGTGCAGCCCCCAAAGCACAGGGTTACAGCTGGCCACACTCTGCCTCGCCCCCAAGGCACCACTTCCAGTGACTGCATGCTTCCTAAAGGAGCCAGTAGCTCCTTTTCAGGTGCCTGTTATTTTCCTGCAGGATTTCAGTCCCTGCTGTCATGCAGATGTGATCCAGAAACACAGGATTGCTATGCATGGATCAGTGCCCAGCTCTCAGCCCTGCCTGCACCCATAGAGCTCCAGAGGTGCAAACAGCTGTGCCCAGCAAGCAGGATTATCTCGAGCTCCAAGCACTGCCAAAGTCTCCTTTAACTGCCAAAAACTTCAATTTACTGCATCTTATTCTTACTACTCTTACATCTTAATTGTTAAGAATCTAAAGGTATCAAAGAGTGTCCAAAGAGGGGCCACCTGAGGAGCAGCTGAGGGCTCTTGGTGTGTGCAGCTGGAGCAGGGCACACTGAGGGCAGAGCTCAGGGATCTGCAGCTCCTCCCGAGGGGCAGCTCCCATCTCTGCTCTGGGACAGGGACAGCAGCCAGGGCACGGCTGGGGCTGGGCCAGGGCAGGCTTGATGCTCTGTGGAGGCTGATCTAGAGCAGAGACTGGATGGAGTTAAAGAATAAAGCAGGGATTTATTAAAAGTCCTCAATGGATCCACCTTAGGCAGCACAAGAGCCCAGCCAGGTCTGCACCCCAGGTGAACCAAAATGGTCCCAAAATGCACAACCAGTCATGAGGTCTCTCACTTTGATCAGTTCTGCTCCATTTGCATATTAGAGTTAATTGTCCAATTCCAGCTTTAGACCATGCAGTCCCATCCTGCTTGTTTTTCTCTCTTCAGCCCAGGTTGTTTGTGCTCTTGGGCCTGACATTTGGATCATTTGCCCTTGGTCCCCAGCTAGAGCAGGAATTGCTTTATCTCCCTACTCTGTGAAGAGAGCTCAGCATCCCATAATATGAAACCCAGACCCACACACTAAAGCAGCGCAGAATGTGAAAAATATGAAAGCTAAACCTGAGGCATCAGGCTCAGGCTGGAGATCAGGGCAAGGCTCTTCCCCCAGAGGGTGCTGGCACTGCCCAGGCTGCCCAGGCAATGGGCACGGCCCCGAGGTTGCCACAGCTCCAGGGATGCCCAGGCTGGGCTGGCTGGGGGCTCTGGGCAGGGTTTGGCTTTGGGATTGATCATCCCTGTGGGTCCCTTCCAGCTCAGCACATTCCATGGTTGTGTGAGAGTGAGGGATGGGGGAGATGAAGGATGGGGGAGAAATTTGGGCAGCGCTGCAGGGATGGCCAGGGTGGGGCTGTTGGGGGATCTGGGCAGGGTTTGGGGCTGGACTGGATCATCCTTGGGTTCCCTCCAGCTCAGGATATTCTGTCATTCTATGATTCAGCTGGTGACAGAGTCAGCCCAACAAAGAGCAGCTGCCAGAGACATTCTCACTTTCTTCTTCCTTGTACAAGCCACTAAGAGGAGCCACATTTTCAGAAAATCAAGTGGAGCCTCTCTTACATAAAAAAATCAACTCTTCCTCAGTAAAGCAGCATCTCTGTGCCACAGCTTTGTTGCTCACCTGAGCTCTGAGCAATCTAACCACCCAAAGCTGGCCTTGCTTTGCAGGAGTTGAGCCATGCAACCCTGAGCTCCTTTCTGACCTGAATCTGAACTCATGGCTATTTCAGCTCATTAAGGGGACAGAAAATTAATCACTGGGAATTTTCTGCTGGCTGAACTGTCTTGTTTTGGGTCACACAGGCATCCAGAACAATGGCAGACATGGAGGAGGAGGAGAAGGCTGGCTGCCACTGGATCCATTTGGCACAGTGAGAAACATCACCCTCAAAATGCAGCTCAAACACAGCTGAGCTCAGAGCCAAAGAGAAGCTGGGCACCACTGGTGATGTTATTCACCACTGAAGGATTAGTTTAAACGACAAAGAGACTTGACAGAGAATTCCTGATTTCAGGCTCTACTTCCTAATGCCAAAATATTCCATCAGCTGATGCACAGCACCTGCAGCTGCCCACCACACTGGGACTGAAACCTTTGCTTACAGAGACTCTGCACAGTTGCCATCCACACTCTGAGGGTTGGTCAATGCTAGGAAGCAACATTTGTCACTCATCAGCTTAGCTGAGACTTGTCACAGCTTGAAGAAGACAAAATCATGTCCTTAGGACAAGAATTACAAAGTAAAAACATAGAAGAATAAGGAAGAGAAAAGTTTGAAGCTGCAGAAAGGTTTCCTGCCTTTCTCTCCTATTTACAAGGTTCATTTACCAAGAGCTGCAGGAGCACAAATCCCAAATTCCCATTTTTTAGGCTCTGTACTCTCATTTGCAGCTGCAGTTCATGTGCTTCTGCCTGGAGATGTCCACAGTGGCCCCTGCAGTGTCCTGAAGTGCAGGGGGAGATTTCTGAGCACAGCACTCATGCCCACTCTGACAATGTCCTGCAGGCCACCCCTCCATGTCCTTTGGTGCTCACTGCCCCTTGTCCATCTTCAGCACTTCAGGGCAGAAGCAGCACTCAAAAAGGTTAAACAGACCCATTTAAGATAAGCAAATTTGCCAGAGCAGAAATCTTGTTGGGATCCGGCTGAATCCTTCCCTGAGTGAGGCATTTCAATCCCAGACATCCTGGAAGTTGGAGCTGGACAGGAACCAGAGCTCACTGCCTGTCCCAGAGTAAAATGTGAAAGCTTCAAAGCCCTGTGATTCCTCCCAAAGCAGAGACCATCATCACTGGCCACCATGAGCACAACTGGGACAGAAAGAGAGGCCCTGGGAAGGCTCCAGGCTTGGATTGTGCTGAGCTCTCAGCAGACATGGCAGACACAACACAGGACCAAGGGTGGGAGACACAGGCTCCTTGCAAAGACAGGGATTAAAAACAAGACTCCAAATCCTGGAATTTAAAAGGTGACCAAGCTCCTGTCACCAAGGCTGGAATATGGTGTGGAGTGTGAACTCCTTGAAGTGTTTTGTAAAACTGAGTGTTTAAACCCTTCCATCCTGATGGGAAATCCTGCTCTCCTGTGGAGAGCAGAGCCAACATCCATCCCTGGCCTGTGGCTGATGTGGAGAGAGGACCAGGACCCACCACAGGCACTCCCAGAGCTACATTCCCCCATGTGGTGTGTTGGTTTGGATCCCCCAGCAGCAATTCCTACACAAACTCCCACCCTGGGCACACTTTAGGCTGACTTCACTCTGCTCCCAAACCGGCAGAGGATGGTTGGGCAGAGCCACCAGCCCTGCCTGCAATCAGAGCTCAGTCAGGCACTTTTAGATCCCTAAAAAAACAGCTCTGGAACAATCTTCTTCCTTGAGGTTGTGCAATTCCATCCTGAAAGCACTCAGACCTGCACCATGGCCCAGTGAACAGGAGTGTTGTCACTGTTCAGAGATCCTGCAGAAACGAAGTGATGGCCCCAATGCTGTTCAACCAAAGAGAGGGAGGTTCCAGCACCAGGAACCTCCTGCCAAGCTCAGTAACACCCTGAGATATTGAAACTCTGTTTTAGGCCAGGAAGCACGGTGGAAAAGGGAAGGAAACATCCTAAACAAAATCCAGATTCTCTGGGATATGAAATATTTCAAAATAAAACATGAGGAAAAGTCAAGTTAAAGGAAGGTCTAGATACTGAGAGTAAGGACAGGCTGAAGAGCAGAGGAAGCTGCTTTTCCCAGGTCAGTTCTTCTTCTTAAAGGCTCTGCCAGCCTCAGGACATCACTCAGCACCCTCAGGTCTGTGACATGCCATGGTTCCCATCTGCTGTTTGCTGAGCCACAGGCACTGACAGCACTCCAGAGCCTCTGGCAGTGCTGGGCTCCCTTAACAAGCCCCCAAACCCCACATGTGTTCCAGGACACCATCCAAGCTGAGCCAGGGTCACTGCTAAGAGCCTTGGCTCTGTGTTCCAAATAACTCAAGAGATTTTCTTGGGATCTTCCAAGAGCAGCCTCAGAGGCAGCACCCCCAGGCTCCAGGGCTGTTTGTGTGTTACATTTATGGATAAACACCTGAACTGCTCTGTGTGCCCTCCTTCCTCCTGCTGTTGCTGCATAAACTCGACCTGTGTGGTCCCCACACCAGCCATGCCAGTGCAAAGCAATGTCACCCAGCTTAATGTGTGAGCTCAGTCCTGAAGAGACAGGAATTAATTAATATTTTCCCATCTCCTCCAAGCAGGAATGCACAGGAGCTCACCTGAGCTCTAACCCTGCCCACTACTCCTGAGGAGGCTCCTCTTCCCACCACTATGTTCTCACCCTGAAGAAGGAAAAGGAACCAGGCAATGTCCAAAATAAAATAATAAAATACACATTACCTTTGCCCCTGGGCAGGAAACCTAGCAGATGATCATCATCTTCCTTTGAGGAGACAAAGCAATTAAACAACAAATCACATGGCAGCAGTGGTGGTGAGAAATGAAGAACCTGATGAACTTTCTGTCCAGGATCAGCATCTTGGAGCCACAGCAGGCAGCTCTGGTCTCAGGGTAACACAGAGCTGTGAGCCCAGGGTGGACGGAGCTCCCCTTCAGCCTATCCCCATGGTAGATACTAAAACTACTCACATGGGCTTGCTCTGCAAGCAGAGGGAGCAGCAGCTGAGCCCAGCCAGAGGGAGCAGGGTCTGAGGGCACACACAGACTCGACCAGGCACTGAGCAGTGCCCCAGTGCCCTCCCCCAGCTCCCCCCAGCCCTGGCACACTGGCACAGGATGAGCTCTGTGTTAGCTCTGCCCTGCCAGGGCCAGGGGCTCTCTGCCAGCTGGGCTGCAGCCAAAGCAGCAATTCCAGTGCTCCAAATTCCAGAGCTGGAGCAGCTTCCAGCTCTGCCTGCCAGCCTTAACCCTTTCAGCACTGCCCCTCTCCCACAGCACAGTCACCCCTCTCTGTGTCCCAGAGCATCCAGAAGGGTGGAACAGGGGGTAGCAAACCCATCAGGAATCCAGAGCAACTTGGCATCAGCCGGGATGGAGGAATAGCACAGGCACCTCCTGAGATACAGACACCTGTGTCTCTGCTTCCCTGTGCTCAAGATGAAAGTATTTCCCTGCTCTCCACAGTAACACATGAAACATGGCAGCAGACTTAAGGGACATTGGTGTCTGTGTGTGTGGGCAAGGTCCTTTCACTCTGTCCTGTGCTGGGCCAGGAGCTGGGCTTGATGATCCCTGTGGGTCCCTTCCATCCCAGGATGTTCTCTGACTCCATAACCTCTGAGCAGAGCTCCCAGCCAGCACTCAGCTGAACAGAAAGTCCACTTCACCTTATATTCCTAAAAGGTATGTACAGATGTGTATTTAAAGTACAGATATGTATTTAAAGGTTAAAAAGTACATGTACAAGAGGCATGAAAAGACATGTAAGGTGCTGTATTCCACATATGAGGAGTGCAGTAGGAATTCCTGGCCAATGGACATCCCTGGGAGCACCCCAGGTGTGGGTGGGATGCTGAGGGAAGTTTGCTGCACACACACAGAACTCCCCTCCTTTGGGACAGCCACTGGGACCTGTCCCCCCAGGCTGAGCTGGAGAAGCTCTGGGTGCACAGGATGAACTCTCCCACATTCTGCCTTGCTCTGTAGCCCAGCAGAGCCAACATCCATCCCTAACCTGTGACCAACATGGAGAGAGGACCAGGACCCACCACAGGTACTCCCAGAGCTCCATTTCCCCTGTGTGATGTGTTGATTTGGATCCCCCAGCTCCAAGGTGTGCAGCATGCAGACAGGAGCACCAGGAGATGCCCAGGAGCCCACAGCTACTGCACAGGCAGCACTGGAATACCAAGCAGGCATGCAGGCTGCTCCTCTCCTTGCTGTTTGACCTCCCTTTCCTCCTTTAACACACACACATGGCCTAATGAAAGCTCCATGGAGTGGCTGGGCCCCAGCTCCAGCAGCTCCTGCTCAGCAAACACTGCTGGGACTGGGAGGCCCTGGAGATGGAGAAGGACCAAGGGAGATGGAGAAGGACCTTGGGAGATGGAGAAGGACCATGGCTGGGAGAAGCCCTGCACTCCTCCACCTCTGCTGGCAGCCAGCAGCAGAGACAGATCAGAGCTGACTGGAGTTACCAGCATTAAATAAACATGCTTGCCCTCTTTGAAGTTGTGCTTCCCTTGAACATGAGCTCATTCCACGAGGCCTCTTTTTGCTACTCATTCTCCATGGAGTTAACTCTTCACAGGACTCCCCACCTTCCACAAGGGCCAAAGTCAGCCCAGCAAATGAGCACAGAGCAGTTTCCCACAGCAGAAGCTACTGCCTGCATGTCTCTCCAGTTCTCTTTAAGAGGAATTCCCACCAGGAAAGGGAAACTGCCTGACTCCACCACATGGTCCTGGCAGGCTGGCACATGGAGAAGGTTTATTGGAGCTCAAGGAAAAGGCAATTCCTGTGTGGTGATGCATCCTCCCACCCTGCCAAGAGCACTCTCAGGTCTGGGAGGGCTGTGCTCAACCCTCCACCACAGCAGGGCTGAGGAAACACAGGAGGAATTTCATTAGAGAAAGCTCCCAATACTCTGCTCTTTTGGTTTAATCCCACAAAGTGCAAGTCAGAAATTCTCGGTCAGGAGAGGGAGCAGACAGTCACAGAGGGAGAAGCAAAAGCACAAAGACAAGGCTGATCTCAACTCCCTGGCATTTTTGCATGGCTCATGCAACCCCTGCCAACCTCTGCTCTTGTCCCAGGAGTTGCAAAAAAAGGACAAAGAGAGTAGAAATTTGCCTGAGGGTGAGTGGGGAGATGTGACTTTTTGGGGGTCACTATTTTTGTACACAAGCAGAAGTGCAGAGTGACTGCACATGGAGCCAGTGGGAAAGGGAGAAGCCATCCCAGCCACTCGCCAAGGGGTGGCACAATGGGATCTTGTTTCTGGATTATTGACTGGGCCCTGCTCACTCACAGCTTCATCCCCTGGCAGATGAAGTGAGGAGGAGGCTGGGGAAGAACAGAGCTGCCTGTGCTGGGGCTGAGGGTCAGACAGGTTCCCACTTCTCCTGAGAAGGCAGCTTCCACCATTCTCCTGAAACCTTCTACCCCCAGATTACTGCCAGGAAAGCTCCTACCAAACACAAAAACATCTTGAGCCACTTGTGCAGTACCTGAGAGACACTCTGGAGATGCCTGTGAGAGCACCAGGGCTCCACTGGAGCAGTCAGCCACTGCCTGAGAGGGCCCCAGTGCTCAGCTGGGACACAACAAGCAGCAAGAAGAGAGGGAGACGCTGGGAATAGCAAGGCAAAATGTAGAAATCCAAGGTAAAGAGGAATCATCAGCCAAGGGGAGCTCACAGCTTGGCTTGCACACAGATCACCTCAGGCAATGCACTGAGACCAGCCCTGCAGCCCTGAGCACTGACCTGGCCTATGCCAGGGACACAGGGCAGCACCAGCCTGACAGGGCAGCATGAGCTGACCCAGGACTTCCAAAAGGAACAATCTTGTCAGAGAAATGCCCTTCCTAAGCAATCCTTCAGCTCTGGCAGGCAGGCTGTTCTCCTGCCCCTCATTTCATTGACCAGCAATGTGCAGGGCTTGCCAGCCAGAGGGATGTGCTTGGGGACAATGACAGCCCCCTGAGCCCAAACACAACTGAGATGTGAGAGAGACTGAGACATGTCTTGAGAATCAAACCAGCCCAAACACAACTGTGATGAGAGAGAGCTTGAGGCAGGTCTTGGCAATCAAACCAGCCCAAACACAACTGTGATGTGAGACATGTCTTGAGAATCAAACCAGCCATCAAACCCATCGCTGGCCATCAACAGTTCCCCAGCATTGCTCCTACCCAACAATCACAGCCCCAGGAACAAGGCAGGCACAACCTGCTTCACACCTGCTTTGTCCACGTTCACAGCAAAGAAAACTGCCCCAGGTACAAAGAGGAGCAGTTCTGCAGCTTCACACTTCTCATTATTCCCCCTGAGAAAAACTGCACGGCAAAACGTGGTTCAAAGGCGCAGGAAACACTTCAAGGGAATTCCTGGAGAGGAGCAGACCTCAGCAATGTTGTATCCAGCACCATCCCTCCCCAGAGCCATCATCCTGCCCAGCTTTATGGACAGCCACTCCTCAGCACCCTGGTGCCAGAGCTATAGGTCTGATCACCTTTACCATGCACAAAAACCACACAGAGCACCCAGGTGTCCTTGCTGCCAGTCTCTGCCTGCTTTGCTGCTCTTTGAGAGCTGAGTGGAGGAGCCAAGCCAGCTAAAAACCAACGTGGGCCTTACCTTTTGTACCAGGGGGCTGCAGATTATCTCCAGTCAGCGAACACCAGCCTACGGGAAAGATGTCCCGGGAATCATATCGGCACCAGTAATCGAAGGCACCTCTCCAGCCATCAAATGTTATCAGGACCTCAGAACCTCTCACCTCCCCAATGGTGGCCGGGCAGATGAAGTGAGGGTTCTTCCTGTCCACTGCCTCCAGCTTCATACCTGTCTTGAAGAAGTTTTGGGAAGGAGATGGTGGTTCCTACAAGAAGAAGTGGAATATATGCTCAAAGGGGATATGGCAGTGCCTCCCCACACCAGGGCTGTGCCCTCACCAGCAAACTCAACTCCACAAGGAGCTGAAGGGAGTTAGGGGGGCTGGATTTGAACCCCAATAGGCTACATAGCCACTGCCCTTTGATCAAGAGGCAGCAAAGTCCACTACTCACTGCTGGACTGAACGCAGGAGTGGGACATTCCACAGAGGTGCTGATGTTCCCACCCTGCATTCCCCACATTGAGCAGCACCTGCAGCCTCAGTGAAAAACCAGCTCCTGCCTCAAGCCTGAACCCTGAATGCCAAACACTTCCTTGGCAGACCTCTGGCTACATCCTGACACTGCTATGACAGCTGGAGAGGGGACAGCTCTGTCCTAGAGCAGCCCTGAGCAGTGCAGTGTCACCTCCTATGGGACCAGCACATCTCTGATGAGACACCAGCCCTGAGTCTGCTGCTCTGCCAGAAAGATCTGCACAAACAGGGAAATACCTTGTGAAAAATCCGGACAGGAGCCATCTCTGCTCCATTCAGAGTCTTCAGAAGGAACATGGGCCAGGAGGAGGCATTGAGGCGGAAGCCTGAGGGGAGGGAAGCGGAGATGGACACTGTTAGAGTGCAATATTCACTGTCTGACTGCAATATTCACTTATCACAACAATCCCATTGACCATCCAGACTGAGCACTTTGTGCAGCATCAGTGCTGCCAGCTCCTGCTGCAGGGGAGACATGAATCAGCAAGTGCACACTCAGGGCTATGGAATTTCTTTCTCAACAGGGAATCACAGCTTCTGGGTGGCCTCCTCTACCTCTAGTGTGAGCTGCAGGCAAGCTAATCTGGAGAAATAGAGGCTGTGATTTGGCTGGAACACATTATAGGGAAGGATGGCAGGTTTTGGCTTGACACCTGCTGTGAAAAAAGTGGAGAAATAACAAGAGAGGGCTTATGGGAAGAAAAAAGCAATTTCACATGCTCTGAAGTATGTGGCACGGACTATGACTATACAATCAACAGAAGGCTCTGGATATCACAGAATATCTTTGCTAAATGTGCATCTTCTTGGACAGGCAATTTCTGCTGCTCAGCTGTGTTTGGGGAGTTTTGAAGGTAATCCTGGCACTGGATCTGGACCAAGAGCATGGCAGAACTTTGCCAAGGTTGCAGTGCTCAGCACAGGTCACCCTGCCAGCCCTGAGCTCTGTCAGATCAGCTTGGAAACCAACCCAAGTAGCCACAACCACAGAGGATGGGAGACCTCAGCTCCCACAGTGGAAAAGAAAACATTTTATGTGAATCACAGAATATCCTGGGCTGGAGGGGACCCCAAGGATCATCCAGTCCAACCCCTGGCCCTGCCCAGACCCCCGAACAACCCAACCCTGGCCATCCCTGCAGCGCTGCCCAAATTTCTCCCCCATCCTTCATCTCCCCCATCCCTCACTCTCACACAACCATGGAATGTGCTGAGCTGGAAGGGACCCACAGGGATCATCAATCCCAAAGCCAAACCCTGCCCAGAGCCCCCAGCAAGCCCAGCCTGGGCATTCCTGGAGCTGTGGCAGCCTCGGGGCCGTGCCCATTGCCTGGGCAGCCTGGGCAGTGCCAGCCCCCTCTGGGGGCAGAGCCTTGCCCTGATCTCCAGTCTGAGCTGCCCTGGCCCAGCTCCAGCCATTCTCTGGCTCCGGTCACTGGAATTATCTATGTAAAGAAAGAGTGCATACGGAAAATACTACAGTAAAGAGAAAACCCTTACAGAGTTTTTAGGCCCTTGAACTCTGCAGCAGAAGGACAACTGAAGCACTAGCCCAGTTACCTGTCTTCATGCTGGGTGCAAAATCATCCAGTTCCACTCCCTGGCTATGGGCAGGGACACCCTCCCTGATCCCACTATGCCAGGGCCTCACCACGCTCACAGGGAAGAATTTTTCCCCAACATCTCAGCTAACCGTGGCCTCTCCCCTGGCACAAGGTGACACAGAGCAGAGCCGGGCACACGGGGCAGCACTCCCGGACCTGTTCCCGAGCACAGCCAGGGCTGCTCCACCTGCACCTCGTGCCCTCTGCTGGCCACACCCGGCACAGGAGGGACCCACCGGCCCACAGGGCTTTGGAACAGATGGGCAGCAGAATCACTGAATGGTTTGGGTTGGAAGGGCTCAGGTGACCAGTGACAGCCACCTGTGCTGAGGCTGTGAGCAGTCACAAGATTTTACTATTCTTCCTTTTCATTCCTTGCTAGCCTTCTGATGTAATCCTTTCTTCTATTCTTTTAGTATAGTTTTGACATATCATTTTCTTTTAATATAATATATATCATAAAATAATAAATCAGCCTTCTGAAATATGGAGTCAAGATTCTCATCTCTTCTGCCCATTCATGCCATCAGCTGATTAGTAGGAAGGACATGATTCTGACTCCTTCTAAGCCAATGAATAGGACAAATAGATTATTGGCAATGATTAGGATGAGTATGGTGATTAGGAAGAATAGTAGGTAGGTGAAAAAT
Organism: Zonotrichia albicollis; assembly: GCF_047830755.1. Classification (NCBI taxonomy): domain Eukaryota; kingdom Metazoa; phylum Chordata; class Aves; order Passeriformes; family Passerellidae; genus Zonotrichia; species Zonotrichia albicollis. The sequence goes on along the minus strand of NC_133838.1, from coordinate 7,562,588 downwards.
TTTGAAATGTAGGGGTCTGAGGCCATATATCATGTTGCAAATTGCAGGATGGATCGTGATACAAACAGTGCAATGGGGAAGAAGGTAAGGGAGTAGAAGCCTATTTTTAGGCTGATGGGAATTTTGAAGTTTATAATGAATTTTCATTCTCAGAAGCTGGTGAGGCTTTCTGTTCTAGAGTAGAAGCCCTCTCATCCTGGGGACCCTGCAAACACCACTACACATGATGAGCCCTGAGTGAGGAACATTCCCACATTCCAAACTTTCCCCCCCATCAACTCAACCCTCATTGGACAGCTCAACTCCAGCTCACCCAGAGGAGGCTGCAGCATCCCTCCATTCTTCTCACAGTTGCCAATGGGCTGGATCTCAGCAGAGTCCACCAGCCTCCAGAAGTCGTTCTTGTTGTCGCTGCCGTCGAGGCGCAGGCGCAGGCGGGCGCCCGTCAGCCCCACCACGGTGGCGATGCACGTGGACGTGGTGTTCCTGGGGTCCTGGGCCTCCAGCTTCATACTGATCTTGAACTCGTTTGCAGGTGGAGTGTAGGACTGAAAAAAGTGGAATAAGGGCTGTGTGTTATGTTTTAGCTCAATGGTTTGCTCTGTGTCACTCCTGGAAAATGTAGGATTTGTTCCAAGCCTGTGATCCTCCCCTGCAGGATCAGGGATGTGTAAATCCCATTGGCCCAAGGATTATTCTGCACCCACTTTGAATTTCCCTATTAAGCCACAGAATCTCTCTTGGCCCATCTCTCCCCATAGGCTCTCCCTCTCTCCCCCTGCTCCCTCAAACCATGCTGCTCCAGAGGTGGGACCCCCAATAAACCCTCATCTAATTAGCACCCTCAGAAGCCATGTGGATAGAAATTTTCCAGGGTAGAAATCCATTTTGATTTAGGTGAAATGTACATTTTTGAGTTGAGTCTGTGGTTAGAAAACATAGCTATTTAGCCTGACTGCAAAAGCCCAGGCTCAGGGAAACTGCTTCAGTGAAGGACAGAGATAAGGGGGGAAGACAGAAGGTGACAGAGAGAGACAGAGACTGCTGTGAGAGCAGGTCAACCTAACCTAGGAATTCTTTCTGATAAACAAGAACTAGTGGCAAATGTCACACAAAATTCATAAAAATGAGTATGAACCTATTGTGAAATTGTATGCATATGTATCTGAGAGGGGGATAAAAAGGGACCTGAAGTCCCCAGGTGTCATTTTGACATGATGACATGATCCCCTAAAAATCCCCACATGTCATTTTAGGGGAACGATTCCCACATGTGTCCAGCGCTGTAATAAACATACCGGCTTTACAACTTTCACAAAAATTGTGGAGTTTTGATTAACTCTGCAAAACATCTCCTTGCTGCCTGCTGCTACCAGTGAACATACAGCTTAGGGGGCTCCCTGGGGACCCTCCAAACCAACAGCAACAAGGGCCAGTCAGAGCCAGGATTGCCAACGCATTCACGCACCAGCTCAGGCACAAAGCTTCCAGCAGCAGGAGCACCCAAAGGGGTCTGCTGAAGGCTGACAGCCCCTCCAGGCACAGCAGAGGCACCACAGGGAACTCAGCCAGCCCTGGCAGGTCTGTAACAGACCCCCATCCTTCCATCCTGCATCATCTAGGCAACTAGTCAGTTCTCTTAGAATCACAGAATCATTAATGCTGCAAAACACCTTTAACATCACCAACTTCAGTACTGCCAAGCCCACCACTAACCCAGTACCCCTAAGCACCACAACTACATGTTTTTTGAACACTTCCAAGGATGGGACTCCAGCCGTGCCCTGGGCAGACACTTCCTTGGCCTGATCACCCTTTCAGTGAAGAAATTTTCCTGATACGCAGCCTGGCACAAGTTGAAGGTGTTTCCTCTTATCCTATCCCTTATTCCCTGGGAGCAGTGCCTGACTCCAGCAGGCTCCATCCTCTTGTCAGGGAGCTGGGCAGAGCCACAAGGTCCCCCCTGAGCCTCCTTTTCTCCAGGCTGAGCCCCTGCCCAGCTCCCTCAGCCCCTCCTGGGGCTCCAGCCCCTTCCCCAGCTCCGTTCCCTTCTATGCACATACTCCAGCCACCTTGTGAAAGGCCCAAAACTGATGCCAGGATCTGAGATGCAGCCCCACCAGTGCACAGAGGATTAACCATCTCCTGGGAAGATCACCCAGCCAACCCCAGACCCACACAGACATTCACTCTCCCCTCTGCCCAGACCCAGATGTCCCACACTGATTCACTCCTGTACCTGCTACCCAGGGGCTGCTATTCTCGCAACAATTCACAACAACTGGGTGAATTCTGCTGAAAATCTACTGATTGAGCAGGATCCACCAAAAGCTGGATTCCAACCTACTCTGGACACTTTCTCCAAGGGCTTGACAGAGTTAATAGCACACTTGTGTTCCCAACATGCATATCTGAGAGGAAAATCTGTGCTACTCTAAATGCATCTTTTTAATCTTTGCTTCAGCACTTGGATTTCTGTTAAGTCCCCAACATCCTTAAGTATCTTCCTTGCCAAACCAGGGGTCTATCCCAGGAACAGAATTCCAGGGCCCCCAGTGGACCACAGCCCTTGACTTTTCTTGTTTTCACCCTCTTACCTGCTTGAAGCAATGGGCAGGAGCTGGGATGGCACATGTTTCTTTCAGGTACTTCTCCCACGTGAAGTGACCTGAGAATTAAAAACAAAAGGATTCAAATAGGAACAGATGAGCAAAATTCTCAGTGAAATACTGGCCAGACTCCTGAGCTGGCAGTTCTGCACTTCTCACAGAGGAGGTGCTCACAGGCAACGTGTTTTCACCAAGAACCTCTGGTGTGTGTGAGCACAGAAGATTTACAACTGCAACTGACAGGCAGAACAAAGCACAGCTCTGCCTTGGGCATCCTCCTGCCTCGGTGCTGCTGAGAAGGGGCTGCACAGAGCCAGGATAACAACCTGCAACTTAATGGAAACCACCCAGCACAGATGGGAATCTGCTGAGTCCTCCAGACAACTGTCCCTTCAAAACCATTCATTAAACACATCACTCAGTCTGGGGACTGCAAACAGTCACTGTGGGCTGTGAGCTGCACAGCTTGGGGGCTGGAATGAGATTATCTTTAAGGTTATTTCCAATCCAAGCCATTCTGTGATGCCATGATTGTGAATTGGGGATTTAGAACAGGAATCTGCTTTGTGGTGATTGGATGGTCCCCCTGGTCCAGCACAGACCAGGGTTCAGCCCAACACCAGTAATAAGTGGACAGGACAAAAATTACCTTCCTGAAATCCACAGGATGGGAGCAGGGATCCTCCAAACAGGGATTTACTGAGCTCAAAACCTCACACCCAAACTCAAGCCCCCTTCCACTGATGTTACTGCCAGGGGAAATGCATTTCATCCTTGCCTGCCCCTTCCTCAGGAAGGGTAGGGTAAGGGAAGGGTAGGAATACAGCAAGAAGGGTAAAAGCAATATGCCACCCAGGGAAACCTGTTATTAAATGAGGAATTAAAAGCTCCTGTGATCTGAGCAAATCATGACTTTTGCCATTTAAACTGAGCAGCTGGGAGAGGAACCTTGCAGCATGACATTCACTTGTATTCATCCAAACAGCTCCCGGGAGACCACTGTTTTCAAGGCATTTCAAGAGCAGTGGTGGCAGCACAATTAAAGTCAGCCACTGCTTCCTCGAGTCAGGCAAGTTCTTAATCAGTCTATTTTCAAAACAAAAGCTACATTAAGAGCCATTTTAGCTACTGCAGCACACACCACACCTCTGAAAACTGAGGCAGTAAGGTCAGCACACATTGCTTCAGTGCTGCCTCGTGCACAGAGGAGCCTTCATAATCTACAAGCTTCAAATAAATACAAGGAATGCTGCTTTCTCACCACCTCCCATGCAGATGACTAGTACACTGTTAAAAATGGGGAAAATGAACAGAAAAAATACAGTTTCATTGCCACACTGGCTGAATATTGCTATTTGCAGACTGACAGCACTCTCCATGCCACAGAGTACTCAGCTCCATCCACTGGCACATATTTTCATTTCAGCCACAGCCTCACACTGGGTGAATGAAGAAATTCAGTGAGTTACTGCAAAGATGCTCTCACAAAATCAAAATTCTTTTGCTTTAATTGAAGATATGATTTTATACTTGGTTCTGTCAATGAAACTCTTTGTATGAATAATGTGGAGTAAACACCAAGGCAAAGCAAAGCTGGGCACTCCTGGCCTGGAAATGTCTTAACTCCTTAACTCTGGTGGCTGATCTGGCCCATCTCAGACAGGGGTAGCCCTTCTTGTCCCCAGAACACAGGGGACACCCAGGTGACAGTAAGGATGAGCAGTGCCAGTCAGCCCCAGGCCCTGAGCCAGCAGCCTGAACAGGATCAGCTGTGCTTGATAATTTTATTTAAAAAAAAAAACCAAACAAACTCCCCTCAGCTGGTTTCAATCCATCACTATTAAAAGTTGTCATGGTTTTAATCTTCCCACTTTCCACTCCCTCCATACCAAGCCAGGCCATCCTGCTCCCTGCAGCAGCTCAGCCCACAGCCCAGACCCACACTGCACAACCCCAGTGGGAGCAGAGAATTTCTGACACAGCTGCAGGCCTCTAAAAATAGTGTTTGGACATGGAACTTATTTGAGATTAATTCTAAAGCCTGCTGGGATTCAACCACTGTATGGAGACACACACAGCACTAGAACTGCAGCTTCTCTAGGGAACAGCTGGAGCTGGGCCAGGGCAGCTCAGGCTGGAGATCAGGGCAAGGCTCTTCCCCCAGAGGGTGCTGGCACTGCCCAGGCTGCCCAGGCAATGGGCACGGCCCCGAGGCTGCCACAGCTCCAGGGATGCCCAGGCTGGGCTTGCTGGGGGCTCTGGGCAGGGTTTGGCTTTGGGATTGATCATCCCTGTGGGTCCCTTCCAGCTCAGCACATTCCATGGTTGTGTGAGAGTGAGGGATGGGGGAGATGAAGGATGGGGGAGAAATTTGGGCAGCGCTGCAGGGATGGCCAGGGTGGGGTTGGTGGGGGATCTGGGCAGGGCCAGGGGCTCCACTGATGATCCTGTGGGTCCCTTCCAGCTCAGGATATTCCATGATTCTCTCATTGCTATCACTAATGGTTCTGGTGATTTATTTTGCAAAGAAAAGCAGGACCAGGAGAAAAACTTCTAAGAAAAGACAGAGCTGATACAGCAGTGTCACTACCAGGCATCCCCATACACACAGGTGGCAGGGCAAGCACAGGTAGAACCTACATTTCTTCTTCAAGATTACCCTCAGAACAAGGTAAAAACTGCAAACTGCACTTGGAAGCTGCCACCACACCCTTAGCATGAGAGGAAACCCTGCACTTCAGGCCCTTGTCCCAGGTCCCTCTCTGCTTCTCTCCAGCACACTGGATCTTCTTCATAGGAAGAAACGAGAGAAAGACCCTTAAATGAGAAACACCCTCTTTGCAATTCCATCTGTGAGCCAAACCAAAGCCAAGGATTGGGAACCTGTGTGATTGCTGTGCCTTGGCTGTGGAAATGCCACTGGGGTGACTGTCTGTCACTTGTGCTCGCCTTGGGAAAGCTCCTTGTTGTGTGCTCATGCCAAAGGCAGATATTACTTCCAGGCAGAGAGTCACATTTGGGCTCTGATGTCTTAACCTCCAAAAATATTTACTCCAAACAAAACACTCCACAAACCCAAGGGATCAAACTGCAGTAGTTGTGAACAGTGCAGCTCTGCACCCTCACGTTTTGATTTTCTTTAGGTTGCACTTAACATTGATCCTTTGCCCAGAATTTAAATGCAGATGGAGTTTGTGTTTAGATCTTTAACTGAAGTCTGGTTTGGGCTCCATTAGCATTTTGGCTCCCGAGGGGTCATCAATCCAAGTGAAACAATACATGTGTGTTTCAGGTCACATCTGTGAAGGAGAACGTGCCCTAGCCAGATCAAGGCATCCCATTAAAGTCTGCAGCCCATATGTGTGGCTGCTCAGGAGCACCAAGGCAGAACATGAAAGCAGAAGCACAGTTTGAAAATGAGCAGAGCATGCTCTGGGCTGGCAGATCCCAGTGACAGTGGCTGTCCCTGATGTCTGAGCATGGCTCTGAGGGGTTAGCTCTCCCACAGGCTGTCCCACCCTATAGGAGTGTGCCTTTTGTTGACAGAGTGACAAAACTCTCCTCTGTCCCCTCAAAAAGGAAAGAAGCCCACAAGTTTCTCTCCTCCATTAGGTGAAAAAGGCACCTCATAGGCCTGGGGGACTTCATCTCAAACTTAAGGAGCCAAAAAGTCTCACCTGGGCAATTTACTAGAAAAAGAAGTAAACAAATAAACTAATCCCTTTTGTAAGGTGTTTTACAAGGAGAAAGGACCTCCTGCACCTAGCTCAGTTTTTCTCTGTTATTTTGCCTTTTATTAAACCTTTTTGTTTCCAACACTGCAACAGAAGCCATCCTGCTGATTTTTACGGCTCCAAAAGTAGCTGAGCTATCTTCAATGTGTTGGAGGCCTCTGAGAGCTTATGAGACCTGGCTTGAGGAGGCCCCTATAACATGACCCTGCCCCATCCCAGGCACTTTGCTCAGCCATCGATCCAGCTGCACTGGTAACGAGCCCCACTGCTCTGTCCTGCTCAGTAAAATGTGACAATGTGAGTCAAAACTAACAGCTCTGAAACTCCACTGCTGTCTGCTCTGTCCTGCTCTCCTCAGAGGTGTCCCAATGCAGCTTTGACCCAAAATCCTTACAGCCTGGATTACAGGTGCTCTGTGTCAGATGCTGCAGTTTTACCCCCTCACTGTGCAGAATCACAGAACGGTTTGGGTTGGAAGGGACATTAAAGCCCATTCCTTTCCACCTGCCATGGGCAGGGACACCTTCCACTGTCCTAGGTTGTTCCAAACCCTGTCCAACCTGGTTTTGGACACTTCTAGGGATGGGACAGCCACAGCTTCTCTGGGCACCCTGTGCCAGGGCCTGCCCAGCAGAGTAACAAGAATTTATTCTTAATATTCCATCTAACCCTGACAAGAATTTATTCTCAATAACAAATAGAAGAATTTAACAAAAATTTATTCTCAATATCCCATCTAATCCTGCTCTCTGACAGTAAGATGCCATTCCCATTGTCCTGTCATTTCAGACCCTTGTCCAAAGTCCCTCTTCAGCTCCCCTGGAGCCCCCTGAGGCACTGGAAGGGGTTCCATGGTCTCCTCAGACCTTTCTCTTCTCCAGACCCAAACCCTACAAGGATGTGCCCACACTTTGGGCAGTGATGAGCTGTTCAGAGTTTCTTACAGGTGATCACCAACATTCACTGCTGTACCATGCACTTGTCAAAAAAAAAACCTTCAGAAACCACAAAAGGGAGAAGGGAGGGCTAAAAGAAGCAGGGAGGAAGAAGGGAGCTCTCTTACCTTGGTACTGGGAGGGAGACTCTGACGGGCGGCTGTACTTGTGCTTTTTACCATCTTTCCAGTCTATGGCTGAGACAAGAAACAGAGCATTTGTGTCAGGGCAAGGAGCCAGGCAATGCACCCTCCTGCACTGTCTGTGGGGAGCAGTGACCTCCCTGTCCTGACCCCAGCAATGTGGATAATTTGCTTCCATGGCTGGGTGTGCTCCCTTCCTCTCCACAGGTACCACACAGGAGGGATCCACATCTGCACCTCAATCCCTGTTTAGTTCCCACCAGCCAATGTTCTCCTTCAGTAACAAGCAATAAAGAACAGCAAGCTCCATCATTTTAGCTGTGAGAAGAAGGGCCTGAGAGGAACAAACATAACAGCCACTAAAAATGGCTCATGAGAATCTTTGGCGCAGAATGGCTCCTGGTGTATCAACTCCAGGTTATTCCACACAAGCAACCTCAGCCCTTTGTGGTAACTTCTCTGAAAATCTGCACAAGTGCTCTCTCCACACACAACAGCAGTTTCCTTGTGTTCCTTGCTGCTCAGAGGAGACCACAGCAAAGCAGCACCAGCTCTGCAGAGCAGCTCACATGAACTGTTTTTGCACATGACAACTTTGGGTCTCAGAGCTCTCAAAATTTGAGGATCTCAAGACAGTTCTGGAAAGCGATAGAGCAAAAAGTGGGGAATGCTCGTCCTGTCCCATGGCAGAGTTCACCCTGAGCAGCTCCTCAACCTGCTGCTGCCAGGCTGGCACCCTGGAGTGCAGCTCCTTTATTTTACAGACCATTTTTAGGGCTATTGTAGACAGCAGCTTGGTAGTGCCCTGTGAAATGTGCCTTGCCCCCACGAAAAACAGTTCCTTGTGAAAGGAAAAGGTTTGAAATCTGAGCAGCAGCCGGAAGAGGCAGGCTAAGAGCTGCTTCTAAAGTGGCCTGGGGTGTCTTGACGTGTCTGGAATTGCTTTGGGACAATTATTTTTACAATCTTCTCTTCTTGACATGTTCTTTTCAGCACAATGGACAGGACAGCATGTAGGTTTTATTGCTCTGGAAAGTGATAGAGCAAGAAGTGGGGGATGCCCACCCTGCCTCCAACAGCTTCCAGCCCAGCAGAGGGATGCCAGATCAGCATCCCTTAAATGAACACGAGGGACATATGGAGTGTGGCCACAGATTCCCTAGACATGGGCCAGACAAAGAGCCTCCTTGGAGAGACATAAATGAATGAAAAGGATTGAAGGACACCCTTCCTAATAAATGCATTACCACGAGGCACAGCATTGTGCCATGTCCCTAAGAAAGCAAGAATAAAGGACATAAAGTATTTAAGGCAGGAGCAAAAGAGCCCCCTGGGTGGGTAAGGCTCCCCTCAGTGCTGCTGGACAGCTCTAACAGCATCCATGCACTCAAAGGAGCTTCTCACCACACTCTGCAGGTGAAGGTACATTTTGTTCTTAACCTTTAACATGCAAAAATCCTCATTAAGCAGGATACAAAAGCAGCAGAAAAGAGAGCGAAACAAGGATTTCCGCAGACAAATAAAGAAACAGAGCAAGTTCAATGCATTATTAAAAAAGCAGGTAAGTAGGACAGAAACCCACATGTGCACAGTGCAGGTGCTGCCTCTGCAGCCCACAGGCTGGCATTGTGAGCCCAGGTCACAGAGGCAGGCTGGCTGGAGGCTCCAGGAGCACAGAGAACAAGCTGTGAGTGAGGCTGAACCCAGCCAGCCTGGCCTAGGCCATGCTGCTGACTAATCAACCAGGCTCCTTTATTGCCAAGCCCTCCAGCTGCCTCACAGCAGGGTCTCCCCATTCCCTGCTTTCCTTCATTTATTTTCACTTCATTAAAGGACAAGCAGTGTTAGGAAGAGGATAATGCCGCTGTAAGATGAACCACGACAGAAGCAAAGGAGACATTTAAAAAAAAAAATGAAGGGAGCAGAGAAATCGAGCATAGAAATCTCCTGCAATAAACCTTGGGAGTGTGGAGCAGATGTGAACAAAGAGCTGTGGAGGATGCTCCATCCTCTCCCTTCTCCCTTCCCCCCTCCTCCCTGATGAGATCACTCCAGTCAGACGCACATGCATGGCACGGCACTAAAGGAAATCAATATTTCTGTTCAGCACAAGAAGCCAGGGCAGCTCAGCCTGCTGGGCTTCACCCTTTTTGTTGGGGATGCAGGACCCAGGAAGCACGTGCTGAGTGAGGGGCCAAGGGACTGGGTGGCAGGGGAACCTCCTGACAGATTTCCTCTCCACAAGGCAGGCTGGTTTCTGGTTTCATGCCTCATTAGAGGGGGAGGCTGTGCCAGCTCAGGCAGTTTGCCTCATGCTGGGAGCTCTGCCAGATGGTGCCCTGGGTTCTGCAGGGCACCCTCCAAGAGCTGCAGGGATGCCTCAAAAAAGGACTCTCCTCTTCCTGTCACAGAGGGGATTGATGAACTGCTCTCTGCACATGGACTGAGAAACATAACTCAGTTTTGGGCTTCAGCCACATCCCCTCAGCTCCCACCCCACTGAGGCACCCAGGCCATGCCAGCTCACTGCAGGGCCCTTGGCTGTGCCAAATCACTGCTCACCTTTCTGAGGGCCTGGTTTCCGCATTCTACCACCTGCTGCTGTCCTTATCCTGGGACTGGGCTGCTCTTACAGGACTGAAGATGTCTAGGACAAAAGAAATAAAGATGAGAAAATTGCCCATTCTGGAGCACACAGTTATCTGCAGCATTAACTCATCACACAGTGGGGGGAAAAACACACTCTGTCACCTGGGGTAGCACAGAACATACAAAACTCATTTCACCCCCTCAAACTTTCTCCAATTTGTGGACAACACCAAATTCATGGCAGCAGGAGCAGCATGAATAAGCACAAGGAGCACATGGCTGTCTCTGTGCTAACCCTACTGCTGGTCCAGAGCGTGTGTGTGGAAGGAGGGGCTGCTCCCACTCACTAACAAAGGGAGGCAGAGCTGGAATTTATGAAAGAAAACACATGGAAACATAACATTTACTCTGGCAAAGCAGCACAGCAATCCCCAACTTGCCACTTACAATTCAAATTGCTCACAGCAGTTCTGGGGAATAAGGATGAGAAATTGGACAATGACCCCGGAAATACTTTTGCTGTTAGTACTGCCACGAGTGTCCAAGTTGCGCTGCATTTTCTGTTTTCCTGGTTGGAATAAAACTGGCTGGAATGTGCCCAAAAAGCAAAAGCATTTGCATTCTTGTTATAAAGAAATATTCCTGAAAAATCAGAGCTCCTGGGAGATCCAGTGCTCCAGCACAAGCACTCTCACAGGGCAGGGCAGCCACACCCACACAGCCCTGCCAAGCCCTGCCACAAAACACCCAAATGAATGGCTGAGCCACAAACCAGCCCTTGGGAAAGCCACGAATAGCATGTTTTGACACTCCACTAACTAATGAAAGATTAATTGTATCAATATAATTCCATTTTGTTCACAGTGGGGCAGTCAGGAGAAGGAGGAAGCTGTCTCAGGACGCAGCACTGAGTGGCTGCTTAAAGGTTATTTACAGATCCAACTTGGCAAGAGTTTGGGGTTTTGAAAACCAGGCTTTTTCTACATGTAAGAGAAATAGAGTTAATTTTCTGTCACAGCTCTACAAACTACAGCCTCTTTACATGCAACACTGAGCAATACTCTGAGAAGAAAAATACTGAAAGAATATTAAATACTGGTTGTTTTTTAATCCAAATCAAAAGGTGCACAGTAGTCACTTATTGCCTCTCTCCTAAATAGTGTATGTGTCTGTACACACTTGTGAAAGGAGTAAGGTTGGTTTCCCTTTCAATAGCAGAAGGCAACCTACATGTGAAAGTTTATTTACAACTTTTAAGGCTTCTTTTCATAATTTTCTTCAGTCATTTTTATTAAAGGCTAGCAGTCCTGGCAGGAAAAGTGCCCTAGACATAAAAACTAGGCTGAAAGGTGTTTATTTATAAAGGCACCAGACAAGCATTCTGCATCTCTGGCTCTTCCCCTCTGATGTCTGTGGGACTTTCTCAAGTACCCACACACATAAATCTCATGGCACAGGAGTTTCTGTGCCCCTCTGAGGGCTTCTGAAAAGCTGCTTCAGCCTGAGCACCTCAGAACCCTGCTGGCAGGCATGTGTGTCCTGTTCCTTTCAGAAGTATTGGAAGAAAAAACACTGTGACTGTGTTTGAGCAGCTCAGATAGGGTTTGTGAAAGGTTATGGCCCAATAACCCTAATGAGGCTCAGGAGGACCTTGTCACCCTCCACAACTCCCTGACAGGTGGAGGTCAGTCTTTTCTTCAAGGGAGCAAGGGACAGTTCAAGAGGAAACAGCCTCAAGATGTACCAGGAGAGGTTCAGGTTGGACATCAGCAAGAATCTCTTTACAGAAAGGGGTGTAAAGCATGGGAATGGGCTGCCCAGGGAGGTGGTGGTTGCTGAAGAAGTGTCTGGATGTGGCACTAGAGCTGTGGTGTAGTGGACATAGTGGTGTTCAGTCTTGAGGTATTTTCCAATCTTAATAATTCTGTAATTCTGCGATGCTGACAAAGCACAGAGCTGACTGCTGGTATCCCTCAGCCAATACTGCAGCAGCCTCTCAGCAAGATCTCGTGTCATGGAAGAGAATTAGATGTTGTAAATGTCCAATTTAAATAAATAAATAAACAAATGGTGACTCCTCCCCAAAGGAGGAGACTTAAGCTGCACGGGGAGTCCCACTTTGCTGAGAGCCACATGAGTGCCAGCTCAAGGACACTGCACTCTAAAATATGCTTCCAACAAACTGCCCAAATGTGACAGCCCCAGCCTGACTCCTGCCATCCTCCATGAGCCTCTGACACAGCTCTAAACCACCCAAATCCCTCCTTATATCTCACAGCACAGGACAGCAACATGTGGGTTAATCCTGCAAAATCATAACTCAAGGGGAAAAAAGCAAAATAATTGGAGTGCTCAGAGTCATGTTATGCCTGGAGAAGAGTCAGAGCCAAACTCCATGATGTAAACTCCAGGGGCAGCTGGACCTACACAGCCAGGAGCCACCAGCCTCACTGCATCCCAGGGACAGGGACAGCTCCTGCCCTAGGATGCAGGGATGCTCTCCTTCAGCCATGGAGACAGACACTGTACAATCACAGCTGGGAGGGATCCACAAGGATCACCAAATTCAGCTCCTGGCCTGTCACAGAAGCCCCAGCAGTCCCACCCTGGGGTGTCTGACAGTGTTGTCCAAATGCTCCTGGAGCTCTGGCAGGTGAGGGTCACAACCATTTCCTGGGGAAAGAACCTTTTCCTTACATCCAGCCTGACCCTGCCCTGACACAGCTCCAGCCACTCCCTTGGGTCCTGTCCCTGGTCACAGGGAGCACAGACAGGAGCTGCCCCTGGGCTTTACTAACACAGGGCTTGGGAATTGATCATTTCCACTGACTGTAATTTATAGCTGCCCAGAGGAGCTGTAAAAGCTGCACCCTTGGAGATACTCCAAACATCAGCAGCTCCCTCCCCTGCCAGCCTGATCTCACCTTGTAGCTGACTCTGACTTCAAAGTCAGCCCATCTCTGCATGCAGCATTGGACCAGACAACCTCTGAAAGCTCCTTCCAGCCTGAAACACCCAGGGACTTTATCTCACTGCATGGCAAGAGGAATCACTCTACAGGTTTTGACAAGGCTGAAATGCCCCAGTGAGGAGAATTCAGTGTAGAGAGAAGAAAGTCAAAGGCAGAACAGACAAGCCCACAGGCACCTGTGGACAGGAGAACCATGGTACCAATGGATGTGACCTTTACTCCATTCAGGGACTGAAGATTGAAAAAACGTGAAGGTAATAAATAGCAGAAGGTACAGACAAGGAGGAAAACCGGGCTACCCACAGAGACAGATCTACCAGAATCACCTCAGGCACAAATATGCCCCTGATGAGGACCTCATGACTGGATCCATGGCACAAAGGACACAATCTTACTGTTGCATCAAATAAAGCCTTTGAGATTTCCACAGCCCAGCACACGCTGCAATGCTCCATCTCCAGAGCCTGACACTTGCACAGAGCTGCACACCAGAGTTCAAACTCCCCTTGCTTTCAAAAGCTCTGTTTCTCCTGCTTGTGGAGATCAAGATAATCTCCCAAGCATGAACTACAGCATTACAGAGTGCTGGTTTCCACAATTTATAACCTGAAAGGACAGATCAACGTGCAAATTCACTTCAGCAGGATGCTACCTTAAAAACGTAAAAAGAGCAACTAATTTGCTGCCTTCAGTAGCAGATGAAGTTCCTCTCCCAGAGTTTCAAACAACTTTCACTCACCAAGATATCAAAAGTGCCAAGGGCTCCACTGAACTGTCATGGGCTCTAGTTCCCCATCACTCCTACAAGACAGCAGAGTCAGTACAAACACTGCGGCATAGCAAAACCTGAAAGCACAGAGACAAAATGAAAAAGTTTGCATTTAATTGCAGAAAGGCTAAGTTACCAGCTGCATAATTCATGTTCATATTTAATTCATTTAAAACATCCAAATTTAAATTTAAAGACAGCTGTAACAAACATTCCCACTTGCACTCACAAAGCAGCACAGAACTTGACACAATTTAAGTTGAGCTTGCAGTGAGTACACGGGACTGCAGCTGTTAAACACCTTTGATATGAGTAAGATCACATCAACTGAGCTGATAGAAACTAGTTCAGCTTTTGTAAAATGAAACTATCACACAAAGGAGGATTGAAAAGACTAGACCTGATTAGTAATGAAAAGGAGAGAGACCACAGGAGAGGCATATAAAATAATGAGTAGCATGAAGAGAGAGAACTGGGGACTCCAAATTATCCCTTCCCAGTGCAGCAGAGCAAACCTACAAAAGTAAAAAAACTCCCAAGTATATACCAGAGAGAAGGAACAGTTCATTGGAAATTAATAGACATGCAACTTCCTTGTGGAGGAAGTTATCAAGAGAAGTAAATGAGTAACCTTAGAAATGACAGACATTGAAAAGCAAAGCAGAATTTGTAGGAGTATCAAAGCATGAGACCCCTGGGCCATCAGTACCCAGGCCCCAAGAGCTGAATGAAGGTGGTGCCCAGCCAAACCCTGCCCACCACATCACTGCCTCAGCTGCTGTGCTGGGCCAAGGGAAAGCTGAGCCCTTGCCCTGCTGCCAGGCTGCTGACCCCACTCACAGCCAGGGGCAGGACACAGCTCAGGACATGGTTTGTTCACAGCCTGGTGAGTTACACTGAGATTCACACCTCTGATGCACTTTCCTTTTTCTCAGGCAGGCAGGCAGGGCTGGAAGAGCATCCCAGGGCATCCCCAGCTCCTCCAGCACTGCACAGCCTGCAGCAACACTGTGGAAATGCATCTTAATCTAATTAAGTTCTCCCCCCACTGCTCTTGCCAACAGGCTCTTCCAAAAGCTCATCCCTAAGGGCAGTCAGATTCAATTTACCTGTGCCAGATTGGAAGGCAACTGCAGGGTTACAGGGGAGCCTACTCTGCAATATTCTTCCACAAAATGTGGCAACTGCAATATCAGTAAAACAAAAATGAGAAAATGTGGATGGAAGATGCTGTCCCATCTTTCCAGACCTCATGAGATGCATGTAATCCCTTTATCTCCAAAGCCTCTGCTCCTTCAGAGTGCATAATTATCAAAGGAGTTAGAGCTGAGGCTCTTAATGTCTCTTCCAGGCACTTCTTTGTTCCACTCAAGGCACCAGTCACATCTGAATTATCTCCTGGGGTTGTTTGGACTTCCTATTATACAAGGATGATTATGGTGAACCTTGGGATGGAGTCCAAGTGGGATCTCAGCACTCCCATGTTTGATTGAAAGGGAACCTGAAGGTTTGCTGACAGCGTGCCAAGCTTCAAACCTCGCTGGACAATGGCACTGCCAGCAGGCCAGAGGCTTTCAGAGACAAGAGGAAGAAAACCACCAGCAGTGAGGCTGGAAAATGGTTTTATTAGGTCAGATACATACCCACAGATTAGGATTCAGAGGAAAAAAGGAAACTCTGCATATTGACAGAGGACTGTGAGAATGACGCTCCTTGGAAATCCCATGGGGCTGCCACAAGGGAATCCTGACAGTTTCTCATGATGCAAAGTGCCTGCAGTCATTGATTTGTTCCCCACAAAAGCACAGGGCTGGAGCACCACGACCACTGCAGCCACTAAAAATCCCTTCCATGTAACCTCTGCTTCAGCTGAGGTTTTCTTCACAGTGATGCTTCCATCAAACCCCATCAATGTTTGCAGCAGTAAAGAGCTGTGCTTACAAATTCCCTCAGGAATTCCCTCAGGAAATGTGAGGGCAGCCCTGTAAGCTCCTGCCTGTCACAGGTGATGGCAGTGCTGCCATTCCAGCCCTCTGCTGGAATGTTTCAGCTCCATTCTGGAAGCCCCTGTGTGATACAGGCACATCCAGTGCAGAAAATCAGGCACATGCTGAGCAGATAATGTGAATTACAGAATATCCTGAGTTGGGAGGGATCCATAAGGATCATCAATTCCAACTCCTGATCCCACACAGGACACTCCAACAATCCCACTCCATCCCTGAGAGCATTTTCCAGATTGAGCTTTGGCAGCCTTGGAACCATGACCATTCCCTGGAAGCCTGTTCAGTGCCCCACCACCCTCTAGGGGAAGCACCTTTCCCAAACTCAGCCTGCTTGCTCATTTAACACCTTTTTTGCCATTTTTAATTTCTGAGGCGCAGAAAGAAAAGCACTTTCAGCCTACTTGATGAAATCAGAAGAATGTCAGTGCATGATCTGACTCCTCTTTTAGTTTTCACACTAGACTTGGCTCCTCTGATTTCTGCCTGACCTGTGGACACCAGAACTTTTGCTGGTCTAAACCCCAGTTTTTGCTCTCAAGGCACACTTTGATGAGCCAATTTACTGACCCCTTTCCTGGACAGAATCCAAACACCAGCTCCCAGGACTGAGCTCCAGCCTTCATGGAGCCAGACATGCAGGCAAGGATCCTAAACCAAAATGCCAAATGAATGGTTATGTGGGACCTGGAGTAAACCCTCAGGAGTGATCAGCTTCCAAGTCTGAAAAGGTGAGTCAGAATTTATCTTAAACAATGAATAGAGTTCCTTCCACCTCCCTGTTCCCATCCTCCTGAGCAAGACTGGAGTTTTATTTCTCCTAGTCTGTGCAAAGTCACATTTTTGGCAGCTCCAAACAAAGGCTGATGAACATACGGCACCTCTGGAAGCATCTCCCCTCATCAGGTCAGGAAAGCCCTTACTTTCACACCAGGGACTATTTCTAAGTAACACTGTACAATGAATGCTGGTACTTCCATCTGCAGTACTGATCCCCCTGTGTGATCTGAAATACCTGATGGCTGTAAACCATTACTCCTCTTTCTACCAGAAAGATTTGCTGTTCTTTCCAACATCTCTCATTCTCTGGAATTAATTTTATCCTTCTATCATGTAAGAAGTGGACTGATGAACTCCAGACTTCATGACAGGCTCCTCACAAACACATTCTTGTGTTAACACACTGAGGTGTCTCAAAGATGTGATCACAAGGAAAACACTTCCTCAGCCCCCTGAGCCAAGTCTCAGGGGATTACATAGTTTAAAAGACAAAAACACGTGAAAAACTTGGATAGACCATGTTTCTACAATGAAAATATTGATTTTATGACTTCCTTTTGAACACCTTCAGGTTGGTGGGGAGAGGAGATAGGTCAGCCCCCCAGGAAATGGCAGCTGGACCACCAGACACTGCTGAGTCAGGCTCAAGAGATCACCCTCAGGGTGAGGACAAAAACCAGGGAGAGGAACCACTACTGTGAGCAAAGCTACAACAGTCACCACTGCTCATGACTGTGGAAGAAATTAAATAAAACCTTGCAGGATTTCAATAAGGATTTCCTTCCCTATGCAAAAATAAACCCAAAAAACCAACCCACCCACCCAAAAAAAACCAAACCAAAACCAAAACACAAAACTAAAATAAACCCAACAAAACCAGCATGGGCCTTGGATCAAACCAAAAACATCCTGACACATATCACTGTGAGCAGACCTTGCTCTCCACAAAGACTGAAGAGGCTGCAATAAAGACAACATATTTGGCACACTCCAGGAACAGGATACCAGGCTGAGAGAAATGGAGAGATGAAAGGGCTTCAAATAAAAGACAAATAAGATAATCTGACTTGAGTCTGCTAAAGGAAGCCCCTTAAGAGGATGAATTTTCTCAGCACAGACATGTTTACTGATGAGCTGGGAGTTACAGCTCTGTGGCTGCCATTTCTGTAGTGAGGGGGGTGAGCACTCCAGCCCTGCAAATCCTCCTTGGAAAGATGGGGCTCTGTAGGAAAGATGGGGGTAGCACGGTGGGGATGGACAGAGAGCAGAGATCTCTGCAGCCAGGGCTGGGAACTTGTGGGTTATTGCAAAGGGCCTGGGTGCAGGGCCCTGCTGGGAGCTGCCAGCCACAGCTCAGAGCAGGCCCCAGAGAAGAGAGGGGGAGAGAGGATGAGAGGGTGAGAGACTAAAAGGGGTAAGAGAGTAAAAGGCAAGAGCTAAGAGACATGAGGTAAGAGTAAGAGGTAAGAGTGCGAAGTTCCCCTTACAATACCATCAATCTTCTTCTGTGCTGAGTGTTCTCATTCTCACTAACCAATCTAGTACAAGATACAAATCCTACAGCATTTCCATACAGCCTAGAAGAATCATTACATTACCATCCTGTGTTACATTTTAAAGCCTAAAAACTCCTCTTTGGGCCCCTTCTGCCAAGCTGGCAGGGTCTGCTCTGAGCCTTGGGCCTGTCTGCAAGCAGAGGGGATTGTTTGATCCAAAGGGGGATCACCTTCAGCTGGCCATGCCATTGTTTTCCAGTTGTTCAGTAACTGAGGGATCTCAAAGCTTGCTTTCATTTCAATCTCGCTTATAGTTTCCATATTCTCAAAATCTTTTGCCAGGTAATCATATTTATAAGGCTTTCCTGTTTCACCTTCCCCAACAGGGCTCAACTGCTGTAAGAAGTCCACACACTGCTGAAAAATCAGAGCTGCTTTTAAGACTGGTATTGGTTTCCCACCCACTCCAATAGAAAGAAACCAGTGCAAAACCTAATGCAGGGAACATGGAGTCATGGAGTGGTTTGGGTCAGAAGGGAGCTCAAGGATCCCCTTGTTCCAACCCCCTGGACATGGGCAGGGATTCACAGCACTCACAGCATCCTGTGCTGCTCCTACCCAGACAGGACCATGCCCAAGGCCTGGAGCCAGTGCCTGGGCTGCCTCCCACTGGAGTGGCCCAACTTGAACTTGTGCTGATGTGGCACAGACCTTATCTAATCACACAAATCCCCTGTGGTAAGGAAGCTTCACCATGCCCCAGAATTATTTCAGCAAATCCTTCATGGCTGTTCCTACTGTTGAAGCCACTTTGAGGTTCTCCCCCTGAGCTGAGCAATGCCCATGTCCCACATCCCAATGTGAAAGATGCCACCAACGCTCTCCATGACTCTTCTGGAGTTTTGGGAAAAGCTGCAGATCTCTGTTTCTGGGTGTTAAGCAGAGATATTTCTGACTGTACCTCCACAGAGCTCTCAAATGCACTGTAACAAAACTCAACACAGAGATTTGCTTTTTGGGCAGGTAAAGTGCCTGTCACACAGAGAAAAGCAAAGCACTGCTGGACTTCAGTGCCATATGGGAAGAAGATGCCAAAGCAAGGAACTGAATCTGTGTGCCCAAGGCTGCTGTTTCTAACACTGAACCATCTGTGTCACAGCTATTTTGTGTCAGCAGGACTCCCATAGCTAAAAGTTAAAGTCTCCTGACTTTAGAAGAGGAATGGCCTTGGTTATAGACTGGCACAGCAGTGTACCCAAACCACTGAGGACAACTGAAGTAGAGAAGATTTACCACACATGGGGCTCTGGCATATTCTGCCCATCCCCTGACACCCAGGTGACTGGGAACCAGCCCACAGGCCAGGTTTGCAGTACCTGAGTTTCCTTTCATGGCAATCCCAGAAACTGGAGAGGTGCAGGACACGGTGCACCCCACACTCCTGTGCTGGGTCATGCCCCCCTTGCCTGGGGACAAGCTGGAGGGTGAACCTGGTGCTGCAGGGCACCCTGAGGGTGCAGCAGCCCGTGCAGGCATAGTGGGAAGCCCAAAGTGATGCAGGCAGTACAGAAAGTTTTGCAGCACTGTGGCAATTTCAGCCTGTACCGAGCCACATGCCAAAGCTAAGAGCTATTACTGAAAGCAGATGGCTTCCAGGAGACCTTGAAATGGGATTCTGCCCAGGGCACTTACAAAGTCACCCCTCACAAAAGCACACAATAGGATGCTTCAAAGTCTTTAAATAAGAATTTAAACAGGAGTACATTAAAAACCAGTGCATGGTTTCCATATCAGCCCCAGACAGACGAGTGCAGCCCCCCTTGCACACTCAGCTGTGGCTCCTTTCCCAGACAGCAGTTTCAGGGTGATGGATGTGGCCCCAGAAAGGGCTCCAGAAACTCTTCATGGGTGTCTGCTTGACACCCAGTAGATATATGTATGTATAACATGTTTAATCAACCTTTTATCCTTACTTCTCTACTGGACTCTATTAAAAAATAAATTCTTTATGGCATGGAAGATATAGGAGGACAACGTATTCCTATGGAAGGAGAAAGAGGAGGCAATCCAGAAGGAAAGGACTGATTTCCAGTTGTGTCTCTATTGGAAATGTCAAGACAGACTGTGCAGTGATGCTGCAAGCAGGATGTGAGAATTCCTCAAAGAAAATGTTGCATTAACTATTTCTAGTCATCTAAGTTTGATAAAGTTGCAGCAGAACATCCTCAGGAGACCATAAGCAGGGAAAGGCAGCTTGAGGGGGAATAAAAAAGCAAAGGGATGGTAATTAGGGACACAACAGAAATGTAAATGAGGAAAACTCTGCAAAGAGAGGGGAAGGAGATGACCCAGTCCCTTAAAGAACCCTGTATCCCACAAGCAGGAGGGAGGAGGGTGATCCTCAGGGAGAGACACAGGGGGAAAGGGTTTCCACTGAAATGGCAGGGAGGGAAATGAGAGCTCAGGGAGAACAAACCAGCCCTGAAGAAAAGGTGAGGGACAAAATCACCACTCTCTAATGAGCTAAACACTGAGGCATGGGGGATGATGATGGTTACATACACCTACAATTGCATTTTCCTTCTCCTTTCCTCCTATAACCAACCCCAACAATTAAATGGAATGCTTAGCAATATCCCTTGGGAAAATACAGGGATGAAAACTCATCCTCAAGCCTTGAATGGCATCAAAGGATGCTGAGGATGTTACTGGAGTGCCTGAAGTGCTTTCTTTCCTCATCCAGCACATAGGAATGACCTTCCAAGGAGTTAAGCATTTCTTACCTTCCTGAGGTCCAGCACCAACACAAACACGTCCTTAATGACAAAGGGGAGGAGGGAGGGGGGCACAACTCCAGTCACACTCAAGGCTGAATGCTACACAGATCCACACACAAATCCTGTCCCTGCCTCAACATCCACACAGCCAACCTTCCAAACCTTCCAAATGCAACTCCCTCTGCCCTCCTGAACCTGCCCTCTCAGAGAAAACCCCTTTAATGTGTGTGTATATACATATATATATATAAATTTACCCTCAGACAAAACTCAGGGTCTCCCTGGCAGGAAGCACAGCCAGACTCCCCTCCAACCCTTCCAGCAGCTGATTCTTCTTATGCAAACAAAGGACAGATGAGAAATAGTTCCTACTGATCTGCCCCATCTGCTGAAGAAATGAAAAAGATAAAATCTCCAAACCCTCAGGGTATGGAGCAGAGCCACAAAACCTGGATTTACCCTTGTTGGAGCGGAAGGGGAGTCAGTCTCTGCTGCTTGGAGCACTGAGACAGAGATAATCCAGCCCTGAGAGAGGGAAAGGAGGATGTCTGGGGAGGGAAGGATGTGAAAGGATCATTCCTCCCAGTGCTGGTCTGCTCCAGCCCAATCAAGGCAAAGGGCTGCCCAGGAGAAGAGCTCCTCAAACTCATTGTACCCCAAGGGAATGGTGTGCCAGGGCAGGAAACAAGCATCTTTGTTTTATTTTCTCACTCATGTGGAGAAATATTAATTCATCTATTTCTTAGGAAAAAGAAAGGAAATTGCTACAGTGCAACATGTCAAGAAAACCAGCAGAGCCAGGCTCACTGAGGATGGGTATTAATTACTGCTTGCTATTTTTAATCTGTATATAACTCTGGTCTCATCTGTGACTTAAGAAGATAAAATCCCAGTATTCAAAACTATGTATCTACTCAAATTGAAATATCCTCTACAGGATACAAAGTCTGGATACAGAAAAAGTATAACATGCCCATCAAAATTACACTCAATTTTAATAACAAAAGAAAGAACAATCTAGACGTAGACAGAAATACTAACTCAGGAGAATTACTCCCAGAGAGGAAAAATCACTAGCCAGCTCCTGCAGGAAACCCTGAACAGATTGCTGTTAATTGTGTAATGAAAAAGTTGTTAGGCTGCTTTACATTCCTGAAGGGCCAAGAGTTTGGACAACTAAAAAATATCCTGTGAGGCCCTTTTTTAAAAAACCCAAATCATGACCACAAGCAACCAAAAGTCCATCCTGCAGCTCTGCAAGTATGTTCAGTGTCTGCCAAGGAGCTAATGAAAACAAGGCACTCTTACAGACTGTATCTGCTCGGCATTCAAGTACCTGCTGGACATTTTGTACAGCTTATAAAGCCATAAAATATCACAGGGCATTTACAGATTTTCCAGCTGACAACAATATGAAATAAGTGAGCAGCCCCAGAACAAACTGAGTCCTCTGGTGAGGCACCAGAGGATAATGCTGAACAGATACCACCACACACACACACACATATATATATATATATATATATATATATATATATATATATATAGCTGGAGACTCTGCCAGCAGTGTGCAAGATGTGACCAAAGCTCATGGTGATGGAAAAGGAGCCAAGATTCAAAACCCCACCATAATGCTGGAACAACAGTGGCACTGCCCAGATCCACAGTGCAGGGCTTGGATAACGCCCAAGGGAAACAAAGCCCTCCTGCCCTCTCCAGGCACAGCAATTCACCACCAAGGGAACTGCTGCCTCCTGCCATGCTGGAGGAGATGTGGCACTGTACAACCATGTAAAAACCTCCAGTGTGCAGCTGTGGCAATGACAAATGACCTCAGGAGCCAAGTGACAAGCCAGGTCAGCCAGTTTACCCCACTTGTGGTAAGAGTTAAGGGCTCCAGGTGAGCAGCAAGGTGATGGAACTGACACCTGCTGTTCACCACTGACCAATATCCTCTGGATAATGTCAGCTGTACATAACAGGCAGTACAGCATTTTTCTTCTCTTGGTAGCCTGCCAGAAGAGAATGTGAAATATCAAAATGATTGGGTTAAAGTACAGCAATACCAGCCTGAAATCAAGCAAAGCTCCTTAATCTCAGAATAGTCAGGCACTGGAGTGAATTGCTGAGGAAGGAGGAATCACCATCACTGGAAATCTTAGAACACCCTAGAGAAACCTCCAGGAAACATTAGGTATGGGTGATCCTTCAAGGTCACTTCTAGAAACACTTAAACCACAAGACTGTCTGCATAGGTACCTCCCTGATCACACAGCCACTGCACAATTTTAATGGACTGCAGCACCTAAGATTTGCTGTAAAAAGACAAAAAAAAAAAAAAGCAACCACAGTGAGCATACAGAAAGCAGCAGTCTCTGGGCTGTGTGAACAGCCACTCAATTTATTTTTAGAAAGCAGAATTGGTACAACTTCCTCCTCAGTCCACATCAGACTCCATCAGCTCTTCTGCTTGCTCTCTACTCCTTCACTTAACTAACAAGTATAGTACAGAAATTTCTCCTACCTTATGTGTTGCAGCTGGGCAGGAAAGGCACAAATGGGGAGCGAGGGGCCCTGCAGCAGTGAGTGAGCACTGCTGGGAGATGCCAGCACTCTGCAGAGCTCCCCCAGTGCATTCAGCCTGAGCTCAGGTAGCCACCCTCACCTTGAGCCATCACCTCTGAGTCCAGCTGGTTTCAGGGACATTCAACTGCACTGTGGGGACGTTTTGTGCCACCCAGAGCCAGAGCCAAGCCTGGGTTCCTGCCCCAAAGTCCCTTCCCCATGAGAAGAGCTATGGAGTAACCACCCACTACTGATTGTCTATGAAGAAGACAACTCCAGAAGTTAATAAATTCCTTCTAACTAGGAATAGGAGTGGCTGGAAGTGAAATGCAAGTCCAGCATAACTCAGCATAAATCCTGGCTTTTACTAAGGAGCCAAAATACTAGCTGTAGACAGGTCAGAATTCAGCGATGATATGTGGGTTGCTTTTGAAAACTCTCTGAATGTTCAGGAAGGACATACACATGTTGTCAATGACAATGAGCCATCCTAAAGTCGCTGCTCCTCCGTGTCCCCCACAGTGTGTGCAGCCCCTGGCTTGGCTTGGCTTGGCTTGCCCACAGCTGCAGGGCCACAGGGAGGGCAGGCAGGCCCTGGCAGGGGCCCAGGGAGGCTCCCCCAGCCAGGAGGGGAGCAGGGAGCACAGGCTGCCCTCCCGCTCACCGCACACACAGCCGGACACGCATCCCACTGCTGAGGGCTCAGCATGGGGGAGGAGGCAGGGGCTGCTCCAAAGGGGAAGGGAGGGAGGCCAGGAGCAGGGACACCCTGCACAGGGGAGGGCAGAGCAGATGGAAGCTGGGCAGGCACTGGCAGCAGGTGTTCCAGCATGAGGTGACTGCAAGCAGCAGCCGATGGGACCGTGGCTCACTCAGTGGAGCACAGATGGGCTTCACCCTGTGCAGCCTCTGCCAACACTGAACTCAAACGCTCTAAGTGTCCCCCAGCTCTTCCCAGGCACAAAACCCATTTTTCCTGGCAGGACAAACATCAGCAGCAGCCTGAACAATCAGAAGGATGCACCTACTTCCCTCAACCCCCAAGCAAACCGCAGCAGATGTCACTCCAGAAATGGGTAAACCAAACTTGTTCCCTTGCCACAATATCTAGGAGAAAGGACCTGGAAGGGCCAGGAGAGAGGAAGAATTTCAGGAAATTCAGTGGGCAAAGACTGAACTTTGCAAATTTCCACTGCCATCTACTCCTACAGTTTCCATTGCTGAAAACAAAGCCCAGCCACACGGAGTTTCTGGGCTGTTCCCACTGTGGCAGTCTGGAAAATGTACAAGCTAACTGGAGCTGGGTAACTCCGACCACATTGGCTGGGAGGAGGCACCTCCAGCAGGAGTTTCTTTTCTGACTGGTGATAACACCATTCAATTTATAATATAAACAGAAAAAAACTTCTGAGCAAGAAACAGAGAGCGGCAGCAGCACAAACTTGTGCCAGGGAAAAACAGCCCTGCCTGAATTCCCACATCAGCTCCCTCGTGCTGGCAATGGCCACACTGACTGTGCTCTGCTTCCTCATCTCCACTGACATATTACCAACCAGCCTGTGGAGCTGCAGGGGCCACATCCCTCTGCTGATCAAGGCAGCTCTGAGGAAGCCAAGTGCTTTAGATTCATTCCCCAGACATCACCTGTCCATCTGGCCTGTTGGATGAAGCTGCCACGCAAACAGCAGAGGCAGCAAAACGGACATTCATCTTTTCCTTCAGGTCTCAGCCAAATTCTTGGTTTTTTTGCTCAGGATGAGTCTGCATAAAAGTGTGAGATTCAGCCTAGTGGGAGCAGAGGCACACACAAACTGCTTAAATCCCAGCTAGAGAGGCAGGAACATTTGGTAGTGAAGACTGCAAACTGTGTATCACAGTGTCTAAACCTCCTAGAGGTGGTGTGTGTCAGAAACCTGGGTAAAAGAGCTAAATATTACTCTGTTTTTAAAGGGAATTGAATGAAAATAGAGATCTCTGGGAATTAAGTGTATTCAGCACCAGCCAGGCTGCAGTGATGTCCCTGTACTGATCTCTCCTTCTGCTCACAACTGAAACCACCTCTGAAATGTCCTGCTAAGCGAGATTGCCACCCAGGACAGAGCACAGCTTTGCAAAGAGGAGGAGGTGCTGATCTCCAGGGCTCAGGTGTCCCCACCACTCTAACACCACTGTTCAGGTCACTGGATTTGCTCACTCCAAGCCCGGAGAGATGTGGTGACACACAGGGAAGATCTCTTGTGCTTCCTGCTGCTCTCAGACTTGCATTATCTGGTTAAACATACTGCAAATGTTTTATAACAACTTCCACTGGTAGATATTTAAGCTGGGTAAGAAAGGGATTTTTTACAACTGTATTAAAGCCAGAAAAAGCATTTCCTTTAGGATTAGGCTGTGCTATCCTACAAATGAAGTGGGATGAAGCATTTATGTCCCAGCTTGGAGTGCAGGTGCTACACCCGGATGTAGTGCTGGGGTGAAGGAGGGGTCAGAGTTACAGTTCTGCTACACTGAGAGTTCAATTGTGGAGATAATTTTTACCTTGGCATGTCTCTGAATTATATATATGCAGGAGATTAACCACCTCACAAGAGAAGCTGGCACCAGAGCTGCTGCTCTGTCCTCAATGCATCTTCTCTCACTTCTCAGGGACCCCTCCTTGTCAGGAAAATTCTCAAGCACAAATGGATGCATAAAGGACTCAAAATCTCTTTGTCTCATTGCAAAAACTGAATTGCAGCAGCAAGCAAGGAAAAGAAAAGGAGAAAAGACAGGGTGCTAGATGGAAACATTACAGCTCAAACAAGAGCCTCAAACACACCAAGGTTTAACTCAGCACAGCTCTGAGCTCACGTTGCTAGCACGCTACTCCAGATTTGCAAACAGGAGCTCACCGAGCACACCAAGTCCTGTCCCAAACACAGAGCTAAAAGCACAAACAGACAAACATGTGATGTGCATTCCCTGTCATGTAACAGTGCTGAGATGTACCCAACACGGGGTCATTTGGGCCCAGCCTATTACAACTGCTCTGCAGAGTTCTGCTCTGACTGACCATTGCACTTTAGGTGGAGTGTCAATAGGAGCAGAACCCAAGTCAGAGACAGAGGTCAGCAAGGCTGACATGCCCATGTGAGAAGAACAGAGAAACTGATCTTGCTCAGCTCAGGGAGAGGGAAATCTTCAAATGTTTGTAACTGAGCGGCAGACATGTAGGAAGTGGAGTGATGTGCTCTCCATGAGCTCTGGACATCAGAAAAAGAACAGGTTTAAAGTGCAAGACAAAGATTTAGATTAAACACCCTGAAAAATCTCACTAATGATGAAGAGGCCTAAGTGTTGGCATACACCACCTGCACAGGATATGGAACTGCCAGCATGAAGAGCTTAAAAGAAGAACTATTACCCAGGAAGGGTTTAGAAGCCTACCTGACCTTACCCAAGATTAGGAAACAACCCGGACATCTCTGGAGATACCTGATGTCTGAGACTATGAAACAAAGTTTCAGACATTCCTTTAAATTAGACATAGGGCAGGGACACAACTCCCACAGCACTCCTGTCTAGACTGAAGCACAGCTACTTGATTAATAAGATCATCATTTAATACCTTAACAGAATCTTTTACTTACAGGCACCATGTTGTCCTGCAAAATTCATCAGGTTTCCACAGAAGTGCCCCAAGAAAAGCAGACAATCAAGATGCAGAATTGTTGCATGCTAAGATGTAAATACTAAATCAGGAGCACCAAGGTTCAGCATCTCTCTCACAAACAGAACACACTCAAACTTTTAATTAAATAAATACTTTAAATAGCACAGAAAAACCTGCATTTCCCTTGTGCCCATTGTAAAGGACTCCCTGATTTCCATCTGCATTTTCATACCATCTACTGGGCACATCCTGAACTACCCACCAGCACATGCAGGGCTGCATACCACGGCAGCTTGTCCCAAGCTGAGACCCCCATGAGCCGAGTTTTGTTCCCCAAATTAACACCAAGCCACATACCAGTGCCTGAAATAAAGCACAAGGAATGACACCACCATCCCATGCTCCCAATCTTCCCAACAAACACATATGGACAGCACAGCCTGGCCAGCAGAAGCTGAGAGGAAGGCGACAGGAGGAGGCCCAGCCCGCAGCGAACCGAGGTGGGAGAACATTTTCCCCCAATATTACTGGCTGCGAACTGCAGCGACCACATGGCTGTTCCCAGCCACTCAGTGCACGCTGTTTACTATAAACAACAACAGTAAACACAAACTCAGCCAAAAAATCAAAGCCGGAGACCCCAGAGCTGGGTCTGCACATCCCGACGTTCCCCATGGAAATAGTTTCATGTTCAGCTGCTGAACCTAAACCACCCGAGGCCCAAGGGAGCCAAGCTGCTGAGTGCATCCCAAACTCAGGCTGCCTGCTCGGATTTGCCAGCTCTACCTTCAGTCATCCACACTCCAAAGTGCTGCCACAGTTTTACACGGGAGCTTCAAAGAGCTGGCGGATTAAACCTGCGCGGCAGGAGCCAGCCGTCACCGGGGTTATTTTTAAACATCTCACTGTGCACGAAACGCTCAAATCTTGTCTCGCTCCCAGCTCCATCCCAGCGCTGGGCTCGGGGCGGCTGCGAAGGAGGCGCAGCTTCTCCCCAGGCACGGTGGTGATGGGATTTCTCCCTGGGGTCACCAATGGCACCTCCAGCAGCAGGATCTGCTCGGAGCACCGGGCACCGGCTCCACACACACACTGGGGTGACAGGACGGTGTCACCGAGCCCCTAAGGGCTCACGGGGGAGGAAGGGCACAAACCCCCGCGGGCACAGCTCGCAGACAGGGCCACCTCCTGCAGCTCGGTCCCGCTTTCCCTTTCCTGCCGGGAGCACCCGGCCGGTACCGAAACGCCCCGGGGAAGAGGCGGCTCCGGCCGGCCCCAGAACCGCTCCGAGGCCTCGGGGCGAGGCGGTACCGCGGCTGCCCGAGGCCCTGCCCGGGGACACCCGGCACAACAACAAAGCCCTGGAAGAGGCTTCCCCGGGAGGCACAGCCCGGCCGGGCAGCCGCAGGGCTGGGGAGCCGCGGGCCGCTGCCCGGCCGCCGGAAGGGCCGGTCCCGGACGGGCACCAGCAGGTGCGGCCGGTGACAGCCGCCCCCGGCCGGGGCACCGCGCGGAAGCGGCGGCCGGGCCGCGCTGACAGGAGGGATGAGATCCGGGCCGGGCTGCGGGCCCGATTCCCGCCCGAGCTCCGCCGCGCTTCCCCGGCCGGGCCGGACCGGACCGAGCCCGGCCGAGCCGCCCGACCCGGGCCGCCCGCTCACCTGCGCGGCCGCCGAGCGCTGGCGCTGCTCAGTCCCTCGCCGCCGCCGCCGCCGCCATGTTCGCGCTGCGCAGGGAGGCGGGGAGGGAACGGGAGGGAACGGGAAGGAGCGAAGGGGGAGCGGCGGGGGATCGGGGAGGAGGGACCGGCGGCCCGACCCGGCCCGGCCCGGCCCGGCCCCGCGCCGCCCCCGCCGCCGGGACGGCTCCGGCCAGCGCCGGCGCTTCGGCAGCTGATCGGCCGAGGCTCGGAGAGGCTCGGCTGGGTCCGTGCGGCTCCACTAGGCTCGGCTCGGTTGGGTTCGGCTGCGTTGGGTTCGGCTCGGTTTGTGTCGGCACGGCTCCTCTCTGGTTCGGCACAGCTCGGCTCGGCTCGGCTCGGCTCCGCTCGGTCTCGGCTGAGTTCGGACCGTCCTGGCTCGACTCCAGTCGCCTCGGACCGGCTCGGCTCGGCTCAACCCGCTCGGCCAGCTCAGCTGGGTTCGGCTCCGCTCGGCCCGGCCCTCACAAACCCCTCCACCGTCGCTGAGCCCCGCGGGCCGCCCCGGCCATGCCCGCTCGGGACCGTCCTCAGGCAGGGACAGACGCCCGTCCCCCCCGGCAGTCTGGGCACGGGGCAGACCCGCCGTGTCCTCGCCGTGCCTGGGCAGGAACCCTGTGCCCTTAAGGGACCCCCCAGGCACAGGGCAGACCCACACCATGATCTTCAGCCTGGGGACAGCCCTCTCCAGCCTTTCCAGGACCCTTGGGACAGCACAGACTTGCTCCTCCCGAGCCCCAGCCTTGGGATGGACTCCCATGCCGAGCCAGGACACATGGGCACAGGGCAGACCCCTACCATGATCTCCAGACCTGAGAGTGGGTGCCCCAGTGCCCCAGTCCCTATTTGAGGACTCATTATCCCCAAATTCCCCCCAGACAAAGACCCCTGTGACTCCTTAAAGCTAAAAGGATCCCTTGTGCCTCTGTTATACCTCATTACCCATATGTACCATCTCCAGGTTCCATCTGGAGAGAATCCTGTGCAAACTGACCCCATGAGCATCCTTGGTGCTGTCCCCTGACCAGAGATGGACCTCACTGGGGGCCTTCTCTGTCCTGTAGTGCCACCAAAGCCAACATATGGTACCCCAAAACCATACTCTGCCACCACTTATCTTGGGAACTCCCAGGTAACAAGAGGAAAAAGCCTCAAGTTGTGCCAGGGGAGGTTTAGAGTAGATATTGAGAAAAATTTCTCCATGGGAAGGGTTATCCAGCCCTGGCACAGACTACCTAGGGCAGTGGTGGAGTTGCTGGAGGGATTTAAGACAGGAAGATGTGACATTTGGGGACATGGGTTAGTGGTGGCCTTGGCAGTGCCAGGGTAACTGTTGGATTTGATTTTAGAGGGCTTTTCCAACCCAAGCAATCAGTGATTCTTGTGGTCTGGAGATTCAGTTCACATCTTTTATTATCCTCAAGTGAGTGGTCAGTGAGGCTAAAGGAGTCTGGGAGTAGGTATTCCAGTGGGGCAGTGGAAACACCATAGAATCTCAGAATAGTTTGGGTTGGAAGAGGAAAAAATGCCCCAGTGCCACCTCTCTGCCATTGCAGGGACACCTTCCACTGTCCCAGGTTGCTCCAAACCCTGTCCAGCCTGGCCTTGGGCACTTCCAGGGGGTTGCCCTCTCTGGGCAGCCTGTGTTAGGGCCTCACCACCCACACAGGGAAGAGTTTTTTCCTAATATATTTTCCTACCTAGCTTTGGAGTGACACAGACGTGTGACGCATCTTCTCATGGAGAAAGCACCTGAACAATTTCCAAAGCATGGATAATGTAGGAGTCTCCCCTGAATGATTTCTTGTTCTGGGAGATTCCATGGAGGCTTGAGTGCTTTAGGTCAAACGAAGATCAGAAGGGAAACACCCCTGGTGTGGACAGGGCTTGATGGAGTCTGTTTCTGGAAAGTTCTGTGATATGTGTGGCTTCCTGCATGAGTGGTTTGTTATCTGTGACAGAGAGAAGGCCAAGCTGTGATTTATCTGCTCCCTGCCAAGCCTGGTGCCAGCCAGGGAGGCACAGGGTGGGCAAGGGCTCCGGGGTGGGACCTTCCCACCAGTACGCAGCCTTTCAGGAAGGGCTGGAACCACTCAGCCCGTTCCTGTGTTCCTCCCTTTTCCTCTGGGGGAGTGAATGGCATTGCTGTGATGGGCTGAGGGCTGCAGAGTTCCCCAGGGACCAGAACTGCACTGAAGGCCAGGGACACCCTGTAGGTGCTCACGCTGTCCTGGTTCAGATGCTGGACTTGGTTCAGTCTGTGCAAAGCTGAAAGTCCTACCCAAGGCCAAAGGAGCTTCTGCCTGATCAGCAGCTAACTTCTGGGGTCCCCCAATTCGTTCACAGCTCTTTGACTCCCTTCTCAGGGGGAGAAAAGAGGGATCAGTACTCTGAGAGCAAAAGAAACCTGTATTTGCCTGTCTCTCAGCACAAAAAAATTATAAATAAAAGCATATACTTCATCAAACAGGGAGGGATTTCTAATAGTGGGGGAGAAAACTCTGAAACTGTTCCAGAGCTGCTGTTTGGAGGTTTCTTATGTCTTCTTCTGAATGGTGACAATGACCACTGCTGAGGGCCAGCACTGGCCTGAAAAACCTCTTGTTCTGAAATACATCGAGGGATGTCCAGTTTGGAATGCTGGTGAAGGCATTTATTTTAAGATGTGGACCACTTGGTTGAGATTGGACATGGAGATGTGTTTGCTTCAGCCTTGCACCTGAGCACCTTCTCTATAAATTCACAAGTATTACCAGTGCTTCTCATGGGTGTCATCAACTCTGGTATTCCCTCATGTCCACAGTGATCAGGATTTCATGAAAGGAATAAATGCCCAAGAGCTGCAGGATGGAGAGAGGAGTGAAATTTCTCCATTGGCTTCAATTTGGAATGAGCAGTGGGATTTACATATGACATCCATATGAGCACCACAGGAATTCAGTTTGATTAATACTCCAATGGAAACGAGCTGCAGAAATGGTTTGCCATTTATTCTGAAGCGTTGCCAGGAAAGCTCAGCACATTTCCAGCCTGCTTTGGGCCAGCTCCTGGGGCTGAGCAGCCAGGAGGGAACCCTCAGAGGGGCACTGATGGACAGGGTGTTGGACACACTGGAGCAGCACTGCAGGAGGAGAGGGTGCAGGGGGATATGAGGCAATGTGGCTGGGAAGAAAACCTCCTGCTGTCTTCCCTTCTCCCCTCCCTCTTCCTCCCTCATGAGTGCCTTGCAGCAATCTGGCATTGAATGTCCTCCTAGCCTGGTTCCCACTATTTGCAGTGCTCCCATTAATGAACTTTTTTCTCTGCCACAGATTGATCCTTGGTCTGGCATGGGTGAAAATATAGAGCATGTTCTGCTTGAAAGAAAAAGCCTAATGTCCCCTGGTCCGTGATCTTTTTATCCTGAATCTGATACTTCATAAAAAGGTGAATAAGAGGGCACAGGGATGGATGTAGAGGAGGAAGATCTAAAGGAACATGTGCACCCAGTATTCCTGCTTCTCTCATAGATATGTTCTTTGACCTGACATCTTTATTGGAGAGGGGAGATGGGAATCTTCTCCCCATGCCTCAAAAAGGCAGAGGAAAAGGTTATTTACAGAGATTAAAGCCCCAACAATCAGCAGATCACTTTGCAGGGCCTGCCATAAGTTTCCTTTCCCAAAGCAATCTCATATTGAGACCAGCTGTTGAATTTGCCCAAAAGAGTCCATTTTTGTTCTGAAGACTTCATGGCCTGGAAAATCACCTTTGTGAATACCAGAATGATCTCTTGGTAGTGGGAAATCTCCTGGCCTCATGTCCCAGACATTTGCAGGCAGCTCTGCCTTTCCCTGTCCAATTGCACAGAGACCTTCTGACAAAGGCTGCCCTCTGAGCCCCCAATATCGTCCTGAGGCAAAAGAACACATTTTCTCATTTATTTATTTATTTCACTATTTATTTCTCCCATTTCTCATGGCTCTTTGCAACTATTTCTATCTTTTCCACATGCCAAGGTTGATGCCAAGCCTGGGTCCAAAGTGCCAGGGTGTCACTGTGCCATGTCCAGGGCTTGTACCCCTGTCCTGGTTAAATGTACCCATTCCTGTCAGTATATACACCCAAATTTAAGCTAAAACCCCTCTGTTATAGAGGCACCCCTTGCAGTTCAGCTCTGCTTTGCTCACCCTGAATTTTCCCCAGAGGAGCTGCTTTTTTGATCCTTCCCCACCTTTGCTGCTTAGCACCTCACCAAGCTTAAGTATATATTTATAATCCTTCTGTTATTCTAATATGAAATTATTATCTAATTATTACTTAATATCAATATACAACCTGTAATTATATGATTTCAGGCTGTCACAATAGCTCAACTCAGCTGTTGTCTGGTATTTCCAAAGCCTGCTATACACCTCTGTCAACACTTCAAGCATGATAGTGTTTGGGTTATCTGGCTGTAGATGTAAAATATCAGTTTATTTTGGGGTATGTGGTTTAAATTTCTTGGCTAATAGCAGTCTTGCAAGTCCTTCATCATCTTTAAGAAAAGAGATCTGGTTTCTCTGCAAAGTCAGAATTTAGGAAGTTATTGAACACTTGATTTGTTGCCGCTGTTAATAAATTTCCTCTGTCTATTAATAGACTCATATGGGTTTGAATTCCCTTTGTTCCCAGCGCCTTCTAAACATTTCCTACTGCTGCTCTTTGATCCTGCCAGCCACGAATCCTTCCCCTAATAGCTCATTTCTTCTGTTCCTACCCTTCACAAATTACTGCACGCCTTAATCCCAGCCGACCCCTCGTCCTCCCGCAGGGATTCGCGGCTCCAGAGCCTTCTTTGATCCCGTATCAGAAAGAGAAGCCATTCCCAGGCCAGCCCAAGCTGCTCTGCTGGGTCATTAGCAGGGGGCTGCAGGGAAGGGGCAGGGGCACAGGGACAGGGGCACAGGGACATGGGGCACTCCCTGCTCCGTGCCCGGTGTCTGTGCCTCGCTGGTGCCATCCCAAGGGATGTGGGAGAGTGTAAATCACCTCCCCAAATCCTGTCCTGGATACCCAGCAAAGCTGAGCTGGGTGAAAATTTTTATCAGTTTTTGACCTTTCTACTCCAACCCAAACTTTAAAACTGTTTACGGTATTTAATTTAATTTAATTTAATTTAATTTAATTTAATTTACGAGTTCTCATGTTCAATCCCCCTCCTGCACTTTCTCCCCTCTTTCCTTTTTGCCATTTTCCCCAACACAGCACCTGCTCAGCTGCTTCTCGAATTACTGTAAAATATTTCAAGCAAGGGATTTTTCAGAATCATAATAAACTGTTGGACAAAGGAAGCAGCTCAAGGTATTGATTCAATTTGAGTCATCTTTTCTCAAGCCTCCCGTTGAATTTCTGGCATTGCTTGGATTCAGGGTCATCTTGTACTCACTGATCAATATAAAATGTTATTATTTATGTTGCTATTTGTTTGCCCTTACTGCTCTTTGACACATACATATCAATTTAGGATCATCAATTTACTATTTGTTCCCCTCATTTTCCAGTGAAATAGGATGGATTCCAGCTGTTCTTCTCCTTGCAATGATGTGACTATTTTGAGTATCTGAAAACAAAGTTTCACTGGGAAGTCTCCATCTCCATATAATTTTTCTGACTAAATTTTTCTCCTTAATGAATAAAGCTAATAGTTTGCAGCTCCTTCCTTGACTGCTGGCTGGGCTCACCCTTCAGAGGTGATACTCAGAACAGAATATCCCTTTAGAATGCAAAATCATATTAATTATTTTAGCTTATTGGAGGAATACATAATCAACAAACCAGGATGTAGAGTCCATCTGTGACTGAAGGTTGGATGTGACAGGACAAGGAAGGGGGAATGGTTTCCCACTGCCAGGGAGCAGAGATGGATGGGATCTTGGGATGGATGGGATCTTGGCAATTGGGAATTGTTCCCTGGCAGGGTGGGCAGGGGCTGGGCTGGAATTGCCAGAGCAGCTGTGGCTGCCCCTGGAGCCCTGGCAGTGCCCAAGGCCAGGCTGGGCATTGGGGCTGGCAGCACCTGGCACAGTGGCAGGTGTCCCTGGGCTGCAATCAGCTGCCATTGAAGATCCCTTCCCACCCAAACCACTCTGGCATTCACATTCTTCAATCCAGGATGGAAACCAGCACCAAAACCCATTGCAGCAAATGGAGAAAGGAAAGGAAAGAATGATTTCCTGGCTGGTTGCAGGTGCCCCCAGTGCCATTTCCCACAGGGGTTTTGTAGCCTGGCAAGGGCTGGTTAGAGAGGTTTGGGCTGTGCCAGGGTGCCCAGAGCAGCTGTGGCTGCCCCTGGAGCCCTGGCAGTGCCCGAGGCCAGGCTGGATGGAGCTTGGAGCACTTGGAACAGTGAGAAGTGTCCCTACCATGGCAGGGGATGGAACCAGAGGGTGTTTAAGGTCTCTTCTAACCCATCTGATGTGTGGTTCTCTGATTCTATGAAATACTGCTACAGCTCAGCTGGTTTTCCTTGGAAAAGCTGGCATGTTGCACTAAGGAGGGTGCAAGCCCTGGGACATTCAACGTTTTCAGGTTGGTGCTGTGGAAAGTCTAAACCTGGGACACACAAAGGTGTCAGCTGGGAAGTTTGAGTTGTGAACCAAGAGATTAGCAAGCCTTGACAACATGGAAAATCCCAAGGGTCTGGGGATTTACAAAATTATGATGGTTTGAGAAAGGAAGACATGAACCCAGATCTGGTGTTAGGAGGGTTAATTGAGTTCCTGCAGCTGCACACTGGCAAAATTAATGGCTTTTGGTACAGAAAGTGGCTCTGGCTGGACAGACCCATGGTGAAAACATCCAGGCCATGTCCCAGTAGTTCTGAGTAACCCCCTGGCAGCACTTTGGGGTAGTGAGGCTGGACACAAATCCCTGAGGATCCAGCATCAGCAAGGACATCATTAATGCTGTAAACTGGGCATGTCAAATGTCAGCTGTGCCCAGCTTTGTGCCAGAGCCTCTGCCCAATGCCAGCCCTGAGATGAAGGAGAGGTACTGCCCCTACTGGGACTGGAAATTAGAAAGACAGAGCTGTGAAGTAATTTTAGTAAGGATGATAACAATCATAAAATCGACAATAAGGTTTGCAGGAGACAAAAATCCTGAGCAGGGCAGGTTATGGCTGCCAAACCCTCAGGACCATTAAACAGCCCCAGTCCAGCTGCTGAATTTGAAGAGCCATCCACAAATCCACCCCTGAGAGCCTGGAAAATGCATTGTCCAAGATGAGAGGCTCAGTCTCACAAAGCATCATTCAGGGCAGCTTCAGAGTCATTCTGTGTCTCTGCCTGACACTGGGTTTATAAAAAGGGGAACAGCAAAGAGTCAGGAGTGACCTAAATCCTTCACACGGCGTTGGAAAAGCTATTCCAGGAACAGCACAGCAGCTCTGCTGTCAGCTCTGACAGGGCTGCAGGAGCACAAAGAGGGCTGCAAGAAAAGCTACAAAAGTCCTCTGGGGGCTAGAAAACCTCCTTGACTTGAGGTCAAGGAGCTCTTCATGCTTGGCACAGGAAACTGAAGGATCTTTGCCATGGATGTGTGCCCTGCTGGGGTGGAAGTAGCTGCAAGATGTAGTGAGATGGAGGGGCTGAAATGAAAATGGGGGTGATGCAGAGAGGGGAGAGATGTCAGTGCCAGGGCCAGGGAAGTTGAGCATCTCACTCTGGGGCTCTACCCCTTCAAATTGATGCTGAAAAGAGAAATTCCTGCCCCAGAGCAGGGATTGCATTTAACTAACGCATACTGAGCTTCTGTTTGGATCTGCAGAAACACTTGTGCTGGGGAAGGTGAAACAGGAAAGCCTTATAAATGTGATTTCCTGGCAAAAGATTTTGAGAATATGGAAACTCTAAGTGAGATTGAAATGAAAGCAAGCTTGGAGATCCCTCAGTTACTGAACAACTGGAAAGCAATGGCATGGCCAGCTGAAGGTGATCCCCTTTGGATCAAACAATCCCCTCTGCTTGCAGACAGGCCCAAGGCTCAGAGCAGACCCTGCCAGCTTGGCAGAAGGGGCCCAAAGAGGAGTTTTTAGGGTTTAAAATGTAACCCAGTGTGGGAATGTAATGATTCTTACAGGCTGTGTGGAAATGCTGTAGGATTTGTACCTTGTACTAGATTGGTTAGTGAGAATGAGAATATTCAGCACAGAAGAAGATTTATTGTATTGTAATGGGAACCTCACGGTCTCATCCGCTTTACATCTCTTTTAAGTTTTGCAGTCCTTCTGTGTTTTTTTTTTTTTTTTTTTAAACAGAAATAGCCATACAGCCCATTCATATCTTCCAAATTTCCGAATTAAATATAATTATTTCCCGTTTGCATGTGTTGAGCCTCTCCCAGGCCAAGAGAAATCAGCCATTTTCTCTGAGGGGGTGAATCCTGCACCCAGGGATGGTGGGAAAGCAGGGCCAGCCCTTGCTCATTCCTGTGGGGCTGGAAGTGCTTGGATTCCCCTGCAGGCTCCTTGCTCCAGCAGCACCACAGGGATGCTCCACCAAGCTTGGCCACTCCCTGAATCCACAGCTGGAGCCATTTCCACCTTGTCTTTGCGTTTTCCTGATCACCACTTGCAGCTGATCCTTGACTGCATGCTCAGCTCAAAGCTGTCGCAGACAACTTTTATGGAAAATCCTTTCCTTAGGATTTTTCCTCCTGAGAAGCTGAGAGGCCTCAGGAACAAAATGTGAACATTGATTATCTGCTGCTGTGGAATGCAACAGGTGCATCTGTGATTGGTCTCATGTGGTTGTTTCTAATTAATGCCCGATCACAGTCCAGCTGTCTTGGGCTCTCTGTCTGAGACAGAAGCTTTTGTTATCATTCCGTCTTTTCTATTCTTAGCTAGACTTCTGATGAAACCTTTTCTTCTATTCTTTTAGTGTAGTTTTAATGTAATATATATCATAACACAATGAATGAAACCTTCTGAAACACGGAGTCAGATCCTCATCTCTTCCCTCATCCAAGAACTCCTGTGAACACCGTCACACAATGCCTGTCACAATAGGCCACCGAATAAAACATTGGAACTCCAAGGTAAGAAGAAAAAGAAGAATGGAAGTTTAATTTCTGACTCCAACATTTACAGATTTTCAAAAGTGACAGTGGATTGGAGGATGAAAGTGCCACCTCTCCAATGACACTGGACAAACCAACAGTGCATCAAATTTCTCCTCCTCCAGAAAAGAATGTAAAGCAATAATTATTTACATAAAAGTGCATGAGAAACTCCATTACAAGAATGTAAACTTCAGAAGGCTTAGAAGAACTTAGAAGAAAAGGGCAACAGAAGCCAGTTGGAAAATCATTTTGGTGAATTAATTCATGAGTTGTTCATTGGGATTATTCACGGGTGGCCGGGCTCTGTGGGGACACAGCTCCCACCCAAGGGGGCCATGGGCTTGGAGCACTTTCCAGGGCATCCTGTGCTTTCCTGCAGATGTGTCCTGGGTTATTCACTGCCCATCAATACAGATAAAAACACAGGGGCTGTGCTGGAGAAAGGGGGAGGTTCCTGTGCAATCCTGCTGGGAAATGGCTCCGGGGCTATTTCAGGACACAAACTCAGAGGGGCTGTTCAGAATGGAAGTGGAGCTGTTTGCTTTCAAAGTGCTTTCCTAAGGAACTCTCTGCTCTCCTGGGGATGCTGCCAGCAAGCTGAGGACACTTACATGAGGAGTTTTTTAATTTCCAGGGCTTTGCCTCTGCCCACAGCCCTGCCTGCAGTGGGTTGTGCTGGGCAGGGGTTTTGAAGGGAAGGGGGGCTGTCCTATTTTCTACACTTTGGCACTGCCAAGGCTGCTACTAAAACACATCCCAGGTGCCACATCCACACATTTTTTGAACGCTGACTCCACCAGTGCAGCCTGTCCTAATGCCTAACCACAATTCACTCTTTTTCCTATTATCCAATTTAAACCTCCCCTAGCACAACTTGAGGCAGTGTTCTCACAAGGCTCAGAACGGGCCCTGATTATTTTTTAAGACCAGCTCCCCTGTTCCACTTAAATTAAAATTGCAGCATCCTGCTGCTTCCAGGAGCATAAAACCCACTGGATGCACACACAGCTGAGTGACATCATCTGATCTGATTCATGTTTTTAAATCTATAGACTTCAAAGTTGATGCTCTTATTAGCAGGCAGATTTATAAGTGAAGTACCATGTACTTCTGTACCAGCTTCAGGAGGGGTTAAGCGCTGTTTTATGACACAAAAGGTGTTTCAGGGCATGTCTGAAGGCACCCCCTGGTTATTTAGGGGATCTCTGTGTGTTTGGGGTCTTGCCCTGATCGATTTTGAGCCCCTGAGAGAGGCAGTGCCAGACTCCTCTTTCCATGGGAACTTGCTTTTCTGAGACAGGAGGGACCTGGGGATGCTAATTTGCCTCTCCCAGAACATTAATTGAATTGCAGATATAAATTGATATTAGGGTAGTCTGGAAATAAGATATAAAAAGATTTCCTGGCATGGTGCTGCAGATTTTTCTCTATTAACATTTTGCAGAGAACAAAACATGGCTCACAAATACCTGCTATTAGTTTCAGTGTTTATTACAGTGTCACCAACTGTGCCAGAGACACGAGAGCTGCAGGATGCTGAACACAGAGCTGTGCTGGCCTATGGGAGGCAGGAGAATGGGCACTGCCTTGAGTTCCTGCTCCTGCTTGCCAAAAATTAGGGAAATAAGCAGGATGAGCAGGAGGTGAGGGATGCTGTAATGTGAAGGAAGCAAAAACTCCCATGGTTCTGTTTGACCCAATTTTGTGGTGGAGAAGACACTGGAGTAGTGTTCATACATTGGCTCAAAATAAAAATAAAATTGTTCTTTTTTAAAGATCTCTGTCTCCTCATTAAAGAGCAGCTCTTGTTTTAGGGGCAAAATAGCACTGAGCTGAGCTTGTGGGTGCTCATGGCATGGTGGAGTGTGCCCAGCAGTGATTTCCCATTGATAATCCGGAATAATGTGATGTGGCTGTGCAGGAAGGGCAGGATGGGACGAGCTCCAGGAGGGGCTCAGAGATCAGGGCAGAATCTCAAGGAGGGGCTCAGAGATCAAACACTTTCCAAGGGACTGACTGGGAGCAGCTGTGAGAGGGAAGAGAAGCACTGTGAGCAGTGTGGAGCTAAAAACCTGCGGGAATTTTGGTAAGGCAGTAGCAACAAGACCATAAAAAAATATGGAATCCTAGACAGAATGATCTGCTGATGTGTAAGTTCAATCAGGATATGGGAAAAATGGAAGAGACAAAATAGGGAAAAACATGGGACAGCTCTGGTGGGACTTGTGGGTGTGAAAGGGGGAAAGGCAAAACATGGGGTAAATCCAGTGGGACTTATGAGTGTGAAAAGGGGAAAAAACACATGGAAAAGAGAGGGAACAGATAGGAGATGAAAGCCTCACAGGTGCCATGGGCCTCCATCTGCTCCCACAGGTAGGAGACACTGTGAGCAGCCTGGAAGCACAGCTGCTCAGAGGGATGTTCCCCTGCCACAGAGCCTTCAGTTAAATGAGGGGGAAAAATGCCTGGAGAAGCTTGTCTTTCACATTTCCAATCTGACAAAATTGGCAGTGAAGAAAAGGCAGTTTTGGGGTCTTGCTTTCATCCTTTCCACAGTACAGTGTTTCACGGTGGTGAAAAGGGGAGAAAACACTTAGAAGAGAAAAGAGAAACAAAAATTCCGACCTATTGCAGCTTATTTTTTGGAAGTGAAGGAATTGTGATATCAGGATTTTAAACTGAAGTGCTGCTTTCCCTTCTGGGCTGGCCAGGAGGCTAATTCTTGAAAAGCCTTGGGCCTGACCATGTTAGAGAAGGAAAAGAAGATGGGTTGGGGAGCTTGGTCTGAGATGGGGAACAGATGCTTATTAGGAAATTGTTTGTTTGAGTCTTTGGGACTGGACTATTTTTATTGTCCAAGGGGGGAAACTGAGGCAGCAACTGAACCGGGCTCTCCATATGCATTCCAGGCTCTGTGTGGTACTGTAATTTTCTTCCTGATGCATCTTTTATGGCAGAAAAACCTGTTTGGGACATCCAGAACAGACAGACCAGAGGCAAAGCCTTCCTTCAGTTCCTGTCTGTGGCTGAGCTCACAGTTCTGGCCCTACAACACCCACAGGTCTGGGGTGGGTGGTGTCACTTTTAACACAAGTAGTTCATTTATTGCAATCCCTCACCTGCAAGGCAGAGAAGAGGTCCAGGACTGGAATTTTTGTTTCCCTTCTCTCTTCTAAATGTCTTCTCCCACTTTCACCATCCTGTGAAACACTGCACTCTGGAAAGGATGAAAGCAAGACCCCAAAGCTGCCTTTTCTTCACTGCCAATTTTGTCAAATTGGAAATGTAAAAGACAAGCTTCTCCAGGCATTTTTCTGACTTATTTAACTGAAGGCTCTGTGGCAGGGGAACATCCCTCTGAGCAGCCTTGATCTCCTGGCCCCTGTGTGCCTTCCAGGAGGATGGGCAGGCTGGAACAGAAGGACTCAGGTGTCCCAGGGGCTTTGGCTGTGCGGTCCCTCCTGGTCAGCTCATGTCCCTCATGGTGCTCTGTGCTCCCTGAGAGGACGGGGTGAGGCTGTGTGAGCCCAAACCCAGCTCTTCCCACCCCACAAAGCTCCAGCAAGAAGTGGAAGCAGCAACCTGCCACAGTGGTAAAAGATGCATGTTGCTGAGGGAGAGAAATACAGCCCATAAAAACAGCAAACATCCAGCTTATGTGTTGTGGAAGATGAAACAGGGAAAGCCTTATAAATATGATTGCCTGGCAAAAGATTTTGAGAATATGGAAACTATAAGCGAGATTGAAATGAAAGCAAGCTTTGAGATCCCTCAGTTACTGAACAACTGGAAAGCAATGGCATGGCCAGCTGAAGGTGATCCCCTTTGGATCAAACAATCCCCTCTGCTTGCAGACAGGCCCAAGGCTCAGAGCAGACCCTGCCAGCTTGGCAGAAGGGGCCCAAAGAGGAGTTTTTAGGGTTTAAAATGTAACCCAGTGTGGGAATGTAATGATTCTTCTAGGCTGTATGGAAATACTGTAGGATTTGTATCTTGTACTAGATTGGTTAGTGAGAATGAGAATATTCAGCACAGAAGATGATTTATGGTATTGTAATGGGAACCTCACGCTCTCTTACCCCTTTTACTCTCTCACCCTCTCATCCTCTCTCCCCCTCTTTTCTCTCAGCCTGCTCTGAGCTGTGTCTGGCAGCTCCCAGCAGGGCCCTGCACCCAGGCCCTTTGCAATAACCCACAAGTTCCCAGCCCTGGCTGCAGAGATCTCTGCTCTCTTTCCTCCCCACCATCCTACCCCTGATACTCCTGTCCCTTTACAGGGGCCATAAATCCTGTCAGACCTTCCCCAGGTGACTCCTGTTTGGTGTAAGGGGAGTGCTGAGCTCTGGCTGCCCAGTCCAGCACATTCAGGAGATGAAATTTCTCCAAATTGCACAGCTGATCATGGCACGAATTATCAGCAACTGCTGTTGGGAAGTGTGGCTCAGGCGTGGATCAGATGGTCCTCCCTCTCCTCATTACAGGCATCCTTGCAGCAGCTGAAGCCACCAGAAGCATGGGCAGGGATTCAGGCTGTTGGAGGTGGAAAGAGACACAGTTCCCAAGAATTGATTAAAAAAAAGCTCAAAAAAAAATAGCTTACAGTGTGTGTTGTTTCAAACCCAGTTGGAAGCAAAGGGATGGTTGTGCACCATGCCAGCGTTGTCCTTCACTGTTCAGCATGACTTTCCTGCTGGAAAACCTTAAATCTGATCCCCTGCCCCCAAGGTCTGAGGGGTTTTCACTTCCCAGGGGGCTCTGAGGTGGTCAGGGCAGGCAGAATTGTCTCTGGAGCAGAGGGACAGGGCTGGGAAAGGCTGAATCCCTCTGAGGAGTGACATCTCTCTGAGGCTGAATCCCTCTGAGGAATGGGGCTCAGCTCTCCTCAGTGCACACAGGGCTCCTGTTTGTGCCCCAGGACACTCTGCTCACTGAGGAATGGGGTTTTGAACAAACTGGGGTCCTTCACTGCTCAGCATGACTTTCCTGCTGGAAAACCTTAAATCTGATCCCCTGGCCCCAAGATCTGAGGGGGTTTCACCTCTCAGGACCCACTGAAGTGTTCAGGGCAGGCAGAATTGTTTCTGGAGCAGAGGGACAGGGCTGGGAAAGGCTGAATCCCTCTGAGGAGTGGCTGGCATCCCTCTGAGCTCTCCTCAGTGCACACAGGGCTCCTGCCTGTGCCCTGGGACACTCTGCTCGCTGAAGAGTGGGTTTTGAACAAACTGGGGACAGGGACTGTCCAGGGCAGCTGAGTTATGACAGCTGGGAGGGCTTGAGCCGCAAGTTCCCAGCCCAAATCTCCTGTGGTGTTTCTGAAAGGCTCCTCTGAAGGAGAGCAGCAGAACCAGGGCTGGTTTGAGCCTAGGAAATTAAGTGATAGTGACACCAGCCCTGCCAGACCTGCTGGCTCAGGCTCCACCTTCACCTGCCAGA
Organism: Zonotrichia albicollis; assembly: GCF_047830755.1. Taxonomy (NCBI): domain Eukaryota; kingdom Metazoa; phylum Chordata; class Aves; order Passeriformes; family Passerellidae; genus Zonotrichia; species Zonotrichia albicollis. The sequence continues at coordinate 7,519,346 of NC_133838.1, read as the reverse complement.
ACCACCCAGATGTCCCTGTGCACCCTGCCAGAGCCTCAGCTCCCAAAGGAGCTCAGCACAACCTCTGGTTAATCACTTGTGCTACGTTTGCAGGGTCTGGGCTGTGGCTGGTACCATCCTGGTGAGGATTTATGAGCTATCAGAAGGTTAAGACACAGCAGAGACCACTTAGAGCCTTTTTTGTAGATGTTCACACCTGTCTGAAACACCTAGAGCTCCTCACATGCTGTCTGTGCTGTTTTGGAAAAACAACAGGAAAATGGCCACGATACTCCTGAGGATATGAGGAGACAGATATTATTTCCCCATTGTTTATTAACAATATTTTTAACAATGTTTATTAACAACTTGTGCCTTCAAAAAGTTCAGCTCTGCAGCTGTAGGAGCCCACAGTAGGTGCTGGTTCCCCATCAAGGCGTGCTCACAGGGACATTGGAGTGGTGGCCTTGGTGCCAGCCAGGGGCAGGGGGTGACCTGTGCCCAGGGGGTGTGGAAGGTGTGGGCAGTGCCAACAGTGCAGAGCCTCAGGAGATGCTGCACAGCAGAGCTGAGGTCACTTGGCTGGGGAGGGGCTTCCAGGATTGTTGGGGAAGGTGAAACAGGAGAGCCTTATAAATATGATTGCCAGGCAAAAGAGTTTGAGAATATGGAAACTATAAGTGAGATTGAAATGAAAGCAAGCTTTGAGATCCCTCAGTTACTGAACAACTGGAAAACAATGGCATGGCCAGCTGAAGGTGATCCCCTTTGGATCAAACAATCCCCTCTGCTTGCAGACAGGCCCAAGGCTCAGAGCAGACCCTGCCAGCTTGGCAGAAGGGGCCCAAAGAGGAGTTTTAGGGTTTAAAATGTAACCCAGTGTGGGAATGTAATGATTCTTCTAGGCTGTATGGAAATACTGTAGGATTTGTATCTTGTACTAGATTGGTTAGTGAGAATCAGAATATTCAGCACAGAAGATGATTTATGGTATTGTAATGGGAACTTTGCTCTCTCTTGCCCTTTTACTCTCTCCCCCTCTCTTCTCTCAGGCCTGCTCTGAGCTGTGTCTGGCAGCTCCCAGCAGGGCCCTGCACCCAGGCCCTTTGCAATAAACCACAAGTTCCCAGCCCTGGCTGCAGAGATCTCTGCTCTCTGTCTGTCCTGACCCTCCTACCCCCTGACACTCCTGCACAGGATAACATTGGAATCACAGTCTGGAGAATTGTGATCTCCTGATGGGCAGGGGAGCTCCCTCCCTGCACTGATTTCCTGAAATATGAAACTGACTGAGAGTGCTGGGGGCTCTCCAGCCCCTGCCAAGCCTGCTGAGGCTCCTGGCAGTGCCTGCAGGATGCTCTCCTGCCTCCCAGCTCCACGCTGCTGGTGCTGGGAGCTGGGGCTCCTGCACTGCCTGCCACTTGCCAGGCTGGCAGATGGGCACCGGTGCCTTCCAGGCTAGCTGAGTGCCCAGCAGCTTGCCAGGCAGGTTGCTGCAGAGCGGGGATTGCCAGCCTGCTCCACGGTGTGCCAGATGGACCACGGGGCTGGCAGGGATCCCCTGCTCCCTGCTGGCTCCCTGCAGGCGCTCAGCATCCCCAGGCTGGCCTGCTCCCCGGGGCACCTGGCCCAGCACTGAGGTAGCGCTGTGCAGTGAGCTCAGCACCTGCAGGTGCTGCCTGGCCAGGTGTGGTGCAGCAGGGGAGCTGTGAGCTGGAGGAACCCCAAACTAAATCCCATTTTCTCAGGATCTCTGCTGGTCAGAGTGACTCTGAGATATGTACAAGCCTCTTTTCCCAGCCTGGCAGTTGAAGAAGGAGTCAGGATTCTTCTGTTCTCATTCTCAAGGTTGTTTATTATTTCTTATCTATAATATTATTTCTCTGACCTGCTGAGGTCTGTCTGGCAGGTCAGGAAACATGTTCATCCCAAACCTGTGGCTGAGTCAGAATTAGGTCTGTACCCCTGACACCCAGAGCTATCATATCATCATATCATATCATATCATATCATATCAATCATATCATATCATATCATATCATAATATATAACATAATATAATAGAATTAATTTAATTCTATATAGTATAATGTAATGACTATGTAATGACTATATAAAAATGTATATAATATATAATATATAATATAATAATATTTATAATATATATTATATAATATAAAAATATATAATCATATATAATATAATAATATATTATAATACATATTATATGATAATATAATATAATATAATATAATATAATATAATATAATATAATATAATATAAATTATATTGTATTATTTATAATATATATATAATATAATATAACATATGATCATTCTGTGATTATGTGTTCCTGAACACTAACACCGTCACCCACTATCAGGCTGGGAGGCAGCTCAGGCCTCCTGGAGAGCTTCTGGAAGGATCTGGGACTTATGGGGATGTGTAAGGTGCTGAGCAGGGAGTGCTGGTTCCTCCAGAGCTCCGGGAGGATCCCCTTGGTGCCCTGCTGAGGGGTCACTCTGTGTGTGCTCATTCTGTGCCATCCTTCCTCTGGCTCTGATGGCACAGCCAGCACAGCCTGGGGGCTGCTGGAAGGGATTATTGGGGTTTTCTCCACACTCCCCTCACCCCCAGCACACTCTGCCAGGCATTTCCATGCAGGAACATAAGTGAGTTATTGAAAGCCTTGCTGGCAGAAACATCGGGATCTAATTTCAGCGTGTGAGTGAAAATATTATTCTCCAGTGTGAGGGGAGAAGTGATGAAAGAACAAGAGGCTTTTTGAGATGAGTCGGGAACACCGAGTTACACCAGGACAAAAACTGAGCAAAGAGATTTCCCAAGCCCCAAACTTCCTGCAGAAAGGATTTGGTTGTGATTAAAGCATTGTTAGGAGCTTCCCTTTGCTCCAGGGTGTGATTTCTGCTCCTGGGGAAATGCACAGGAGTCTGGAGCAGGAGCTGCAGGGTAATTGTTGGTTTAGGGCTGGGTCATGCATGGCCTGGGGTGTAACAGTGTTCACAGGGGTCTGAGGATGAGGGAAGAGATGAGGATCTGACTCCATATTTCAGAAGGCTGATTTATTATTTTATGGTATATATTACATTAAAACTATACTAAAAATAATAGAATAAAAGAATAGAAGAAAATAATAAATAAAGAAAATAAAAGAATAGAAGAAAAGGTTTCATCAGAAGGCTGGCTAAGAATAGAATAGCAAAGAATGATAACAAAGGTTTGTGTCTCGGCTCCCTGTCTGAGCCAGCTGACTGTGATTGGCCATTAATTAGAAACAACCACATGAGACCAATCCCAGATGCACCTGTTGCATTCCACAGCAGGAGATAATCAATGTTTACCTTTTGTTCCTGAGGCCTCTCAGCTTCTCAGGAGGAAAAGTCCTAAGGAAAGGATTTTCCATAAAAGATGTCTGCGACAGCCTGGGGCAGTCCCTAGGAGCTGGCCTGGGCTGCTGTGGGGGCAGCAGGAGGAGGATGCCCTGTGCCATGGGGCTGCTGGAGCATGGTCAGGACAGAGGTTGGATTGGTGGCTCCATCAGAGCCTCAGGAGTGGGATTTGCACAGCCCTGCCCTCATCTGCTCTGGTGCCAGCCTCACATGGCAGAGGGTGTCCTGGTTGTGTCTGGGGTACAGCTGATTTTCTTCCCGGTGGCTGCTACAGTTCTGGGTTTTGGAATGAAAATGATGGTGATGAAGTGATGGTTTAGCTGCTGCTGAGTGCTTCCTCTAAATCAAGGACTTTTCAGTACCCAGTTCTCTGCTGATGGCCAGGGGATCTGGCCCAAACTGGCCAGAGGACATTTCACACCACAGAAATATTGGCCAGACGATATTCCACACCACAGAAATATTGGCCAGGGGATATTCCACACCAGAGGATATTCCACACCACAGCAATATTGGCCAGAGGTTATTCCACACCAGAGGATATTCCACACCACAGAAATATTGGCCAGAGGATATTCCTCACCACAGCAATATTCCACAGAAGAGAAACTGGGGGGAGTCACCTGGGGGCTGTTGGTGGAAGCTGGGCAGTGGGTGGTGAACAATTGTATTGGGCATCACTTGTTTCTCTCATGTTTTATTCCTCTCTCTCCTCTTGTTACCTCCCTTTTCATTTTCATTACTGCTATTATTATTACTACTATTATGATATATACTTCATTTTAGTTATTAACCTGTTCTTACCTCAACCTATGGGTCGTTCCTTCATTGCAGGCTGGGCTTGAATCCCATCAGAGGGACAGGAGCAGCAACCAGGGTGCACAGGAGGAGCTGCTGCTGTTTCCAGTTGCTTGTCCCTGTGAGGACCAGCACAGTGGTGGAGGTGTTGGGACAATGTGAAGACTAGGACAATGGTGGAGATGTTGGGACAATGGGCAGGGGACAGCTGTGCTGGCCATGGAGATGTCCCTGGCTTGTGCATGGAAGCACCAGCCCAGCCTGAGACCATGACAAGGGACATCCAGGGGGTGTCTGCAGTGTGGCAAGAACAAGGATTAGCTCAGTGCCCCTTGCTGCTGGAGGAAGGTGATTTTTGGCAGCAGGAAAAACACAGCCCTGCCTTGGCAGTGACTGGAGGGACCCTGGGGCTGGTTCCTGGCTGCCACCAGGACCATCCAAATGCTGTACATGCATCGGTGCTCCCAAAACAAGCAGGAACAGCTGAAAAGGACTGATGTCCTGAGGATCCGGGCTATTCCCCAAACTGAAGAGGCAAAAGTGCCCAGAGCAGCTGTGGCTGCCCTTGGATCCCTGGCAGTGCCCAAGGCCAGGCTGGACAGGGCTTGGAGCACCCTGGGACAGTGTGAGGGGTCCCTGCCATGGCAGGGTGGCACTGGGAGAGCTTTGCGGTCCCTGCCAAGCCAAACCCAGCCCATTTCTGCTGCTGAGCCTCCGTGGGTTCACGGTGGGCAGAGCAGCCGTGCCCTCCGGCCTCGGGAGCAGCCCCGCAGCGTGCCCAGAGCAGCCGGGCGTGCCCCGGGCCCCTCCGGCCCCTCGGTGTCCCCAAGGGCTGGGGGTGACAGGGATGGAGCCAACATCCCGTTCCCATGGCAACCGCGGGGCCGCGCGTCCCCACCAGGGGGCAGTGCCCGCGCGCGGATCGGGGCTGGCCGGGAGGGGCCGGACGGGGACGGGGACACCGGGACACCAGGACAGGGACAGGGGATGGGGACAGGGGATAGGGGATAGGGACACCGGGATAGGGACAGGGATGGGGACACAGGGGCACCAGGACAGAGGACAGGGGATAGGGACAGGGAATAGGGGATGGGGACAGGGACAGGGGATAGGGACAGGGCCACTGGGACACAGACAAGGGATAGGGACACCGGAGAGGGGATAGGGACAGGGACAGGGGATAGGGGATGGCGATGGAGACAGGGACAGGGGCTGGGGATAGGGACCGGGGACAGGGACAGGGGATGGGGACGGGGACAGGGACAGCAACAGGAGATAGAGACAGGGACAGGAGATAGGAACACCAGGATAGGGACACCGGGAGAGGGGATAGGGACAGGGGATGAGGACAGGGGATAGGGACAGGGGATGGGGACAGGGGATGGAGACAGGGACAGGGGATGGGGACAGGGGATGGAGACAGGGACAGGGACACGGACACCATGAGAGGGGATAGGGACAGGGGATAGGGACAGGGGACAGGGACAGGGAAAGGGGATAGGAACACCGGGACAGGGACAGGAATGGGGGATAGGGACAGGAGATAAGGACAGGGGATGGGGACAGGGACAGGGACAGGGATAGGGATAGGGACAGGGACGCCGTGAGAGGGGATAGGGACAGGGGATGGGGACAGGGGATAGGGACAGGGGATAAGGACAGGGACAGGGGATGAACATAGGGACAGGAGACAGGGATGGGGACAGGGACAGGAACAGCAAGACAGGGGCACTGGGACAGGGGACAGAGGCAGGGGATAGGGACAGGGGGACAGGGACAGGGAACAGGGGCACTGTGACACCCGGACAGGGACACCAGGAGAGGTGAGCTGGAGGTGGGACAGGGGGGATCCCTGCAGCCAGCCCAGGAGAGGGACCAGTCCTACAGCCATCCCAGACAGGGAGCCCGGCCCTACAGCCAGTCTGGCACGGACCCCGAGGTCAGCCCAGCCCTGTGCACCTGGGGACAGGGATCCAGGCCTGGTGCCCTGGGGATGGGGAACTGTCCCTGCTTATCCTCAGGCACCCAGAGCCATCCCCCGTGGTGACCCCACTGGGACACGGAGCTGCTGGAGGTGACCAACCTCCAGTTCAGCCAGTGGCAGGTGTTGGTGGTGTCACCTCCAGGGCTGAGTGTCACCTTCACCCACCCTCTGTGCCATCGGCTCCTTGGGTCTCCCTTGGGCTCCTCCTGCTGCTCTGAGCCCCTCTGCCTCCCCTGGGCCTTTCCTGGAGCTCCTGATATCCAAGGTTACCAAACTGTTCTTTCAAGTGATACCAAAGCAGGTCAGAGTCTGGGCAGAGCCATGGAATTTTTCAGTTTGGGAGAGACCTTTAAGATTGAGATCAGCTGTTCTCCAGCACCGCCATGTCCCATCAGTAACCCAGGTTAACTGCCACATCCAGACTCCTTAAAACCCTCCAGGGATGGGGACTCCACCTCTGCCCTGGGCTGCTGTGCCAGGGCTTGATCATCTTTCAGTGAAGGAATTTTTTATAATATTGTCTGATCCTCACCCAGCAGCACCTGAGGCCGTTCCCTCTGCTCCTGTCCCTGTTCCCTGGAGCACAGCCCAACCTGGGGCTGTCCCTCCTGGCAGGAGCTGTGCAGAGCCACAAGGGCCCCCTAAGCCTCCTTTGCTCCAGGCTGAGCCCCTGCCCAGCTCCCTCAGGAATTCTCCAGCCCCTTCCCAGCTCCATTCCCTGCCCTGGACATGTTCCAGGCCCTCCACATCATGATGAGCCCAGACTGACCCCAGCACTGGGGGTGCCTCAGCAGTGCCAGCACAGGGGGATGGTCACTGCCCTGGCCCTGCTGTCACACCATGGCTGGCACAGGGCAGGTGTCACTGGCCTTCTTGGCCACCTGGGCACACCTGGGCCCATGTTCACCCAGCAGCTCTCAGCTCTCTCTCATTCCATTTTGTGCCAGGCAGCTTCTCACCCTCCTGCCCTGATCCTGCTGGGGGCTCCTGGTCCCGGTGGTCACAAACAGGAATGTGCCCCAAGGGCTGCCCAGGGAGCAGCTCAGGCCATCCCAGCGAGCCAGGCCATGCTGGGGAGGGGCTGATTGCTGCCATGCAGGGACAAGACCCCTGCTCAGCTCCCTGGATGCATCTCTGCCTCCATCCCGCCTCGGCACCGGAGCCAGCTGAACCGCTGCCAACAGCACATCACCACCATCAGTAACATCGCTAAGACAAGCCTCTATTTGCATATTTTATAGCATTAAACATGCACTGCAGCCCACAGAACACACCACAGGGGCTTTGTGTCCCCTCAACAGCTTCTCCTCAGCCTGCTGGGGACACCAGCGTGCTCTCCCCATGGGTGACCAGCCTTTCTCAAGGAAAACCTCAGCAGGATCCCCCAGCCCAGCTCCTGCAAGGGAGGATGGTGACTGGGAAAGTCTCCTCTAACAGAGAAAAGCTGTTTTGCTCTGGCAGCAGGGTGACCAAGAGCTTTCCCTGACTTCAGCCCTGTGCCTTTATAGATGCTCTGCCATAATTTCAGCTCCCCACTGTGGGAACCCAGAACATCCCTCTGGCTGGCCAGGACCCTGCCAGGGGGCTCAGAGACCCTGGCACACAGCCCAGAACACCTGTGGGTTTGATTATGACCCATGGAGCAAATGACCAACTTTATATGAAGATCAGCAAGCCATGACAAATTAAGTAGAATGATAGTGAAGTTATCACGGGGTGGAAAAGTAGATTTTGGGGTTTTGGTATGGGGGTCCAGGAGACAAGATGGAGGGATCTGGATGTATCCAGCCTTTCTCCTTCTTCCTCTTGGGCTCCATCTTCTGCTGTGATGGTGGCACTTTTGGATTGGTTTAGAGTAGAAGCTCACTGTCTAACACAGGTGATAGGTATTGGGAAGTAATTGTAAACATTGTACACGTAGGTTTTAGTATAAAGACATAACACTGCTCTGGGGGCAAGCAGAGTGCCTGGAACTGTCCTGCTGGATGGACCTCGGCAGGGCAGGAGAAAATTTTTTATATATAAGATAAAATAACCTTGAGACCGAGAAATAAAGAATCCCAACTTCAAGCACCCAGGCTGGGAAAAGAGACTTTTAACAATCTCGGAGTCGCAGCAACCCAGAAAGGCCCCCAGACCCCACCTGCTTTGCCTGGCATGGCTGTGCTCCTCCAGCCCCATCATGTCCCAGAGCCTCACTGGGATGGCTGCACCACTGGGGTGTGGAGAGAACCCGGGGGTCTCTGCAGAACCTGGTGGCCTTTGCCAGAGCAGCCCTGCATGGGCATCCCTTCCTGCATGGGGGGAGTGAGGACATTGGTGATTTCACCACATCTGGGTGGGTTTGAAGGAATCAGAGCAAAGTGTGTGTGTGGGTTTCAGCCCTCATTTGGATGCAGCTCGGTGCCACAGCGTTCCCAGGCTCAGAAGGAGTTTTCCCTGGTCTCTTGCGTGGCTCCGTAGCCTCAGGCACACGAGCACAACCAGAAACATCTGTCCTTCTTTCATGCAATCAGTTTCAATCACTAATAATTATCTCTCCTCTTCCCTTTCCCTCCTCTGCTGGCTGCTGTCCTAGTGCAGTGTGGCACTGCTGGGCACCAGGTACCCGCCTGCTCTGTGCCAGGGCTCCAGGGCATGGGCACACCAAGCTCTGCTGCTTTTGCTGGCCACATCTGGCCAGGGCTTAGCCTTGCTTGCTAAAAAACACCCCAAACTTTTACCTCCCTAAAAACCCCATTTTTTACCCCCCAGGAAAACCATTTTCACCCTTCAAAACCCCATTTTTACCCCCCAAAAATCCCATTTTCACCCTAAACAACCCCATTTTACCCCCCAAAAAACCCCCTTTTCACCCTAAAAAAACTCCCAATTTTTATCCCCCCAAAATCCCATTTTTACCCCCAAAACCCCCATTTCCAGCCTAAACCCCCCCATTTTTACCCCCAAAACCCCCATTTTCACCCTAAAAAAGCCCCCATTTTGCCCCCAAAAAATCCCATTCTCAGCCTAAAAACCCCCATTTTTATCCCCAAAAAACTCATTTTCACCCAAAAAATTCTCCATTTTTACCCCTCAAAGCCCCCATTCTGCCCCAAAAAAACCCCATTTTACCCCCCAAAACTCCCATTTTTACCCTAAAAACCCCCCCATTTTTACTCCCCCAAAAAAACCGTTTTCACCCCAACTGCCTGCCCCCATTTTTATCCAAAAAAACCCCTGATTTTATCCCCCAAAACCCCCCATTTTTACCACCAAAACCCCCAAACCATGCATCCCTGTGGATTTTATTGAAAACCTGCCCCTTGGGCACAGGCGATGGATAAAAGCAGTTCCCTGTGAGTGCAGACTGACAAGGCAAAGACACTGAGGTTCCTCACCCTTTTATAGAGAGATTTCTGGGCATTCTCCTGGGCTTTGGGTGCCCTGTAACCCTCATTTATCTTCTCCCTCTGGAGCAGGCAGGAAAGTGAGGGTGGTTTCTTGACACTGCAAGAAAACACAACCCCCAAAATTCATTGTTCTTGTGGCAGGAGGGTTTGGGATGAACAGTCAGCTGGAGTGGAGGCATCACCCTTTAGTTTGTGGGCAGATTTTGGTGTCACCTGTGTGGGGAAGCTCTGCAGCCTCAGCCTGGGAGCTGGGGGTCAGCTTAGAGCTGGATTTACAATCAGTTTATCAAGTTAGCTCTGGGCTTGTTTTAAACATTGGCAAATGGTTGAGCTGCTGGCTCCGAGTACCTGTGAAGATGAGACATATATATATTTACACATCTGTTATTAACCTAAAAATACAACCAAGTGGCAGATCACCTGTCTTGGTTTTGCACAGAAATGCAGGGCTTGGAGTCCTTGCAGGGAATAGAGAAGGGCTGATCCACCCTGAAGGTTTCCAGAGCTGCCCATGCCCAGCTGGTTGGTGCCAGCGCAGGAATGACCCTGTGAGGGTGCCCTTCTTATCCTGAGAGGCTCAAAACTGACCCCAGGACTGGAAGTGCCAGCACAGGGGACAGTCCCTCCCCTACTCCTGCTGTCACACCGTGGCTGGCACAGGACAGATGCCACTGGCCGCCCTTAACTAGGGAGGAGTTTTATGGAGAAAAAGAAGACTTGAAGAGGAGTCAGTGCTCGCCTCAGTGACTCTGCTTTGGTCATTAAACCTGCACATCCTGTCCCTGACAGCCTTGTCCTGGTGGGGAGAACTCCCCAGGTGCTGTGAGCTCTGTGGGGGCAGTGGTACCGGGCATTGGCACCTGGGCACTGATACCTGGGCAGGAGTACCTGGGCACTGATACCTGAGCAGTGGTACCTGGGCAGTGGTACCTGGGCAGTGATACCTGGGCATTGGCACCTGGGCAGTGGTACCTGGGCACTGATACCTGGGCAAGGGTACCTGGGCACAGATACCTGGGCATTGGCACCTGGGCATTGGCACCTGGGCACTGATACCTGGGCAGTAATACCTGGGCAGTGGTTCCTGGGCAGGGGCACCTGGGCACTGGTACCTGGGCAGGGGTACCTGGGCAGTGATACCTGGGCACTGATACCTGAGCAGTGGTACCTGGGCAGTGGTACCTGGGCAGTGATACCTGGGCATTGGCACCTGGGCAGTGGTACCTGGGCACTGATACCTGGGCAAGGGTACCTGGGCACAGATACCTGGGCATTGGCACCTGGGCATTGGCACCTGGGCACTGATACCTGGGCAGTGATACCTGGGCAGTGATTCCTGGGCAGTGGCACCTGGGCAGGGGCACCTGGGCACTGATACCTGGGCAGGGGCACCTGGGCACTGATACCTGGGCAGGGGTACCTGGGCAGGGGTACCTGGGCACTGAGCTCAGGGGCTGCTGCTCCCCCAGCCCCGTGGCTGTGCTGTGGCACCCTGTGCCCCCATCAGCTCACAGACATGCCCAGGATCTCTGCAGCTGTGGCACCAACTGGGGAGCTGCTCTGTCAGCTGGAAACGCAGCAGAGCATGAACTGCACGGGGGGCTGAACGTGAGAGCTGTGCAGGGGCCTCGGGGCTGTTCACATGCTCTGGGTTTTTATAGCCGGGATTTTGCACTCACATCCTGAGGGAAGGCCCTGACTCACACAGCATCCCTGCCCTCCCCACCAGGATGAGCTGCTGGCCCTGCTGCTGCCATGGGGTCAGTGAGCATTGGGTGTCCCTCAGCTCTTCAAACACCTTCAGGGCACAGCAGAGTTCAGGAGAACAATGGAGGGATCTACTGAACCCTCAGAGCAAGACCTGCTCCAAACCTACTCATTCTTGCCTCTGTAAGAACACTTCAGCAATGCAGCTTCTCCTGCTCATGGCCAAGCTGTGCCAGACTGGGGTTCCTTCCCCACCTCATCATCCCAACGTTGTGCATGCAGTGGGAGCATCTCCTGCAGCCTCTCCTGCTCCTGCAGCCTCTCCTGCTCATGGCCAAGCTGTGCCAAACTGTGTCCATTTCACCCATCTGTGATGGTGTTCACAGGGATCTCAGGATGAGGGAAGAGTAGTTGACTCCATGTTTCAGAAGGCTGATTTATTATTTTATGATATATATTACATTAAAACTAAACTACAAGAATAGAAGAAAGGATTTCATCAGAAAGGCTAGCTAAGAATAGAAAAAGAATGATAACAAAGGTTTGTGACTGACTGAGACAGTCCAGACAGCTGGACTGTGATTGGCCATTAATTAGAAGCAACCACATAAGGCCAATCACAGATGCACCTGTTGCATTCCACAGTGGCAGATAATAATTGTTTGCATTTTGTTCCTGAGGCCTCCAAGCTTCTCAGGAGGAAAAATCCTAAGGAAAGGATTTTCATAAAACATGTCTGTGACACCCATCAGCATCCCAACGTGGTGCATGCAGTGGGAGCATGTCCTGCTCCTGCAGCCTCTCCTGCTCATGGCCAAGCTGTGCCAAACTGGGGTTCATTCCACCCATCAACATCCCAACGTGGTGCATGCAATGGGAGACAACCCCGTGGAGAGCAAAAGGCATCTGTGAAGTTCCAATGGTCCATTTCATCCTACACACTGTCCTGGCCTTCTCAGAGACCCTGCCTTGCCCCTCCACTGGGCTGAAATCTCTCTGAGTTTAGGAGACCATGACGAGATGAATCCCATCCCAACGCTGAGGGTGTCCAGATGGAGAATTAGCGTAGAATATCAGATGCTCCTCACGTCTTTCCAGAGAAACCTTTGAGTCATTTGCTCTGAGGCTGTGTGGGTGGGTGGGTATTTGTGCTCATGCACGTGGGCTTGCACCTGGCTACTTGTGCAGACAGATCCCTCCTGTGCCCATGACAGCAGCCTGGGCATTCCCTGGGCTGTGCCCTGCACACTGGGCTGGCAGTGCCCTCAAGGAGGGGTTTGTGCAATCCCTCAGCTGTGCCCTGCACACTGAGCTGGCAGTGCCCTCAGGGAGGGGATTTTTGCAGCCCCCCATGCAGAGGGATCTCCTGCAGGCAGAGCAGGCGAGGGAGGGGAGGCTCTGGCATGGCCAGCACAGCTCTGTGCTCTCACAGCATCTCTGGCTGAGCAGAGCAGGCTGGCAGAGACAAGATAACATGCCATGGGGAGCAAAGCTGCTTGGATCACCTCTAAAATGCCTTATGCCATCAGACACTTATCACCTCCAATCCCTGCCTTGTCCCAGGTCACGTACCACAAGCTCTCTATTACTAATATCATTAAGATCCCTTTGCAGGCTTCTAAATAATAAGCATAGGCGGGGACACTGTGATTAATGGAGGGCTGATGGATGAAACCCCCTGTCACCATTTAATACCTGTAACAATAGATTCATTAACTAGGATTAGTTTCAGACATAAGCTTTCTATACCCATGGCTATTACTCACTCAGTTCATTAACAGGACAGCATTAGTTCTGGTACCTTTGAGCTGCAACACATCCTGCATACCAATGATGCCCCAGTGCCGTAACTTTCAGGAAATCCGAAGACTGTTTATAAAAAAACTGGAATCTCTTAATTCCAACCTGTCAGCCAAGGCATTTCTGCTCTCATTTTCTGCACGCTTCATTTCTGAAGGTGAAGGATGGAGGTGATGCCAGAACACAGCTCCTCACTGCCCCAGATCCTGCCAGGGGCTGTCCAGAGCCACTTATTTAAAAAATAAACACTCTGAGCTCACCCATTGAGCTCTGTGCCACCAGGCTCATCGTGTCATTTCCCAGGAATTAGCTCCAGAGAGTTTGACACCGTGGTTATTTCCCTGTGCCACCAAATGTGCTTCAAGGGACAGGCTGGCCAGCTGGCAGTGGGCTGCTGCATCCTCAGCATTTGTCCCCACGCAGCATCCTTCCAGGTTTGGCCAATCTGTGTGAAGAGGAAAACACTTTTATTCCCTGTCTGGTGTGTTTGCAAGCTTGTTTCTGTCCGTGGGCCCTGGAGATGGGTGGTGGGACACTGCTGGGTGGGGATGTGATGGATCTCACGTGTCAGGAGAAATGTGTCACCAGGTGTCTGCAAAGGTAAGGGGGGAGGTCAAAAGGGAGGAGTGTTTGCTGTCCCCATGGCTTGTCCCACAGGGAAATGCTCCAGCTGTAGTTGCCAGATGTTTGCTTAGCTTGGGATTTTGCTGTGGTGGAGCAGTGGGTGAACAGGACTTGTCTCATCCTGCTTAGCAAGAGAGCAGAGCCACAGGGATCCACGCCTGGTTGCATTTTCCAGAGGCTCTCCCAGAGAGAGATCCCTGTTGGGATCACAGGGATAGTGCTCAAGAGGGGGATGGCTTCTGCCCTGCTCTTCAGTGGGTGGTAGCACAGGTTGGGTGGGACATCCTAGAGGTCCCTGTGCTTTGAGTGGTCACAGAGTTGGGTGCTGGGATCGTTAGCTTGTCAGAGTGACACTGGGAAAAGCTGGAAAGCCTCTTTTTTCAGCCTGGCTCTTGAAGAAGGAGTCAGAGCTTTTCATTTCTCACTCTCAAGGTTGTTTATTTTAGTTATATACAAAAAATTTTCTCTTGCCCTGCCGAGGTCCATCCAGCAGGACAGTTCCAGGCACTCTGCCTGCCCCAGGACAGTGTTATGTCTTTATACTAAAAACTACGTGTACAATATTTACAATAACTTTCCAATACCTATCCCCTATGTTAGACAGTGAGCTTCTACTCTATACCAATCCAAAAGTTCCACCATCACAGCAGAAGATGGAGGCCAAGAAGAAGAAGGAGAAAGGCTGGACACACCCAGATCCCTCCATCTTGCCTCCTGGACCCCCATACCAAAAACCCTAAAATCTACTTTTCCACCCTGTGATAACTTCACTATTATTCTGCCTAAACTGTTGTGGCTTGCTGGTCTCCATACAAGGTTGGTAATTTGCTCCATGGGTCATAATCAAACCCACAGGTGTTTTGAGCTCTGTGCCAGGGTCTCTGAGCCCCCTGGCAGGGGTTTGGGCAATCCAGGACAGCCAGAGGGATGTGCTGGGTCCTGACAGTTGGGCTGGGCTTACTGTGGAGTGACAAAATAAATATTTTCCAGTATGTCCAGATGAGTCCAAGGCAGGGAAAGCTCCTAAGGAGGAGCAGCAGGAGCTCCCATTGCCTGGAGATCAGCTGTGCTCACACGAGCACTGGCTGCAGTCATGATATTCCCCTTATTGGAACACCCATGGAAAAATGTGAGTGTATCCAAAAATAATTGAGAGTTGAAGTCAATCTGCAGGATTTTTGTCTCCTGTGGGAAGTGCCTTCTCAGTTTATCGTAATAAGTGTGATAAGTTCATTGTTACAGAAAATGCACAATATGTTTGGCCCAAAAAGCAAAATAAGGCTTTGGAGGATGCAAAAGGAAAGCTGAGTTCTTGCATTTTGATACATTTAAATCTCAGCCTCCTCCCCATTAATATGCAGTGACAAGCCGGGGGGTAGGAGCTGCGATTCTGCACATATGGAAAGATAGGAGAGATAACTCATTTCCTCCAGGAGCAGCAACAAGGGCTGCAAGAAACCACTCTGGGGTTGAGAGAGAGGAACTGGGGCAGGAGAGGGAAGGAGAAGGGGTGGTTACATTTCATAGATAACCATGTAGGTGCTGTGAACAGAATGTGAGCCCTGGCAGGAGGGTGCAGCGATGTCCCCATGGTCAGTCAGCTGTGGGGATGCTCCTGGTCCACCTGTGAGTGCCCAGATTCTGGACAATGCCTTGATTTTGATGCCACGTGCTGATATCCCAGCTTGGGCACAGCAGCCAGGCAAGCACCACGTCCCTGGTCTGAACCTGCTGCGAGATTTCAGCACAGCTCAGTGATGCTCCTGCTCTCTCTGCTCAGGGTAAATGAGCCCCTGCTCCATCCCATGTGAGGCAACTCCTCAGTTAATCAAGGAATTTTTCTGTATGGAAGATTTCAATAAAAATGGAGAGGAAGGATGGGAAAGGATGGAGGGAAATACATTTTTTTTTCTCACTGCAGTTTTCAGCTTTTAATCAAAACCCAGGAACAGCCTTCGACAATTTTGGCTCCTTCTGATGAAAGACTTTTAATGAAAACTGAAACCGTCCATAGGGAATAGGAGCTTAAAAAAGTAAACAATGAAGTCAATCAAGCGTCCAACCAAATATGAGCCACAAACAAATTTAATAAAGCAGAGGGAAGAAGTGGTGTGAGAGCAATGGGAAGGGTGTTGGGATCCACAGCCACTGGAGAGAGGCGTGGCTGAGTCGTGGCCAGGTTTGTATTGAATTCACAGGCAACCCCCAATGATGGGAGAGAGAATGATGCATCTGACTCCATCTTATCAGAAGGCTAATTAATTATTTTATTATAGTATATTATTCTATATAATATATAGAATAATATAGTATAATAAAGTATATATATAATATATATATATTTTATATATATATATATATATATATATATATATATATATATATTCCATTCATTCTAAACTGAATCTGCCCAGCACTCAACCCTGCACACACTACCCAGAATCTCATGACTGTCCTGACACACACACACACACTGATAGGCCCTGATAGGCCAAGGAACCAAAACACCATCACTGTGGGTGAACAGTCTCCATGTTGCATTCTACTTTGGCACAAAGGCACAGCAAATGAGATGAGAATATTCTTGCCTTGCTTTTCCCTGTGAAGAGAAATGTGGGGCTGCACACTTGGCCCTGGCAGACCAAGGGACCAAAACACCATCACTGTGGGTGAACAATTTTCATATTCTACTTTTGCACAAACACAGGCACAGCAAATGATAAGAATTGTTTCTCCTTTCTCTGAGATTCAGAGATACAGCCACTGAGTGGAGGTCACCATGCCCTTGGAGAACAGGGATAGAATCATGGAATCACAGAGTTGTTCGGGTTGGAAAAATCTCTAAGATCTGAGTCCAACAGTGCCCCCAGCACTGCCCAGGCCACCATTAACACATGTCCCCAAGTGCCACATCCATATGGCTTTTAAACACTTCCAGATTATTCCACCAGATCCATGGGCATCCTGTTCCAAGCCTGATCACCCTTTCAGTGAAGAAATTTCCCAAAATCCCCCCTGAGCCTGCCCTGGCCCAGCCTGAGGCCGTTCCCTCTGCTCCTGTCCCTGTGCCCTGGAGCACAGCCCGACCCCCCCGGCTGTGCCCTCCTGGCAGGAGCTGTGCAGAGCCACAAGGGCCCCTGAGCCTCCTTTGCTCCAGGCTGAGCCCCTGCCCAGCTCCCTCAGCCCCTCCTGGGGCTCCAGACCCTTCCCAGCTCCGTTCCCTGCCCTGGATGTGCTCCAGCCCCTCCAGGTCCTTCTCATCCTGATGGATCCAAAACTGACCCCAGGACTGGGGGTGCCCCAGCAGTGCCAGCACAGGGGGTGGTCACTGCCCTGGCCCTGCTGTCACACCATGGCTGGCACAGCCCAGGGGCCATTGGCCTCCTTGGCCACCTGGGCACACCTGGGCACACCTGGGCTCACATTCAGTCACGGCCACCCAGCACCTGCAGGTCTTTTCCCACTGAGAATCTTTCCAGCCTCTCTGCCCCCAGTCCAGACCAGTGCCTGAGGCTCTTGTGGCCCAGGTTCAGAACCTGGCACATCAACCTGTTCAGCATCACAGACTTGGCACACCAAGGCACATGGAGACAGGGAAGGAACCTCTCCCATCCAACCCCAGCAGTGGCCAGCACACACACTCCATGGAATGAGCTGAGCCCTTGTTTTTGAGGCTTTGCATGAAAAATTCTCAGTCTGGAGTCCTGCCTGGCTCAAACACAGGTGCAGCTGGAAATGAGAGAGGAAGAAAAGCCCTGACCCTGGTCGGAGTCCAAGAAGAGCTGAGGCAAGTCAGAAAGCAGGTCCCACCCTGGTAAGTGGCAGGTACCCTGTGTTTATGGTAATAACAATAATTTACCCTTCACTATCACCTTCCAGCTGAAGAGCATAAAGCCCTTTGCAGGCATTAATTATCATTAGCCTAATGACATGGTTGATGAAACGGAGGCTGTGAAAGCTGGAGTGATCCACCCAAGGTCCCCAGGCCCCTGCGGTGCCAGAGCCAGGAGTCACAGGCGGGCAGGGCTGCAGGGCAGGCTCTGGGCTCGGGGTGGGCACGGGGAGCTTTGCCTTGAATTGGGGCAGCTGGAGGTCAGCTGGGTGGCTCTGTGTGTGTCCCACGTTCCAGGGACATCCCTGCTGCCTGGGATTGCTCCAGGATAATGCAGGCAGTGCAGTGGGGGCTGCTCCCCAGGCTGGAGGAGCCCCACAGTGTTGGGGTCACAGTGCTGGGACCCTGCTGGCTGTGCCCACATTGACAGTGCAGACAGCTGAGGAGCTGAGGAGCTTTTCCTGGGCACAGCAGAGGTGTGGGCAGAGCTGCTAGAGCCCCCCTGGCTGCAGAGGCAGCAGGGCTGGGGGCGAGCATCCACCCTGGCACGCAGAGCCCAGCTGGGCACGGAGCTGGGGCACAGGAGCCTGTTAACACCACACAGAAATTTTCTTTGAAGGTGTGGGATGATTTATGGGTTATTACCGGCTGTGACAGGGTCAGCTGCCAGGTCTGGGTGATTTGGGGTTGGGGGCTCCGGGAGGATAATGGGGACAAATTGGGGCCCGGAGGAATGTGAGCTGGCAGAGCGGGGGCAGGGGAGGTGCCGCCTTCTCCTCCATTCCCAGACACAACCTGCTCTCATTATCCGGAGCCACCACAGGCGCTAACGCACACAAATATATTCTAATTTATTAGAGCTGGCAAAGATCTCTTTGCAGAGAGCGAACGTTTTATTTTTGAGGCTCAGTGGTTCAAGTGTTTGAAAGGGCAGCATTCTCTGTGCCTCCAATGTGGGGCTAATGATAATCTAAATTAGTTATTGGAAATAATTACCAAGGCTTTATTGTGCCAAACATAGCAGAGCCCTGGAGAGCAGTCGCGCTCAGACACGGCCATGCAGCTAAAAGCTTTGATGCTTCATTAATATTCAAGGGGAGTCTTTGGCTGTTTTCCCTCCTCCCCTCGCGCTGCCGCAGCTCTCTGAATGAACCCGAGGCCTCCGGTGACACCAGCGAGGGGCCTGCCGATTGAAATTAGCCCTGGTACCATATCAAAGTTCACTGCTCTCCTAATCTCCAATGGAAAAGGTGGCTCGGGGAAGGCGCTATCGCTCGGTGCCGAGACAGCTCCTCCTGGCTCCAGGCGCCTGGTTCCAGCCCGAGATAATGCTGGAGAGGAGCATCTCCAAGGTTGTCCTACACAGCTGGGTTTTATGATATAATGGACCAAACCGGCTGCATAATTAATCAGCCTATATTTTTTTCCCCCTAGTAAATCTTCCTGTGATGGGCAAACAGAAGCCCTGGAGCTGTGTTTGCCTGCCAGATCCGTGGTGGTGTGTGTGTGTCTCTTTCTTTCTCTTCTCCCCATCTCTCTTTTTTGGAATAAGTGCTGTGATTTGAAAGTGACTCCGGCCCTGCTCACGAGGACTGCAGGCTCTCAGGGCTGCTGTTATTTTTTGCCTGCGAAGCAGCTGCGCTCTCCTTTCCAAAAAACCTCTGGGCTCCGAGCAGGACGGCAGGATGTATTTTTGGATGCGGGCTTGGCCTGGCAGGGCTCCAGGGAGAATTTCCTCTCCTTGCTCGGGATTCTGCACTAATCAAGCATTCAGTTCCGGCGCCTGCGGGCAGGGCTGGAGCAGAGGTACCGTGTCCATCTCGGAGATGATCTCCATGCTCAGCACATCCCCAGCAGCAGCAGTGGCAGGATTCCTCTGCGAGCCTTGGGTGGAAAGAGCAAATCCTTCTGGCTAGCAGGGCAGGGGACAGCTGCTGCGCCTGTTTTCCAGGCAAGCAGCACAGCAAATTGGGACAATCCGAGAATTTCACCCCCCTCCTATAATCCAGATTGTGCAATGGCTAACAACACCACGAGCCCCATATATTTTTGAGCAAATCTACCTCACTCCAAGGCTGCTGTGCCAGGCTGGGGATGGCCCTGGAGGCTGCCCCGGGTCTGTGGGGGCGGTGGGCACGAGGGGAGCTGCGGTGGCACGGCAGGATGCGGGTGTGGTGAGTCATTCCTGCCTCCATCCCACGCCGTCTCCGTGCGTGAGTTATGGGACTTCTCCTCTGCTGAGCAGGCACAAATCATCGGGGCCTGTCAGGAGTCAGGATGAAGTGGGCTGGCTGGAGAGTCCACACTAGTCCTTTAACAAGATTGATGCTTTGCTGCTTCCCAGGTCTGAGTTCAAGAATCTATATTTTATTCCTTCCCTCCTCTCCCTTCTCCCTGCCCCATTCGCCGCGGCAGAAACGCACTCTTATAATTCCTGCTCAGGTTTGTGTGTGTGAGGTGGTAATGTGTCTCCCTGGGAAGGGAAAAAAAAAATTGTTTCTAAGAAAGATTTATGTGGAATGAATTATTTAACCTCACACTCCTGGCTACTACCCCCATGCCTGCCCAGACTGCAGGACCAGGGAGCTCAGGTTGGGATGGGCCAGTGTGAGACTGGTGGGGCTTGGGGGACAGAGGGGACCTCAGAGGGTCCCCAAGGATGGGCAGAGACCAAAGCCCCAAAGCTCTCAGACAGCAGGGTCTGATCTCTGCATGTGCCCCTGCCCAGCTGTGGCCATCACTGCCTGCCTGTCCTCCAAAGCTCCGAGAGCAGGGAGAAAACCAGATGTGAACAGCTGGTAAAACATCTGGATGGCCTCCTGCCCAGGCAGGACGTCACTGCCCCACCAGGGCAGGACACAGTGGTGGAGCTCAACCAGCATGACCCCGCTCTTGGCAGAACCCCAGAGCCACGAACACCCCACACTCGGAGCTGCCTGCCAGGACTGACAGATCCACAGCAGCCATGGGGCAGCCCAGGGAGGTGCTGGGCTGGCAGAGGGACTGGGACAGGCAGGGAGAGCTCCTCTGGGTGTTACTGGTGCCTGGCAGGGTCAGCAGCACAAAACCCAACCCAGGGCTTTGCAAACCGAAAGGAAAAAAAACATGTTTGTTAGATATTTTTTCCTTGCAAATTATGATTTCTGCAGGAAGTGCCTGTCTGCAGAGAATTTCCAGAAAGAGAGAAAAAACACACACACACACAGAATGAGTTTGTGCAAATTGAAAACAAAAAGCTGCCAGACGTTCCCTGCTCCTCGCTGCCCGCCCCCTCGAAGAAATATTGGCAGAAGATGGGGAAGGGAAGCCAGAAAACTTTTGAAGAAAAATATTAATGAAAACCAAACCCTTTCTGCTTCTTGTTTAATTTCCAAAGGGAAGATGAAGGGCTGCCTGCCCTGCCCTCTGGACTCATTGCTGACCCTGGAGTGAGGACAGGAGTGCTGCTGGTCCAGCCCTGCTGCTGCTTGTGGAAGAGCAGCAGGGCACATCTGGACCTGGGCACATCTGGCTGCACAAACTGGGGTCCTGGAGCAGCTTCAGATCCCCAAAAGCTTTTGGGAATGGCTCCTGATGTCTTGGGCTGGAGAGGAGCCCCTGAGGGGTCTGCTCAAGTGAAACCCCCCTAAAGG
This sequence comes from Zonotrichia albicollis, assembly GCF_047830755.1. NCBI lineage: Eukaryota > Metazoa > Chordata > Aves > Passeriformes > Passerellidae > Zonotrichia > Zonotrichia albicollis. Next base: position 7,498,187 of record NC_133838.1, on the reverse strand, counting down.
AGTCCCAGGTGTTGGCCTGCCTGGGGACATGGTGACAGCCTGGGGACAGAGGCACTGCAGCAGCTGGAGAGGGGGGAAGGATTTTCCTTCCAGCCATGAGCTGGGAGGACAGGGAGGAGGTCAGACACGAACATGGCAGGAGGATTTGGTGGGATAATGGAGCTCACAATGTTCTGCTTCCACAATGCGCTGAAGGACCCAACACCTCCTTTCTGAGGGCTCCTCCTCTGCACCCCAGGGCTGTCACCTCAACCCAGCACTGTGACAGAGGGGAGACCACCCTGACTGCCAGCACCAGCTCCCAAAATCCCTGAATTTGGGTGTGATGTCCCCTCCAGGACAGTCAGCACCAGCTCCCAAAATCCCTGAATTTGGGTGTGATGTCCCCTCCAGGACTGCCAGCTTGGTGAGAGGGATGGGGACAGGAGGGAAGGGCAGAGGGAACTGCTGGCACTGGTGCTGTGGTGTTAGAGCAGGACCTTGCACAGCTCACAGGGCACTGGGGCCCCACAGGGCAGGGAGGGATGGCATCCTGGCATCCTGGCATCCTGGCATCCCTCCATGGCACTGCTGGCAATGCACAGGGGGCTGTACCCTGCCTGCTGCTGGGCTTGTCTGCAGTGTCCTGGGAGGATGAGTCCCAGTGTGATGAACACAGTGGTTGGACATGAGGAGCTTAAAGATCATTTCCAACCTAAATAATTCTGTGATTCTGTGGGCTCACCAGGTGTCTCTTCCCCTCACTGCCCTGAAATTCAGCAGGGCTTATCCTGGGAGCCCACCCAAGGCACTGGGGTGGGACCCCCACGCACTGAGCACCCCAGAAACACCAGGAACTCTCTGCAAGCACTGCTTTGGGGTGCCAGCCCCACAGCCCCAGCCCCAGAGCTCCCTAAGATACACAAGGCTCTCCAGGAGGATCTCACCCCACAACACATGCACTCTGTGCAGTCCTGCCCGTGCCTTGTGCATCCACAACAATGCTCAAAGACTCCCACAAAAATGCCTCCAGCTCTCAGTTAAAACTAATTTTAACCGGTGAACACCTGCCAAATTGATTTTACGGGTTTGACACCGGTAAATCACTTGAAATTTCAAGCCTCCACAAAATTTGCATTCTGCTATTTTCATATCTCTTGGAAATTCTCAACTTTGGCTGGTTTCGCTGTGGAACTTCTTGACGAAGGAGCCCAGGGCCCAGGAGGCAAGAGGCAGGAAAATGGCAGCATGAGCCACTGCTGGGACTCCCTGAAAGGTTTGTGCTGCACTTTTGGGATTGATGTCTGGGTCTGGCTGATGCTGACTTTGAGATATGGCTTTGCCTGTAGGTGAACAAATCCTGCATCTGATGGAATCTGGCTTGTGGATGGGGTTCCTTGTGGTTATCTCCCAGAATAAATGGGAGATAACCTGTGACTTGTGTGACTTGTGGCTCAGGAGGGCAGCTCTGCTGAGCCCTGTCTGTAATGAGCTCAGAGCCTGCACTTCACGTTTTCTGTTTGCTCCAGAGACAAATGAAATCAGATTAAATCCACAGGTGAGTGTGATTGTCCTGACTGACAAAATCATCTCACGATGGTGGCTTTTGTGGAGATGGAATCACAGAATCCCAGAATGGTTTAGACAACACCCAGTGCCACCCCTGCCATGGCAGGGACACCTTCCATTATCCCAGGGTGCTCCAAGCCCTCTCCAGCCTGGCCTTGGGCACTGCCAGGGATCCAGGGGCAGCCACTGCTGCTCTGGGCACCTGTGCCAGGGCCTGCCCACCCTCACAGGGAACAATTCCTTCCCAATATCCCATCCAGCCCTGCCCTCAGCAGTGGAAAGCTATTCCTCATTGTCCTCTCAGTTACATACCCTCACAAAAACTCTTCCCATTTTTCTTACTGACCTTTTCAGGTGCTAGAAGGTTACAGCTGGGTCACCCCAAAGCCTTTTGGTTACAGGGCTGGAATATCACTGGGATTTTGGTGAATAGCTGAATGGACTGGGCCTGAAGAACAGCCACAAACGCAGGTTTTATTCCTTCTCACTGCTGTGTTAAGTAGCTAATGGTGCTTGTGAGCAGAGCTGCTCTTGCTGCTGTTGTATAACAAGGACACAAGAAAAGGAAAATCAAAGCATCTTTAAGGTGTTCCTGGAAATAACAATGCCACTAGAGGAGGATTTTATCTCTGAGCTTTTTAATGGAACGGATATCTCACACTCCACATCCCAGCTGGTGTGTGGCTGAACAAGTCCAGCAGTTCCTTTCTTTTCTAAGTGGGATGCTCATGGAGAAGGGTCAGAGTGGTGCAGCCTTTGCCACGCTGTCACACGGGCAGGGTCCCCTCTCCCTCACAGCCACCAGGAGAGGAAAAACAAAGATGAGGCTGAGAGCAGCTAGGAAAGCATTCCCTGTTCTGATCCCACCTCACAAGCTGCAGGTGAAGTGGGGCTGTGCCAGAGAGCACCAGGACAGACTCAGGAGGAGAGAAACAGATGGACAATGTGGAGGGGTGAAGTGGGAAATACAGAACAATGTTGGAAAGGAGAAAGATCCTGTTCCACCTCCATCCATGGCAGGGACACCTCCCACTGTCCCCAGTGCTCCAGCCTGGCCTTGGGCACTGCCAGGGCTCCAGGGGCAGCCACAGCTGCTCTGGCAATTCCAGCCCAGCCCCTGCCCACCCTGCCAGGGAACAATTCCCAATTCCCAAGATCCCATCCAGCCCTGCCCTCTGGCACTGGGAGCCATTCCCTGGCTCCTGTCCCTCCATCCTTGTCCCCAGTCCCTCTGCAGCTCTCCTGGAGCCCCTTCAGGCCCTGCAAGGGCTCTGAGCTCTCCCTGGAGCCTTCTCCTCTCCAGGGCAGCACTCCCAGCTCTCCCAGCCTGGCTCCAGAGGGGCTCTGGCCCTGGGCTCAGTGCAGCTGCCTCCTCTGGACTTACAGAAGTTGGACAGACATGAGCTTGGAGGAGCAGAACTGAAACAAGAAGTCAGTCCTAGGCACGGCACCACCACCTTATAAATGCAGGGTGAATAGTCTGGCCTGAGTAATACACGAATTTTTTGAGCTTGTATTATATTGGACAACAGCTGAAGCCAGTGAGATGTATGGAAATATAAAATGCAGCATGGGTTCTCCAAAGGCAGCTTGTCAGGGGCTGAGCAATCCTTGGTGTTGTGTCTGTCTGCATTTAAGCAAGGATTGGATAAAGCACCCATGGGAAATTATTAGCTAACCCAGAGAAGATGGGATCACAAAATTAAAGTGGATAAAGAACCTGTGAAGGGTGAGCCTGCAGTGGGTAATATGAAGAGGAGGTTATCAGGAGGAAGGCAGATAAGCAGTGATGTTCCCCGTGCATGGGTCTCTGTCTGAGCCTTTCCTTTCTTGGCCTTGCTTGCACCCTGCCTGGAATCCACATCCATGGGGAACGGCAGCATGGCAGCAGGAGCAGGGCGACCAAGAAAGGAAAATCAGAGAGCAGAGAGGAATGGGAGAGCTCGTCCCTTGCCAAAAACCCACGTCAGGCAGCCCTTGCAGCCAGCAGGGGGACGGCACCTCCTCGGCTGAGAGAGCAGATAAGAGCAGGCAGAAACAGTTCAAGTATTTCTGTCCCCGTGCCAGGAACATGAGCAATTAAATGGAAGAATTAGAAGGCTTCATCCAGGAGGAATGAGTAATCCCAGGGAACTGTGGGTATGGGAGAGCTTATCTTGCGGAGCATGGATGGGAGAACAAGTGTTACAGATACTCTTGATCACAGTCAGATTGTTCTACCAGACACAGGCAGGGGAGGTGAGCTCAGTGTTTGTCTCAGTGAAGGGCTGGAGAGCAGAATTTGATGCTGATGGCAGCCTGAGCATGAAGGGCCGTGACCTGGTGTGGTTTCTGTGAAATGGGCTGGGGTGGACACAAGTTGGGCTCTTCCCAAGGCTGGGGTGTTGGCCTGCAGTCTCAAGCTGCGCCAAGGGAAATACAGGCTAGAATTAAGGAGGAAGTTTTTTACAGAAAGAGTGGTCAAATACTGGAATCACAGAATCACAGAATCACAGAAATTCTAGGTTGGAAGAGACCTTTAAGATCATCGAGTCCAGCCCATGTTCTAACACCTCAACTAGATCATGGCACCAAGTGCCACATCCAGTCTTTTTTTAAACTCTTCGAGGGATGGTGACTCCACCACCTCCCTGGGTAGATGGTTCCAGTATTTGACCACTCTTTCTATAAAATACTTCCTCCTTAATTCTAGCCTGTATCTCCCTTGGGGCAGCTTGAGACTGTGACCTCTTTCTCTGTCTGTTGTTGCCCGGAGAAAGAGACCAACCCCCAGCTCACCACAGCCACCCTTCAGGAAATTGAAGAGAGTGATAAGGTCACCCCTGAGTCTCCTTTTCTCCAGGCTGAACAACCCCAGCTCCCTCAGTAGTTATTCATACGGCTTGTGTTCCAAGCCCCTCACCAGCTTCGTTGCTCTCCTTTGGACACGCTCAAGCATCTCAGTCATCTACCCAGGGAGGTGGTGGAGTCACCATCCCTCAAAGAGTTTAAAAAAAGACTGGATATGGCACTTGGTGCCATGATCTAGTTGAGGTGTTAGAACATGAGTTGGACTCGATGATCTTAAAGGTCTCTTCCAACCTAGAAATTCTGTGATTCTGTGTGAGAGCCAAGGCAGAGTAGATAATGGTCAGGGGAGCTCAGAGAGTGTGTGATGGTGGTCACAGGGTATGAGGATGAGGGAAGAGATGAGGATCTGACTCCATGTTTCAGAAGGCTGATTTATTATTTTATGATATATATTACATTAAAACTATACAAAAAAGAATGGAAGGAAAATTTTAATCTCAGAAGGCTGGCTAAGCTAAGAATAGAAAAGCAAGAATGATAACAAAGGCAGCTGCCTCAGACTCTCTGTCCGAGCCAGCTGACTGTGATTGGCCATTAATTAGAAACAACCACATGAGACCAATCACAGATGCACCTGTTGCATTTCACAGCAGCAGATAACCATTGTTTACATTTTGTTCCTGACGCCTCCCAGCTTCTCAGGAGGAAAAAATCTTAAGGAAAGGATTTTCATGAAAAGATGTCTGTGACAAGAGTGGGGCAGGCTCGTGGTGAGCCCTGCCTGGAGCCACAGCCCAGCATGGACAGGCACAGCTGGCAGGAAAGGGCAGGGCTGGGAGGGCAGGAAAGGTGGGACAGCAGCAGGATGGGCTGATGAAGGGCAAACCTAGATGCAGGAGATCTCTGCTTTCTGTGGGCCAGAGAGAGGCTTGGGCAGGGGCTGCTGGTGGCACCAGGGATATTCAATCCTTCTGCACAGTGAGATTGGCAAGGCTGGAAGTGGCCACTCCTGCTCTGGCAGGGCAGGTTCAAGGTTAAGATATGACAGACACCTGGGCTTTGTTTTCCTCCTCCTGGTCCCTCTGCTCTGCTGAAGCCCCCAGATTTTCTGTATTATTAGAGGTGAGCTCTAGGAGGTGAGGGGATGAACAAAGAGCTAACCTGGCCCTCATCTCTGCTCTCCAGCTGCTTGCCAAGGTTGTGAACTGCAAAGGATGAACAAAAACCTAACCTGGTCCTCATCTCTGCTCTCCAAGTTGCTTGCCAAAGTTATGAACTGGAAAGGATGAGAGGAAATAGCCTCAAGTTGCACCAGGGGAGGTTTAGATTGGATATTAGGAAACATTTCTTCACTCAAAAGGGGGTTAGGTATTGGAACAGGCTGCCCAAGTAAGTGGTAGAATCATCATCCCTGGAAATACTCAAAAGCCAGGTGGATGTGGCAGCTGGGACATGGGTTAGTGGGGGATGCAGTGGTGCTGGATGATCAGTTAGACTCAGCAATCTCAGAGGTTTTTTCCAGCCTTAATGATGATTCCATGGTTCTGTGACTCAGCAGCCCCCCTGTTCCCTCAGGCTGTGTAACGAGGCCAGCCCTACTGCCCCTCCAGGACTGCACCACTCTGTCCAGGCCATGGCTGCAGAGGCTGGCATGATTCCTGGCACATTCCCTGGCACATTTCCTGGCATGTTTCCTGGCCCATTTCCCAGGAGCTGTGCCCCAGCCCCTCTGCCCTGAGCCAGGCCAGCTCAGCAGCACCTGCAGCAGCCCCAGCAGGGCTGCAGAGCACAGGCTGCATGTCCAAAGCCATTAGTGCTTGGCTCCCTGCTCCCAGGCAAATGAGCCACTTAACCTGATCAGCTGAACATGTGGGCACAGCCACTGCAGCCAGCAGAGCGTTCCCTGCCTGGTGCTGCACGTGAGCTCCTGCTCATCCAGCCCTCCCTGATGGTGATGCTCTCACCAGGCCCCATCCCTTGCCTTCCTCTTGGGGAAGGTGAAACAGGAAAGCCTCATAAATATGATTGCCTGGCTAAAGATTTTGAGAATATAGAAACTATAAGACAATAAGTGAGATTGAAATGAAAGCAAGCTTTGAGATCCCTCAGTTACTGAACAAGGGGAAAACAATGGCATGGCCAGCTGAAGGTGATCCCCTTTGGATCAAACAATCCCCTCTGCTCTCAGATAGGCCCAAGGCTCAGAGCAGACCCTGCCAGCTTGGCAGAAGGGGCCCAAAGAGGAGTTTTTAGGGTTTAAAATGTAACCCAGTGTGGTAATGAAATGATTCTTCTAGGCTGTATGGAAATGCTGTAGGATTTGTATCTTGTGCTAGATTGGTTAGTGAGAATGAGAATATTCAACACAGAGGATGATTTATGGTATTGTAAGAGGAACTTCCCAGTTTTTTGGGGTCTCTTTGGGGCTCCTCTCTCGGGCCTGCTCTGAGCTGTGTCTGGCAGCTCCCATCAGGGCCCTGCACCCAGGCCCTTTGCAATAAACCACAAGTTCTCAGCTCTGGCTGCAGAGATCTCTGTCTCTGTCCATCCTACCCCCTATCACTCCTACCCCTTTCAGCCTGGCTGGGGGTCCCTTTAGTCCCCTCTCAGAGCCCCCAGGGCATGCCCAGCTTTGTGCTGTGCCCGTTTCATCATTTGCTTCCCCCCTTCACCTCCTTGTCCCGCTGCTGCTGGGCAGCTCCTCTGCATGTAGGTCAGGTGGAAGGTTTTGGTTCACCTCCCGACTTCCACCACACCTTAGGTGTGTGGGCAATTACCCAGCAACTCTGCACACACCCTGTCAACTCTAATTACCCGGCAGAGGCAGCGCCAGAGCAGAGCAGCAAACTGTGTCATCCGCCCTGCAGCTGCTCTCTGCTGAGGTGTGGGCGCTGCTGGCTCAGCCCCTGCAGCTGCTGGAGCACAGCACCATCCCTCAGCCCTGTGGGATCCCCCTGGCAGAGCTGCTGGAGCTCAGGAACAAAAGGTTCAAAGTGCCAGATGTCCCCTCCAGCAATGGCAGCGTGGCCCCTGTGTCCACCTCAATCCTGCAGGTCACAGCTCTGGTCCTGCCAGGGCTGCCCCCTGTGCCACCCTGAGAGCTCCAGAGCTGGCATCGTGCATGTCCCTGCTGTTGGGGAAGATGGAACAGGAAAGCCTAATAAATATCATTGCCTGGCAAAAGATTTTGAGAATATGGAAACTATAAGTGAGATTGAAATGAAAGCAAGCTTTGAGATCCCTCAGTTACTGAACAACTGGAAAACAACGGCATGGCCAGCTGAAGGTGATCCCCTTTGGATCAAACAATCCCCTCTGCTTGCAGACAGGCCCAAGGCTCAGAGCAGACCCTGCCAGCTTGGCAGAAGGGGCCCAAAGAGGAGTTTTTAGGGTTTAAAATGTAACCCAGTGTGGTAATGTAATGATTCTTCTAGGCTGTATGGAAATGCTGTAGGATTTGTATCTTGTACTAGATTGGTTAGTGAGAATGAGAATATTCAGCACAGAAGAAGATTTATGGTATTGTAAGGGGAACCTTGCTCTCTCATCCTCTTTACCACGCTCTTGCCTTCTCTCTCTCTTTACCTCTCTCTCCCTCTTTGGCCACTCTGCCTGCCTCATAGGTGGTTTTATCCTTTTATACTAAAAACTACGTGTACAATATTTACAATTACTTTCCAATACCTCTCACCTATGGTAGACACTGAGCTTCCACTCTAAACCAATCTAAAAGTGCCACCATCACAGCAGAAGATGGAGGCCAAGAAGAAGAAAGAGAAAGGCTGGACATGCCCAGTTTCCTCCATCTTATCCCCTGAACCCCCATTCTTAAAACCCCAAAAATCTATTTTTCACCCTTTGATATATTCACTATCATTCTACTTAAACTTTCATGGCTTGTAATTCTTCATATAAGGTTGGTAATTGTTTTTTCCAAGGGCTGAATCAAAGGCACAGGGCTCTTGGGCTCAGTGCCAAGGTCTCTGAGCCCCCTGGGCTGGGGCTCGAGTCATCCAGGGCAGCCAGAGGAATTTCCTGGGTTATGACAAGCACTCAGCCTCTTGTGGCTATTGGGAAAGGTTTGGAGGCAAGATGATAATCTGAGAGAATTCCAGCAAAGATTGCAGTTGTTTTGTTGCTGGGGGCTGGTAAATGAGCCCCCAATGCCATTTTGATGGGATTGAAGCGGGGTGTGAGGCTTGTGTACAGCTGTAGGGGAAAAGGACAGCTCAAATATTTTCTTTGTGCATTTTATAAATAAAAGTTTCTTTAAAGATTGTTGTAAATTCCCCAAAAGAGGGAGAAAAAAAGGGAGAAATAAAGGAAGAAAAGGAAAGGCTTGTAAAACATTTCATTTCCTGTAGAACGAATGCCTTGGCATGACCCAAATTCACTCCTTTCATTTCCATTTCTTGCAAGTTAAAATGCTTCTCCTTTGATTTCCTCAGCCTGTATCTCCCCACTTGATGCTGCCTGTTGAAATCCCCACATCCCTGCCCCAATATCATCCCTGTGCTCCATCCCCTGAGCTCTCAGTGCCCAAATCCCTGTGGCTGCCCAGAGCTGCCCTATGGTGAGCTCAGAAAATCCTTCCCTGGGGGAATCCCTGGAAATCCAATGGGGAATCTCTGTGCCCAGAGATGGAGAATGGAGGGGAGCAGTTTCCAGAGCCAGCAGAGAAGGGCAGCTTTCCTTTGTGTGAGGGGCACCATGGTGGTGAGGGGTGGGTGATGGGGCAAGGACCCAGCAGGCTCCATTTGCTGTGATTTGGGCAGGATCGAGCCCAGATCCTTGGGTGGGAGCATTTCTATAAATGCAAATAAATAAAGGAAGTAAATGACAGTCGTTTTGGACGTTTTCCTGTATGGAAATGCGTTTCCTTGGTAATCACATCTCTAGTATTTCTGTTTATTTTTATACATCTGTTTTCAGTTAGCCCACAGAGCTCTGTGCTGCAGCACAGTGATATCCTCAGATGTCCCTCACCTTGCCATGGCAGAGGGGACATGCATGCACAGACACCCACGTGTCACCCTCAGTGTCCCCACTGCACTGGGCAGGGAGCTGCAACACCTCAGCTGGGATTTTGTCACCCTGCCCAGCTGTTTGTGGTGAGCTGTGCCTCTCAATGACACATTTTTAATTGTGCCCCTGCAGTTCCCTGGAGGCTTTTCAAACCCTGGGGCTGGAACAGGGTTCCAGCTGCAGATGACCAGGACAGCCTGGAGAGCTCCTGCCCTGGGTGCCTTGGTGAGCAGGGTGAGGGCAGGACACGGTGTCTGGCTCCCAGCCCAGCTGTGTCAGGGTTTCTGAGCACCCAGTCCCTGGCTCTTGGGTTTGTGTTGCCCCAGACAAAGGAAGGAATGATGAATCTGACTCCATGTTCTCAGAAGGCTAATTTATTATTTTATGATTATATTAAGGAATGCTATACTAAACTGTACTAAAGAATACTGAAAGGATACTTACAGAAGGTTACTATTGATTATTAAAGATAATGATTTAAATTATCTTTATTATTTAAAGATAATAATGAAAACCCGTGACTCCTTCCAAAGTCCCAACACAGCTTGGCCCTGATTGGCCAAAGAGTGAAAACAACTCACAGCAGAATCCAATGGAACAATCACCTGTGGGTAAACAATCTCCAAACTCATTCCACATGTGAGCACAACACAGGAGAAGCAAATGAGATAAGAATTGTTTTCCTTTTCCTCTGAGGCTTCTCAGCTTCCCAGGTTTAGAATCCTGGGCAAGGGGATTTTTCCAGGAAATGTGATGGTGACACCTGAGCACCACCCTGGCCTGAGCAGGTCTTCAGTTCCCTGGAGGCTTTTCAAACCCTGGGGCTGGAACAATCCCTGTGGAGCTGCAGATGACCAGGACAGCCCGGAGAGCTCCTGCCCTGGGTGCCTTGGTGAGCAGGGTGAGGGCAGGACACGGTGTCTGGCTCCCAGCCCAGCTGTGTCAGGGTTTCTGAGCACCCAGTCCCTGGCTCTTGGGTTTGTGTTGCCCCAGACAAAGGAAGGAATGATGAATCTGACTCCATGTTCTCAGAAGGCTAATTTATTATTTTATGATTATATTAAGGAATGCTATACTAAACTGTACTAAAGAATACTGAAAGGATACTTACAGAAGGCTACTATTGATTATTAAAGATAATTATTTAAATTATCTTTATTATTTAAAGATAATAATGAAAACCCGTGACTCCTTCCAAAGTCCCAACACAGCTTGGCCCTGATTGGCCAAAGAGTGAAAACAACTCACAGCAGAATCCAATGGAACAATCACCTGTGGGTAAACAATCTCCAAACTCATTCCACATGTGAGCACAACACAGGAGAAGCAAATGAGATAAGAATTGTTTTCCTTTTCCTCTGAGGCTTCTCAGCTTCCCAGGTTTAGAATCCTGGGCAAGGGGATTTTTCCAGGAAATGTGATGGTGACACCTGAGCACCACCCTGGCCTGAGCAGGTCTTCAGTTCCCTGGAGGCTTTTCAAACCCTGGGGCTGGAACAATCCCTGTGGAGCTGCAGATGACCAGGACAGCCCGGAGAGCTCCTGCCCTGGGTGCCTTGGTGAGCAGGGTGAGGGCAGGACACGGTGTCTGGCTCCCAGCCCAGCTGTGTCAGGATTTCTGAGCACCCAGTCCCTGGCTCTAGGGTTTGTGTTGCCCCAGACAAAGGAAGGAATGATGAATCTGACTCCATGTTCTCAGAAGGCTAATTTATTATTTTATGATTATATTAAGGAATGCTATACTAAACTGTACTAAAGAATACCGAAAGGATACTTACAGAAGGCTACTATTGATTATTAAAGATAATGATTTAAATTATCTTTATTATTTAAAGATAGTAATGAAAACTCCTTCCAGAGTCCTGAGACAGCTTGGCCCTGATTGGCCAAAGAGTGAAAACAACTCACACCAGAATCCAATGAGACAATCCCCTGTGGGTAAACAATGTCCCACCACGTTCCAAAGCAGCAAAACACAGGAGAAGCAAATGAGATAATATTGTTTTCCTTTTTCTCTGAGGTGTCTTGGCTTCCCAGGAGAAGAATCCTGGGCAAGGGGATTTTTTCAGAAAATATGACAGTGACACCTGGGCACCATCCTGGGCTGAGCAGGGAGGGTAGGATGATGCAGGGAGAGTGGGATGGAGGCTTGCTGTGCCCATCCCCTCATTCCCAGCATTTTTTCAATGGTATTCCCAGCTCAGCCTGACTGTTGAGCCCTTTACCTGGACCAGCAGGTGGCTTTGGGGGATTTGGAGCAGCAGGGTGGAGGATGAGGGCTTTTCCCACAGCTCCAGGCTGACCTGGGGCAGAGACACCATCCTGGGACACCACCTGTGACCTGGCACAGCTGCCAGATCTGTCTGTGCTGCCACAATAGGTCCAAAGGGTTGGGGTGGCCTTGGTGTGACCCACACCATGGTCTCCAAAGCCTCCAGAAATTGGCCATCCCAGGTTCCCAGCCATCTGTAACACACCAGCTGAGCATGAACTCTTCCTGATCCCCATGATGTCCCAGTGGTGTCACCCTGTGACAGTGCTGGGACCCTCAGTGCACTGAGCTTTCCCTCGTGGCCTCACTTTCTGATCTCAGTCTGTGAAGGAAGCTCTGGATGAGCCAGGGAGCCACAGCCTGGGCTCCTCTTGGAGCGCTGCTGTTCCACTGGCTCTGATGTTTTATTTCCCTCCACGTGTTCTTGCAGCTCTCCTGACTCCAGCAATTCAGGTTTTGCAGTCATTCCCCTCCCAAACAGCACACAAAGTGAGGTGTGCCCTCAGGAGAGCCCTCAGGGAGAGAAACCTGGGCTGGCCTCCCTTGATGGTCTCCTGTCATTGAACTGTGACTCTCTGGGACAATCTGGGGCCCAGTGATGGCTTTAAAGCACCAGGACAGGGTCTCAGAGGGTCAGGGCTCTGCTGTCTTCAGGCTGGCACCCCTGGGTGAACGACCCCACAGCAGATGCAATCCCTGCCCTCTCCCCAGCCCACACATCCTTCCCTGCCTTTCTGGGGGGGATGAAGAAAAGTGTGAGGAACCACATTGGGTCAGTGCCCAGAACCCAGCTTCATCTCTCTGAACACCCCAATTGTTGCTCAGACATTTGTAATGCCTCAGGACAAACTGAGAGCTGAAATGCAGCTCAGAGCCTGCCTGGCATCTCGGAGGATGACTGGTGAATAAACCTTCCTGGCTTTGTTTGGGATTTTGTACAGGATTCTCCCCTAATTTAAGCTAGAAAAGAGCATCCTTAAAGCCATCAGTAACTCACGTGCCTGCTGCCACCCCGTGCTCTGTCTCCTGACAGTCTGAGCACGGCACAGAGGGATTTGCTTTGTGCACACCCCGCCCCAACCCGCACAGGAACCGCATCCAGACAAATGAGGCGCCACCTCTGCATGATAAAACCCCCAGGGAGATGTGCCAGGGGAAGTGGCTGTGCCCCCACCACGCAGCACCTGAGAGAAGCCACTGCTGCGAGCATCATCCCACCCAGCACATGGCTGCAACCCAAAGGAAAAGCAGCTTTTCCTCATTCACCTAAAATTATCCACCCACTGGAGCAGGTACTATATGCTGGTGACAAACAGGAGCTGCTGCTTGGAGCACATGTTCTCATACAAAGCCAGCCTGCAGCTCAGCATCACCTGCATGGCTCTGCTGTCCTCTGCGTGCCAAAGCAGCTGGAAATGGCCAGGTCCATGTGGGATGTGAGCTCTGACTCTGGGTACCAAAGCAGCTAGAAATGGAGAGGTCCATGTGGGATGTGAGCTCTGGCCCTGTGCCAAAGCAGCTGGAAATGTTTATGTCCATGTGGGGTGTAAGCTCTGACCCTGGGTGCCAGAGCAGCTGGAAATGTTCTCGGGGTGCCAGAGCAGCTGGAAATGTCCATGTCCAGGTCCATGTGGGGTGTGAGCTCTGATCCTGTGTGCCAAAGCAGCTGGAAATGGCCATGTCCATGTGGGATGTGAGCTCTGCACACACACTCAGGTTCTTCCACGTGTTCTGCTTTCTCTTTAACCCTCCAGGCTTTGCTGTCTGTGCCTTTTGCTGTGTCCCAGCCCCTGGGCCCGGTGTGTCAGACACACACAAGCCCTCAGTGCAGCCTCTGAGAGCTGGCAGACTCATAACCATTTTTGGATAGAAAAATATAACACTGCAAGGAGAAAAAAAAAAAAACCACACAAAAACCCCTTGGATTGCATGTAAAGAAATAAAGCAAAATGCTATTCCCCCACTCCTGCTGTCTGTGCTTAGCCTTCCAAGAAGTTCCTGTCCTCATCTGTTCGGGTATCATTTTACAGCTCGATGACAAACACAGAACTTGCCAGTTTAAACATATAGGGCTTGGTTTTGCTCTCTGCTTCTCTCACACACACTTACCTTTCCTTCACAGGGTGGGTGGGAGAGCTCTGTTAGCCCCTGTCCCCCCTCAGCCTCAAGGGAGAGGCTCAGTGTCACCTTGGGGTCCTGCCAGTGTCACATTGGCTGTCTCTGTGTCTTTCTGTGTGTCCTCCCCCAGCTCTGGTGTCCTCCTGTCCCTGCACCAGAGCTGGGGATCCACAGTGCCCACCTCTGCTCCTGTCCATGGGCTCCTCATGCCCTGCTCTCCATCTCTGGTGTGGCTTTAGGGGACCCCAGCACTGCCCAGTCCATGGGGCACTCTGCTCCTGTCCATGGGGCTCCTCATCTGCTCCCCATCTTTGGGTGGTTTTAGGGGACCCCCAGGGACCCCAGCAATGCCCAGTCCATGGGGCATCCTCCTCCTGTCCGTGGGGCTCCTCATCTCCTGCTTTCCATCTCTGGGTGGCTTTAGGGGACCCCAGCAATGCTCAGTCCCCTTTCAGAAACCAGCCCAACCCCTTGTGGTGAATAAATCCCATTAAATGACACATTAGCCATGGAAAGACACTGGAGGCCCACCCAGCCAGTCAGGCTGATGCCAACCAGCTGCATTTGCAGCCCCCCACCCTGGGATGCTCTGTCCATGGATGGGGGGCTGCAGCACCCACATTCCCCTGTGGGCTGTGCCTCTGTAACCCAGCACTGGGAGGATGCAGAGGGCAGGAGCTGCACCCTGGAGCACCAGGAGCTGTGTCTGCAGCCCTGTGCTGCCCCACAGCCCCATCTCTGGGGCTGGAGAGGAGCAGCAGCAGCCAGGGCACAGCAAAGCCCAGCTAATCCCAGGGATCCCACAGCAGGATCAGCCCTCATGACTGCAGGGCGTCACTCTGAGATAAGGGGCCTTAGGTTGGGGCTGATTTATGCTCCCTCCCTCCTTTTCCTGCCTCTTTTTTTCCAGAAACTGAAATGTTGAGCTGCCTAAACTTTCCTCCAGTGTGTCAGACAGGACCTGCAGGGAGCTGAGCAGGATGGACCCAACAGTGTTTGCTGCAGGGGGACTCCACACCCAGCCATGCTGGAGGTGAAACACCTGCTCCTGGTGTCCCTGTCCTGCTCCTGGTGTCCCCAGTCTGGTCCTGTTGTCCCCAGCCTGGTCCTGGTGTCCCCTTCCTGCTCCTGGTATCCCTGTCCTGGTCTTGGTGTCCTTGTCCTGCTCCTGGTATCCCTGTCCTGGTCCTGGTGTCCCTGCCCTGGTCCTGGTGTCTCCACCCTGGTCCTGGTGTCCCTTGTCTTGTCCTGCTGTGCCTGTCCTGCTCCTGGTGTCCTTGTCCTGCTCCTGGTGTCCCCTCCCTCATCCTGGTGTCCCTATTCTGGCGTTCCCTCCCTGCTCCTGGTGTCCCCGTGGGACCCAGCATGGCCTCAGGGCACTGGACAACAAGAACAGCCAGGATCTTCTGCCAAAACCCAGCAAGCTCATTTCTCCCCATTAATTTAAATTTCAGTGCCCAGTACCAGCCTGCTGTGTCACATTTACATCACCACAGTCACAGCACTGACAAGTGGATGATTTCAGTACATTTGTACTTAAAAAATAAAGAATAATGAATAATCCCAGGTGTAATGACAGGGCAGGGAGAGCTGTGGGGTGGCAGTGAGGTGAGTTCCTGGCTCTTTCAGAGGGGCTGTGCCTCTTTTTCTGCTCTGACTGCAGAACCAGGAGCTGTGCTGGCAGGATCTGTGCTCCATGAGTGCTGGGGGATGGATTCAGCCCCTGGCACAGCCCCACAGGCTGCACAAGGACAGCAAGGGCAGCAGCACTTAGAGCAGGGAGCGTGTCCCTTTTCCCATCCATCCTGCTCTTCAGTGCCAGAGGAAAGTCAGACTTGCTCAGATCCTCCCGTGAGTCACTTCATGGGGTAGGAATGAGCTGGCCCTCACAGGGTTCAGGGTGAGACCTGGGGGCTCACAGAGCCTGTTGGGGACACATTTCATTGCCATGCTTAAATGGAGCTGCACAGAGGCTCCTATTTCCCCTCTTTCCCTGGCTGGATATCCTGCACATTCCTGGCTTTCTGCAGGGGGAATGGCTGAGGGTTGGAGCGATCCTTGCAGGGTCATCTCAGTGCCACAGGTGTCCTTGGGGCAGCGTGGGCAGGCTGTACCCACAGCAGTGCCAGCACAGCCCTGTGCCCAGGCTCTGTCCCCAGCATTGGTGACCTGCAGGAACCCTGGAACAGCATGGGCAGGGTGTACCCACAGCAGAGCTAGCCATGACCCTGTGCCCAGGTCGTGTCTCCAATGCTGGTGACCTGCAGGAACCCTGGGGCAACGTGGGCAGGGTGTACCCATGGCACAGCCAGCAGAGCCAGCACAGCTCTGTGCCCAAGCTCTGTCCCCAGCATTTGTGACCTGCAGGAACCCTGGAACAGCATGGGCAAGATGTACCCACAGCACAGCCAGTAATGACCCTGTGCCCAGGCTGTGTCCCCAGTGCTGGTGACCAGCAGTGGGCAGGGTGTACCCACAGCACAGCCCCGTGCCCAGGTTGTGTCCCCAGCACTGAGGCCAGCAGGAACCGTGGAGTAGTGTGGGCAGTGTGGGCAGGGTGCACCCACAGCACAACCAGCACAGCTCGGTGCCCAGGTTGTGTCCCCAGTGCTGGTGACCTGCAGGAACCCTGGAGCAGCATGGGCAGGGTGTACCCACAGCACAGCCCTGTTTCCAGACCATGTCCCCAGCACCGAGGCCAGCAGGAACCCTGCAGCACCGTCCTGCAGGTTCTGCTGGGGAGCCAGAGGAGCCCAGCCCTGTGACAGGCAGCACTCCAGGTTCCCAGCCTGTGCAGCAGCAGCCAAGCCCTCAGCTCGCTGGCACCACGCTCCCTCCTTGGATTACTCATCTTTTCCATTGCGAGCCTCCCGTGCTCCAGCAATCCATCTGCTTGCTGGTGCAATTTCAGGATCATGCCTTTTGTCAGTGATGTTAATTTTGGCAGGCAGCAGCAGACGCTGCTGAAGCTCCCTGCTGAGGCCTCCCTGCCTTTTCCTGGGCATCTGGCAATGAGCTCGGGGGTGCCAGTGGCAATGGCAGCCTCTTCTCCCTGGTGTGCCCAGGGTTTGGTGGCTCCCAGGAGCACTGAGGGGCCTGGCAGGGTCTGTGCTCACACAGAGGAGCAGCCTTGGTGCCCTGCACACCTGCTGTCAAACTGCTCATGTTGGCCTCTCCAGCTGCAGCCCTGCCAGATCCTCTCCCATCTCCCAGGATTTGCATGCCCAGCTTGGTAGTGCTGGGAGCTCCTGGGGGATCTGCACTGCCCTGTACACAGCCAGACCCCACAGATGTGAGGTTGCACCTGAACCGTCTTCACGAGCTTGGTGAGCACCCCATGAGCTGCTTGACCCCCTTTGGTTTTCCTCATCCACTCTGGGGTTCTCTGTCCCTTGGCTGCTACCAGGCTGTGGTAGCATTTCATTTCCCCCAGTGCAGCCTGTCCACAGGACACACAGACAGACTGCGCCCAGGACAGTGGGACACCCTGAGAGTGAGCTCAGGGAGCAGCATGGAGAGAGGCTGAGAAGCTCTGGAGAGCTACATCACACCCTGAGACCATGGCACAAAGATGATGGCTGAGCAGGGACCACGGGGACACCTGAGCACAGCTTTGGAGTAGGGGATGGCACCTGGAGTAGACTCCTGTCTGTTGGTGCCCCTCACCAGGACACAGCTGATTTTCCCCTGGCAAAGCCCTCAGCTTTAAACCTAACCTCTTCCTCAAGAGCTTTGGTAGTTTGCACCCCAAGTTATTACAGGCTTGCACCCAAAATGATGCTCCTGTGAGGCTCACTGAGCTGAACTCAGCAGGGAAACAGGGACACTGCTCCTGGGGCATCCCCGTGCGGGGCTGGGCCATGGCCAGGGCTGTCCCCACGGTGCTGCTCTGTAGCACCAGGTCCGTGATTCAGGAGGTGTCTGGGTGAGCCTGGCCTGCCCAGGGCCTCCCTGGGAAGGGCTCTGTGCTGGTGTCACCACAAAGAAATGCTTGTCCTGGGCATCACAGAAGCTGAGAAATGGGGAAAACCCTTTTTCATGCCATCTGAAACCCCCCTGGCAGGGCAAGGAGGAGAACCTGGATGCCCTGCACCAGCTGTGCCCCACAGAGGGGTCAGCTCCAGCCTTTCCCACCTCTCCACCTCCTTCCATGCTTTCCCCACGCTGGGATCACTCTGCTGGCAGAGTGGAGACAGAACCAGAGCCACAGAAACACTGAGGTTGGAAAAACCCTCCTAAAGATCAGCAATTTGGATTCTCTGTCCAAATCCCCCTGTGCCCACTAAACCACACCACAAAATGCTGCCTCCACTTGTTTTTGAACACTTCCAGGGCTGGTGACTCCAGCAGTGCCCTGGTGATGTGACAGTGCAGTGCTGAGCCTGGCTGAACCCACTAGAGCCCCGGGCATTTATAATATTATATTATAATATAATATAATATAATATAATATAATATAATATAATATAATATAATATAATATTATATTATATTATATTATACTATATTATATTATATTATATTATATTATACTTCACATTACATTACATTACATATTATACTTTACATTACATCATATCATCATATCATATCATATCATATCATGTCATGTCATATCATATCATATCTGAACATGCTATACTAAAACTCTACTAAAGAAAGAGAAAGGGGACATCAGAAGGCTAGAAAGGAATGAATAATAAAATCTTGTGACTGACCAGAGAGTCCGACAGAGCTGGACTGGGATTGGTCATTAAGTAAGAACAATTCACATGGACCAATCAAAGATGCACCTGTTGGTGAGCAACCTCCAAACCACATCCCACAGCCATCAGGTAGTTATTGTTTACATTTCTTTTCTGAGGTTTCTCAGCTTCTCAGGAGAAAAATCCTAGTGAAAGGATTTTCATAAAATATGTCATTGACAATTTCTAGGGATGCCAACACTCCAACACTCCTGTCCATGTCTGTAAGTCTGTCCTGCATCCTGACCCTCATCTCCTCCTGCATCCCCAGCCTGTCTGGCTTCCCCTCCTCGCTGCCCATCAGGGCATGGCTGTCCCTTGGTGGGTGTTGGGGAAGGTGAAACAGGAAAGCCTTATAAATATGATTGCCTGGCTAACGATTTTGAGAATATGGAAACTATAAGCGAGATTGAAATGAAAGCAAGCTTTGAGATCCCTCAGTTACTGAACAACTGGAAAACAATGGCATGGCCAGCTGAAGGTGATCCCCTTTGGATCAAACAATCCCCTCTGCTTGCAGACAGGCCCAAGGCTCAGAGCAGACCCTGCCAGCTTGGCAGAAGGGGCCCAAAGAGGAGTTTTTAGGGTTTAAAATGTAACCCAGTGTGGGAATGTAATGATTCTTCTAGGCTGTATGGAAATGCTGTAGGATTTGTATCTTGTACTAGATTGGTAAGTGAGAATGAGAATATTCAGCACAGAAGATGATTTATTGTATTGTAGGGAACTTTGCTCTCTTAGCCTTTTACTCTCTTAAGTTTTTGCTCTCTTGCCTCTCTTACGCTCTTTGCCCCTCATCCTCTCTTTACCTCTCCCTCCCTCTTTGGGCCCTGCTCTGAGCTGTGGCTGGCAGCTCCCAGCAGGGCCCTGCACCCAGGCCCTTTGCAATAACCCACAAGTTCCAGCCCTGGCTGCAGAGATCTCTGCTCTCTGTCCATCCCCACCATCCCACCCCCTACAGGTGGGGAGAGGGTGTCCCAAGCTCAAACCCCCACGGTGGCTCAGACAACTCAGAAGGGCTGGGCTGGAGCAGGGGATCCATGCTTGGGGTGCCAGGGGTTCCCTGTGTGTGCGCCCACAAAGGGCTGTGTGTCTGTCTGAGAGGAATAGCAGATTTGTCTTTCCGAACCAGCTGTGGATCTGCTGGTGGATAAAACCAGCACTGGGAGATAAAAGAAACAATGGGAAGGATTCCACTGATTGGTGAATGGAAAAAAGATATTTGCTTTTACAAATAAACTGCAGGTTGGATGGTAAATGAAATTGGATATGGAAAGATGAAAGAAACAATGGGGAAGAAAAACACCTAAATTCTATAAGAATTAAAAATTAAAAGGGAGGGTTACATATTAGAGCAGAATCTTTGGGATCAGGTGTTCTGGGGAGTCTGAATCTCTCTCGTACCTCAGAAATGGGGAAAGAGAGAAGGGAAATTGGGATTAAAAGGAGGCTGTGTCCTCCAGAAATTGGAGAGACCCCAGGGGAATCCCCATGGCCTCTCCCTTTATTGGAATAAAGCCAGAAATTACTCCTCTGTCTCCTTTTTGGCCATAAACCTCTGGTGTTTGTGGATTAATTTTCCTAACAAGTCTGATCCCTCTGTGGTGTGTGTGGGGCTGTTCCCAGGTGCAGGGGAGCCTGCAGGTGCCCTGCCCACCCTGCTGCTGCAGTGTCACCGTGTGTGTGACAGTGTGACAATGTGACAATGTGATGATGTGACGGTGTGACAGTGTGCCTGTGCTGTCCCTGTGTGCCCGGGGTGCCCAGCCCTGCCGTGGGTGCCTGCCTGTGGGTAAGGAACTGCATAAAATGGGGAAATGGCTGGAAAAAGCTCTCCCCACTGCCATTTTAATCAGAGAAATGAAGCAGCTGTTGGAGTGAATAGACCCTGCACTAAAGCAGACGTCTTAATATCTTTTGCAGAGGAGGTGCATTGTGATTCATTCTGTGCATCTCTATTACTCAGCTTTTGATAGGGGCTTACTTGTCTCAAGTGCTTTTCATTATTGCCCTAATGCTATCTATTAACATACTGGATGGAGGCTCTTTTCTCATCTGGAGCATGCATCACTGTGCTTTTAAAGATTATGGGGCTTGCAAATACATAACACTTTACTGCCTCCCTGACATAATTCACCGGGAAAAGAAATACATGTAAATAGATAGGTAAATAGATAAGCGAGTCAGAGGGCTGGGGGAGACAGGGAGGCAGACAGACAGACAGACAGAGCCCAGCACAGGGCCTGGCACACAAGTGGTTCCTTTGTAATAAATGAGAAAAGAGCTGATCTCGGGGTTTATTTAAAAATTCTTGGCCAGTGTTTTGATGTCACTTGGAAAATCCTTGTTTACCCAGAGCTCCTGGCTGCTGTGCTGGGAACAGGGGAGAGGGCAGGGATGGAGAGAGGAGCACATGGTGTAGATGTGAGCTATGGGTTATTGGAATTTACCAATACAGCTGGACAGGACGTGCCTGAGCTTGTCTGGCCCTTGGTGCTGAACCAAACAGCAGCACTGTGGTGTTTCACCCCACAGACACTTTGGGCTGCCTGGGTGTGTGGTGTTTCACCCCACAGACACTTTGGGCTGGCTGGGTGCTGCACTGGGCCCGTGGGGACAAGGCCAGGCCTGCAGGAGCTCTGGTGGTGCTGGGATGGAGCTTCCCCCCATAACAGGGGCTGCTCCTCAGGTTTCCCTCTGGCAGAGAAGCTTTAAGGCGATGGTGAAGGAAAGGAGTCGGTTCTGATGGAGGGTTTGGATGCAGAGCTTTATTCTGGCCCACAGGCCTCTGAATGCAGCAGCAGCTCCAACAGAACTCCCTGAGCCCGTGGTTGCTGCTCCTTTGAACCCCGGGGAGAGGGGCAGGGAAGGGGCAGGGAGCCACCAAGCAGGGACAGGAGGGGAGGGACAAAGGGACAAAGGACACCTGGATGGCCCAATGCCCCCAGGGGTAGAGGGCATCCTTTGGATCTGCCAATCACTCGATGCCCTTCTGGAATGCCAGGAGTGACAGTGCTGGGAGGGGAAAGGAGAGGTGACTGACACACCTGGGAGGGAAACCTCAGATGAGGGACATGGGTTCTGAGGTAAACCCTGAAATCACAGTGCAACATCGGGTGGAGAGCCACAGGTGATCATCCCCCACAGGTGAGCTGTCGGGACCTTTATCTGCTCAGAGTGACCCCGAGAAGAGTTAGAAAGTCTCTTTTCCCAGCCTGGCACTTAAAGAAGGAGTCTGGGCTCTTCATTTCTCGCTCTCAAGGTTGTTTGTTGTTTCTTATTAAAAAAATTTTCTCCTGCCCTGCTGAGGTCCATCCAGCAGGACAATTCCAGGCACACTGCCTGCCCCCAGGGCGGTGTTATGTCTTTATACGAAAAACTATCTGTACAATATTTACAATCACTTCCCAATACCTATCACCTATGTTAGACAGTGAGCTTCTACTCTAAACCAATCCAAAAGTGCCACCATCACAGCAGAAGATGGAGGCCAGGAAGAAGAAGGAGAAAGGCTGGACATGCCCAGTTCCCTCCATCTTGCCTCCTGAACCCCCATTCCAAAAACCCCAAAATCTACTTTTTCACCCCATGATAACTTCACTATTATTCTACTTAAACTGTTGTGGCTTGCTGATCTTCATCTAAAGTTGGTAATTTGCTCCATGGGTCATAATCAAAGGCCCAGAGGTGCTTTGGGCTCTGTGCCAGGGTCTCTGAGCCCCCTGGCAGGGGTCTTGGCCATCCTGGACAGACAGAGGGATGTTCTGGGTTCTGACAAGCAGCCCCACAGGTGACCAGCCCCACAAGTGATCATCCCCTACAGGTGATCATACCCCTACAGGTATCCAGCCCCACAGGTGAGCAGCCCCAGAGGTGACCAGCCCCAGAGGAGAGCAGTCCCACAGGTGATGATCCCCCACAGGTTGGGCAGAGCCCCAGGGCTGCCCTGCCCCAGCCCCAGCCCTCCTCAGCAGCCTCAGCAACCCCATCTCATTGCTCTCATCTCATCCCAGCTGGGTCAATTGACTGCTTTAAAGACCAGTGAGGCATTTAACCACTCGGATGGGGCTGGTGCAGGCAGAGCTTGTCAGGGGAAGATTACAGGTGTGGTTTTCTGGGTCAGGGTTATTACACACTTATCAATCATGGCTCTATTGCAGGGCAGCTGATGCTGCATTTCCTGACAAGCACCATACCCACACAGACCAGGAGAGATGCAGAGCTGGGATCAGGCATTGGGATTTTCCCCCCCTCTTTTTTAATTCTGTAAATGGCCATACCTCAAAAAGAAAACTTTCTGCAATAAAGGAATAAATGGGAATTATCATTTAACAGCAGCACAAGTGCTTCATTTCTCAGCTCAGGATGACTTTTTCCTTCAGATTCTGTTGAACTGTGGTAAGCAATGCAATGGCACAAAAGCAAAATGAAACAGCCAGAGCTTGGCAGGACTGCAGGGTTCAGCTCAGACTGTGCATTTGCTTTCCTTCTTGATTCCTCATTTTTTTGGAAACCCATTTCTCTGCCCTGTGCCTGTGTTACAGACACCTCCAGGCCTGCAGAGAGCACAGATCCCACCTGTCTGGAGTGTTCCCCAAACCTGGGGGTTCACTGGCAGGTGATGGCCACACTGACCTTCCCCAGCACATCCCCAGCACAGGGCATGTTGCTCTGCATCCCAGCACTGCTGCCATATTTAGGGCAGGGTATTTTGTGGTATCCTGGGGACAGCTCAGCATCTTGGTCCCCTTCCAGCATCATCAAGGCTGCCAGTGCAATCAGCAGCTGAGCCAGGGGGCTGCTGAGCAGGCAGGGGCCAAAGGCAGGGCCTCATCTGGCCAGGGGGATGCAGCTCAGCACCCATGGAGCCTCCAGCCCAGGGTCTGTGGTGCCCCACAGAGCCAGGGGGATGAGCAGGACCCATGGAGGTGCAGGTAGGATGTGCCAGGAGGACACAGAGCAGGGCTGCAGCTTTGGGAAGGGCTTATCCTGCTCAGGATCAAGGCTGGGGCTGTCCCCTGCTGTCACAGCAAACCAAGGCAGAGCAGCAAAGCAGGGTTTGGGTTGGAAGGGACCTTAAAGCCCATCCAGGACACCTTCCACTGTCTCAGGCTGCTCCAAACCCTGTCCAGCCTGGCCTGGGGGACTTCCAGGGATCCAGGGGCAGCCACAGCTGCTCTGGGCACCCTGTGCAGGGCCTGGCCACCCTCCCAGGGAGGGATTTCTTCCTGATATCCTGAATTTCTTCCTGATTTCTTCCTGATATCCTGGATTTCTTCCTGATTTCTTCCTGATAGCCTGATTCCTGAACCCTGAGAATCCTGGGTTCCCCTAACAGGGGTTCTGTCCCCTGGGTTTATATTCCTCTGGGCTGAACAAACTGGGGGTGTGCTTGGACACAGCCCTGGCACTAAGGTACGAGGTCGTGATGAAGGATGTGAGTCCTGAGCTCACACAGGTCCCACTCTGGTCACCAGGTTCCCAAATCCTGTGTGGCTCAGGGAATGGCTCAGGCAGAGAATGATAAACCTCTGTCCATCCCCTGCCCTGCAGCATTGTCCCTTTTGCCTCAGGGCTGCCAGAACCCCCTCAGGAGGCCATGCCAGCACCCCAAAGGTGTTTCCCTGGGTTCCCCCGAGGTGTGAACACAGCTTTGCTCTCCCTGATAAATAACCCACAGGATCCATCACAACCCCTCACAAACTGAGCCCAGCGCTGGCTCCCAGCTATGATTAATCATATAAACTTGCCTAATTTTATTCTATCAGCCATCTTGTTGCTACATGCCAGATGCTTGCCCTAAATGAATAGTGTTGGAACAGCCAAGCATCAAGTTAACAGAATAGCAGCAAACATTCCCGACAGCATGAGCAGTCTATAAAACCTGGCACTAAACTGTATTAGAGGAAGAGATAAGCTCTCAGAGAGGAGCTGGGAAGACTGTGGGCTTGTTTTTTTTTCCAAATGGCTCCATGCAGCATGTGGTGCAGGTGTCGTAGGAGAAATCCATCCAGCTATGGAAGTATCTCTCCATCTGAAGCTGGCTATGCTATGAATCTCCTAATGGGATTAAGGCTTAATGCCCTAAATAGAATATGAAATAGTGCTTCCTCTCACAGAGCTGCCAGCTGTCTTGCAAACAGGGCACAGAAACTTCCACTTTTTTGCAGATCAAATCAGTCACTCTCTGAATTGATGGCAAGAGCCTCATCAACAAGATATAATGTTTTAATGATGTTGTGACATGACCTGACACTCAGTGCCATTTGATGGATTCTCTCGTGTCACGGAATATTTCTGACACAGAAAAATGTAACCTCTTTCCCCTTCCAAAAATAATAAAAAATAAAGTAGAAGAAAGGAAGGGGATGAAAAAAATTTGTTCATTTCTCCAGTGCTCAGATCTCTGCTGGCTCATGGTGCTCAGCAGTGCCCCAGCTCAGCCCTGCAATTGCCTCATGCTGGAGGAGATGAATTTGCAGCGTGCATTTCTGTGTCTGCCTCTCACCTCTGCGCGGCACGTTATCACCTGCTAATCACACGGAACAAATAGCACGGCATTAATAACCAGCAGAAACCATTTCACCCGTATTTGCAGCTGTGAATCCTCTTCAAGTCGCTCTGGACGTTTTGAATTGTTTTTTTTCTCTGCCATGATTCCCTGTCATACTCCCAGGGCTGTGTCTGCTTTTCCCCTGTATCAATGCAAGGCCTCAGCATCAGGAGCTTGGACAGGATGGGCTCTGCACAGGGACCATTTCCTTGGAAAATTAGAGAATTCCAGAATGGTTTGGGTTGAAAAACCCCTAAAACTCATCCAGTTCCATGGGCAGGGGCAGGAGATGCAGCTCTCGTTATCCAGCAGCAACACCAGCAAGGTGTTCTGGGGTCTTGATTCTGTGAGCCCAGGAAGGGAGTGGGGATGCAGCCAGAGGGATGAAGAGAGCAGGGATTTCTGATTCCCCGACATCTGGGGCCCTCTCAGTGGGCTCCCTTATCTGAAGAGACCCTCTTGGAGTGGGTTTGTGTCAGCAAAGAGAGACACACTGGAAACTGAAAAGCTCTGACTCTTTCTTTGGACACACGGGCTGAAACAGAGACATCCTGCACATCTCGGGGCAGCAATTAACAACGAAAAACCTGAGAAATGTCCCCCCTGAGACCCCTGCAGGGCTTGTGAATCCTCTGGGGGAGAGGGGTGGTAGGATGTTTGGGGGTGCCCTGACCTGCCAGCCAAAACTCTGCTGTGTGTTTGAGCCTCAGAGTTCTGTGGGACCCCTGTGCTGTGTGACATGGGACACCCCTGTCACAGCCAGACCCTGGAGGGAGGTGGTGAATTTGGGGAAAAGGAATTGCATATTCCCTATATCCCAGCTGCTCCACCCCAGGTCCAGCCAGACCCCACAGCTCCCCAGGGCAGCCCCAGGAGGGATTTCAGCACCTGATTCCTGGGGAAGCAGCGTGAATTTGCAAGGAGGATGAGGTGGCAGGGGCCATCTGTCCCCAGGGCCATGTGTGTGGGTGTCCTGCACCCACCCACACTCCCCCAGCAGCTCTGGGATGCCCCTGTGCCCTCCCTCCCCAGCCCCCAGAGCTGCTGATTGCAGTTTGGGCAGTAAATCTGAAGCATCCAATCCTGTTAAATTATTTTCCAAATGACGTGATTTCCCTGGTGCACACAAATGATCAATTTCATGTTTTATTCCTAGTGCTATTTTAGTAAGGGGAGAAAAAAAAATCTCATTAAACTATCTTGATTAGAGAAAAGGGGCTTGTCATCACGGGGTGGACAAATGGTGTGAGGGCACTCAGCTATTTCCCTGAATGCACTGACACCTGCAGAAGAGGCCTTCAAAGACCTGAAGGTTATTTGCCCATATTACAAACGAGGTGAAGGTTAAAAAAGGTGATTAAAAGCATCTGGAAACCCAAATGTGACAGAGTCTTGCAGTAACCTCCAAGCAGGTTGATTTATGACAGGCTGGTCCCACCCGTAACAAGATTATAGCTTCTCCCCATCAGCCATTGTGATAAATACCAATTACCTACTTGAGGATTGCCATTCAAATTTGCCTAAGTAAGGAGCAGAATCATACATCTATGTTGATTACATATCAATGATGCCGTGGAAGCCTTTGCAACTTTTAGATCTGCTTAAGATATGCCGCCCTGATTTAGACAGCGATTTGCATACAATTTACCCATAAAGCTTTACTTTGAAAAGTATAATTACTTTTTTAATATTCTTCCTTCTGATTTGAATGTTAGAGAGGCCATATAATGAATTACTGCACTAATGAAGACAAACATGCTCTCGGGGTGTACAATGGGAGCATTGTTAAATAAACTTTCCTGCATGCAACACATTTGTTGTGGTTAATCTTTAAATGGAGGCTCCGATTAATACCAGCACTTTTCTTGCCATAATTGTTTTCTGAGGGATGGAAATCCCTGCTCCAACGGTGCCAGCAGGTGCTGCAGGGAGGCAGGAAGGCTCTGGACATGCAGAAGGAACCCCCAGTCCTTTCCTTAGGGATCAGGGGTGGCTTCAAGCACACAGAGTGGGGACAGCACGAGTGACACCTGCATGGAGCTGCCCATCAGCACAGCCCTGCTGCTCTGCCACCTTTAATGCATCCTCCCATGCTTTTCTTCTCCTTCAGATGTGAGGATCCGCCCCAAAAGCTTCTGTTCACATCCAGCATTCCTGGGGTTTCAGGTGCTGAAACGTTCTGGGATGGGCAGTGGGAAGACAAAGTAGCCAGGTTTGGACAATAGTAGAGAGTTAGTTACTGGTTTTGCATTTTGGTCAGACAGAACTATCCTTGCAGGCCTGAGATCCAAGGACACCCTACAGCCTCAGGCCTCAAAAAGTACAAACAAAAGTGAATTGGGGGGAACAAACTGGGGGTAAATTACTTCATTACCTGAAGCTGTAATTGCAGAATTAACCCCTGATATGTAAATGGAGCAAACTTATAATTGTCTGATAAACTGGTGGCTGTGGTCCATTTTGGGTGCAGCCTCTGGGAGGCTTTTGACTGCCCAAAGTGTATCTATTGAAACCTTTTAATAAAAATCCACTTTATTCTCTTAATCTTGTCCAGGCTCTGTTCTAGGTGCCCGCTCCAGGCACCAGTGTTACCTGTCCCTGCCCATCCCAGGAGGTGACACCCACATTCCCACCTCCAGAGCCCTCCCACCCTGCCAGCCCTGCCCTGCTTTGCATCTGAGGCCATTAAATCCCTTTTGTTGGCAGGGGCCCAGCGAGGGAAGCGCTCCAGCTCCGTGTGACAGCCTCATTATTCACCACTCTGCCAATCTCTGTGTCATTGACAAATTCCATCCGGAGAGATTTGCTATTGACTGCCAACTTATTGATGGGCTGCTGAACAGCATCTGGCCACAGGCTGACCCCCCCCAGTGCTCAGATGGCGTGGGATCCTTTCCTGGCTTGCAGTGCTGCTGATCTCCTCACTGACCTTCAGCATGTCACTCAGCTCTGTGGCTGCAAAGGTGTTTAACTGTCAGAAGCCAGCACATCCCTCTGGCTGTCCTGGATGGCTCCAGCCCCTGCCAGGGGGCTCAGGGACCCTGGCACAGAGCCCAAGACACCTATGACTTTGATTTTGAAAAAATTACCAACCTTCTATGAGGAACTGCAAGCCACGAAAGTCTAAGTAGAATAATAATCAGTTTGTCATGGGGTGAAAAATAGATTTTTGGGGTTTTTAGAATGGGGGTTCAGGAGGCAAGATGGAGGAATCTGGGCGTGTCCAGCCTTTCTCCTTCTTCTTCTTGGCCTCCATCTTCTGCTGTGATGTTGGCACTTTTGGATTGGTTTAAGGTAGAAGCTCACTGTCTAACATAGGTGATGGGTATTGGAAGTTATTGTAAATATTGTACACATAGTTTTTAGTATAAAAAGATAACACCTCCCAGGGGCAGTCAGAGTGCCTCTGTCTCACCTGCTGAACAGACCTCAGCAGGCCAGGAGAAAGAATTTTATTGATAAGATACAATAAACAATCTTGAGAAGGAGAACTGAAGAGTTCTGACTCTTTCTTTGACTGCTGGGCTGGGAAAAGAGACTTTCTAACATATCTCGGGGTCACTGTGAGCAGCAGAAGTCCTGAGATTTAACCACACCAAGCTGCACAGGAGTGACAGTGAATGCTCAGTGTTGGAACCCAGACCATTCCTCTGCCTGCCCTGGAGAACTCCAGACCCTGGCAGGGGGCTCAGAGACCTTGGCACAGAGTCACAAACACCTGTGCCTTTGATATTAACCCCTGGAAACAATTACGAACTTTGTGTGAAGATTTACAAGCCACAGGAGTTTGAGTAGAATGATAATGAATTTGTCACAGGGTGAAAAAGTAGAATTTTGGGGTTTTAGAATGGGAGTTCAAGAGGCAAGATGGAGGAATGTGGGCATGCCCAACTTGTTGACCTCCAGCTCTCCCTGTAACACACTTGGCTCTTTTTTAATTAAAGCCCAGTGTTGTTTAACAATTAACAGGTCTGAAGGAAGGCTTTCTAGCACGGACCTACCAGGAGCTGCAGGAACTGTCCAGGGCTTGTTGGAGCAAGAACTGCCCTTGAGAAGGAGAATGGCACCAGGTCATTGTGACAGTGCTCACAGGGGTTCTTGGATGAGGGAAGAGATGAGGATCTGACTCCATGTTTCAGAAGGTTGATTTATTATTTTATTATATATATTACATTAAAACTATACTAAAAGAATAGAAGAAAGGATTTCATCAGAAGGCTGGCTAAGAATAGAATAGCAAAGAATGATAACAAAGGTTTGTGGCTCAGACTCTCTGTCCGAGCCAGCTGACTGTGATTGGCCATTAATTGGAAACAACCACATGAGACCAATCACAGATGCACCTGTTGCATTCCACAGAGCAGCAGATAATCATTGTTTACATTTTGTTCCTGAGGCCTTTCAGCTTCTCAGGAGGAAAAATCCTAAGGAAAGGATTTTCCATAAAAGATGTCTGCGACAGGTCATGGCATCCCCTGCACTCCCTGCCAGCTCCTCTTGCATCACCAGGCTTGGGGGCACTTGGTTGGAGCTGTTGCTGGATTCTGGATGCTGAGAATTTCAGACTGGCTGTGCTGATAGACTCTGACTCCCAGGAGAGCACTGCTTTTAACCTGAGGCTGTGGAAAGGTCTTCCAAAATTGATGGATAATACTGGGATTACGGGTGTGGAGTTGGTTAGAAGTGTGTAATGTCACAGGGTGGAAAACTTATAGTTTGGGGTTTTAGAATATGGTAATATATATGGAGCAACATGGAGGTTTTAGGGTGAAGGCAAATTGTTCTTCTTTACTTTCTTCTTCCTTCTTCTTCACCTTCTTCTTCTTCACCTTTTTCTTCCTTCTTCTTCACCTTCTTCTTGCTTCTTCTTCAAGGGTTTGGGTGGTATTTTATAATTGGACAGAAAAGTCCACACTGCAGACTTTGAGGGATTAGTTGAGGGCAGCAGGAAACCCAGCAAGCTCCATGAAATGTCCCTGCTGCTCCTGGCTCTGTGGGATCCCAAGGATCTGGTGAGAATGAAGCAGCTCTGGACTGCCAGGCAGGGACACAGGGAGATGGACAGAGATGGCATCTCCCTGCTGGAGATGCCGATGGCCAGGTACCACCCTCAGGCAGGCAGATCCCTGATGCAGAGCCAGGGGGATGTCCCAGTGCCCAGGGCTCTGCCCAGGAGCCACCTTTGCTGGCATGAAAGAGAGCTGGGGAGGGCTGGCTCTGTGCTCAGAGAGCCTCTGGCTTCTGGAGGGCAGAGATGTGCATGGCAATGGTGCAAGAGGTCTCCTGCCTCTCTGGCCAGCAGCAGCACAGCCCCAGGATTGGGGTGTCTGTGGTTTGTGACACACCATGTGCACAGGGATGGCAGGGAGCAGCCCTGTGAGGGTTAACCTGGGAATCAGCCAGGCAGCTGCCAAGGCACTATAGATTTTGGAGCAGTAACTCTTCAGCTGGAGAGTGAAAAGAGGACAGCTAATGAGGCTCATGAGATCTGTTAATACTTAACCCAATGCAACACCTACCAGCCCTGCCAATAAATCAGCAGTGAGCACCAGCACCTGGCTCTGGTGTGCCAGCACAGCCCCAGCCTCCACGGGCATCCCTCCCTCCCTCTCACCAACACGGGGCCTGAGCTCCCCTCTCCTCTGTTGGGTTAACAAGATACTTAATGCTGTGCTTGTTTGATTTGCCGTATATTGGTGATTTGTTAATAATGTACAGATGTAAGCTTGCGTCGTAGAGGGAGGACCCTGGTTACTCATTCTAGCATTAATTCTCCTATTTGAATATAGGTTAGCCTGTTAATGGGGAGGGAGTAATAAAGTTCCTATATTTTTGTAGTGTAGAGCTTTAATGCGCTCTTTGTTGGTGGCTGCTTGAGGGCCCACAATGTAATTGGGAAATCAGTAAATCAGTAAATCAGAAATCCCTCCCTCTCACCACCACGGGGCCTGAGCTCCCCTCTGCCACCCCCATGGCACAGCAATGGAAGGAAAACCACGTTCAAACCCCTGTGGTTGGCACAAAACCCTTTGGAGATGTCTGGAGGGCAACCAGAGCCTCCATCTCAGAGGGATCAGGGTGAAGGTTCTGAGGGTGGAGACATGGAGGAGTGCAGCTTGGAATTTGAGTTTTTAGAGCTCCTCTCAGGAAAATCCAGCCTTGGTTTAATCCCTCTCTGCTGTAATGAGGAGCAGAGGGAATCAAACCCTGCCCTGCACACCCAGGGTTTGATTTGCAGCCCTGGCTCTGGTTCCTGAGATGCCCAGAGATGTCTGTGCTCCTGCACAGCACCAGGATTTGCTTCTCATAAAGAATCCACGACCAAAGAACAGCATCAAGACCCACTCAGTGAAACCCTGTTAGAAGAGCATGGTTAAAGATGTGTCCTGTCCCATGAAAATGCTCCTCCCTGGGAGCTGGGAGATGTTTCAGTGCAAAGTCCCCCCTGCCCAAACTTTTCTACTGTCCCTCAACAGCAGAACACACATTGGGCTTGTTGGACCACACTGGAGAACCTTCAGTGGGAAAGGGGAGGAGGAAAATCATCTGCCATCCTGTTGAGGACTCATTTCTGACCTCCTGGTCTGATGGTAGAGTGTCGCAGACATCTTTTGTGAAAATAATTTCTTAGGATTTTTCCTGCTGAGAAGCTGAGAAGCTACAGCAACAAAATGTAAACAATGGTTATCTGCTGCTGTGGAATGCAACAGGTGCATCTGTGATTGGGCCATCTTGAATGTTTACAATTAATGGCCAACCACAGACCAGATAGCTTGGACTCTGTCTGAGCCACAGATCTTTGTTATTCATTCCATTCTATTCTTAGTTAGCCTTCTGAGAAGAAACCTTTTCCTTCTATTCCTTTTAGTATAGCTTTAATGTAATATATATATATCATAAAATAATAAATCAAGCCTTTTGAACATAGAGTCAACATTCTCGTCACTTCCCTCACCTGAAAACCCCTGTGAACACTGCCACAGTAGAGCTAAGGAGAGATCTGCCCTTATTTCCTGGTGCTGCTGCCACCACAAACATCACAGATCCCAGCAATACCAGAGCTTCAAACCCCCCTGTGCAGGGTGAGGGTGGCACAGGAGATGGGGGATCCCTCGGCAGAGGATGGGGATGGTTTCCTGCTCTGTCTGCCCCTTATTGTGTATCTGCACCAGGCATCTCTGTTCGTTTTCTTGCTCATGGAACAAGTTTGGATCAGCTTGTGGGACCCAAAATACTCACAGGAGATCTGGGATCTGGTCTGGAGACATTCAGGTATCAGAGGTGTCTCCTGTGGGGCTCTCTGAAATCTGCTGTGGTCAGACACGAGTGAAATATTGCAACATTAGATCAGCAAAAATGATATTAAATTCCTGTTCTTTAAAAGAAAAGTGGTGTTTTGGAATGATCTCAGTTTTCATGACCTAAAAATTTCCATCGGTTTCATTTCCTCCTTCACCAAAAAGAAAAAGAGATAAGACTGAAAATAAGAAAATAAAAAAAACTGAAGAGAAAAAGCCCTAGGTCTGAAAACAGCTGAGTTTGGGAGGAACACGAGGACACCTGAAATAAACTATAAGAAAATATTTCAGAGAAAAGTCTATGACTGGCCTATTTCTGCTGCTCCTGGTAATGTCACTGCAGGATTTGTCCCACCTCAGGGCATGGGGGATGTGATGAGGTCCAGGGCTTGGGGCTCTGTGGGCAGCTGGTGGTTGGGATTCCACTGGGATCTTCCCTTCTATCCCACTGGATGGTTCATCACCTGTGTGTGAGCTCCAGCCAACACGCCAGGAAGGAATGATGGAGCTGAGCCACCAAAATCCTGGGTGCTGCCCTGCTTTCCTCAGAACCTCTAAAATTTCATGACTCCAGGAGAGAATTGCATTTCTGCTCAATGTACCAATCCCCATTCCAGGGAATCTGGGCCCCATTCCTCTGACCAGAGGCAATTTTCTGGGTGAAGTCCAGCAGGTCTGGGCTGACCTTGGGCCAAAGAAACTCTGGGAGCTTTGTGGGTTTCCCTGTGCCCTGCCTGGAGAGCAGAGATCCCATGTGTTGGGCTGTACCTGTGCTGTCATGGTCCTGTCTGGCCAAGATGGGACAGCAGAGCTCCCTCAGGTCCTGCACATCTCTGGGCATGGAGGGGAGCAGCTCCAGTGCCCTGACGTGAATTTTCAAAGGGTCATGAAGGTTGGAAAAGACCTTTAAGTTCAACCCAGCACCAACACCCCCAAAACATGTTCTGAAGCAGACTTTTGAATTCCTTTCACTCTCTACATTTGCCTGATCTTCTGGGCTTGGTCTTTGCTGACTGGGAGATGTTTTGTAGAGAGAAATTTCTCCAAAATGATGACATTTTCTTTTGGTGTGTTGTCATGACAGAACCCCAAACATCTCTGTCTGCTGTTCCACTTTGTCAGCCTCTGCAGGAGATCTTGAAAGCCAGGCTTTAAAGATGGGATGGGCACCTGGAACAGCTCCCCAATGGACACTTTTTCACATCCATCCAGTGCTTTTTCCTTATCTGTTGGATGCTGCCTCTCAGGTGCTCTGGTCCTGTTGATTCCCAGGTAAAGGAAAATGCAAATTGGCCTTGCCCAGAATTGTAAGTCAAGCTCAAAAATCAGATTTGAACACAAGTGATGGAGCACATCCTGCCTTCTTGGGCTGGTTCCATCCGTCGTGGCTACCCAGGGAAATTCCTCTCTGTGAGGATGAGGAGGGGCTGGGCTGGAACTGCCAGAGCAGCTGTGGCTGCCCCTGGAGCCCTGGCAGTGCCCAAGGCCAGGCTGGAGCCCCTGGCACAGTGGGAGGTGTCCCTGCCATGGCAGGAGTGGCACTGGATGATCTTTAAGGTCCAACCCAAGCCATTATGTGAGTCTGTGATTCCATGAACATCCCATTCCCAAACCATGTGCCCTGGAAACAGGCACAGCTGAACAAGCAGCAGGGCTCACATGATGCTGGGAGCAGGGGCTGTGTGGGTGGAAAACATCACGAGATGCACACTGGGATCATGAGATCTGGTCACTCTGCAAGCACTCAGGGTGTGACGGTGTTCTCAGGGGTCTTAGGATGAGGGAAGAGACGAGGATCTGACTCCATGTTTCAGAAGGCTTGATTTATTATTTTATGATATATATATTATATCAAAGATATAAATATATACATTAAATATATATATAAAAATATATAATATATAAATATATAAAAATATATAATTACATATATATATATACTAAAAGCATAGAAGAAAGGATTTCATCAGAAGGCTAGCTAAGAATAGAAAAGGAAACAATCATAAAGGCTTGTGGCTTGGACAGAGCGTCTGAGCTAGCTGACTGTGATCAGCCATTAATTAGAAACAACCACATGAGAGCAATCACAGACGCACCTGTTGCATTCCACAGCAGCAGATAATCAATGTTTACATTTTGTTCCTGAGGCCTCCCAGCTTCTCAGGAGGAAAAATCCTAAGGAAAGGATTTTC
Organism: Zonotrichia albicollis; assembly: GCF_047830755.1. Lineage (NCBI taxonomy): Eukaryota > Metazoa > Chordata > Aves > Passeriformes > Passerellidae > Zonotrichia > Zonotrichia albicollis. The sequence continues at coordinate 7,463,646 of NC_133838.1, read as the reverse complement.
CACAAAAGATGTCTGTGACACTCAGGGCTTGTCCCTGTCCTGCCCAGCCTCCAGCAGGGCATCCCCATGGGATGGGCTCTGTGTGCCCCCATCACTGCCCTGGGGGGCACAGGGGGTGGGACCCTGTGGCTCAGAGCCACCAGGGACGGGTGATCCTCTCCTAATCACGCAGGCACGAGGTGACACAAGTTTCATTTCACACTTGTCAGGTGCTGCCCCTTCTCCTGGGGTCCTGGCAGGGAGGCAGAGCTGAGCAGGCTCAGGGGAGATGGCCTGGAAGAGCCAGGCACCGTGACCGAGGGCCTGCCAGGACATTTCCCTGGTGGCTTCCTCGCTGTGACAAGTTAAAAAACAAAAGAAAAAGAAGGCAAGCAGTCAGCCAACCCACTTAACTGCAGTTTTCCTCCATCAGGATCTATTTAGTTTTATTCAACCTGACATCTCTCAGAGAGAAGAAGAAATTCTGGGAGCCTAAAGCCAGAGGGAGACCACACAGTGTGTGCTGGCCATGCTGGGGGAGCTCATCTCCCTTATTGCATCTGACACCAGGCAGGACGAGCCAGGGTCTGCAGCTGGGGGTGTGAGGAGCCTTCCAGGGCTGCAGGCAGCCTCCCCCTGCATGCTGCCTGTGCACACAGCAGCATCCTGCTCTCCCTGAGCCTCCTGCACTGCCCCAGACCCCAGTTCCTGGCTCTCCAGCAGGCAGAAGGAGGTGGTTTGGGCACTAAGATGCTGCAGCTGGCAGCTGGAGAGGATGAGGTGAAGCTGATGGTGCTGGAATGCACAGCTGGATGCTGTGAGCAGCAGCACATCTGTACTACTGCTTTCCAGGAAAATCCCCTTGCTCAGCCCAAATGGAGAGGCTGGAACGCAGAGGAGGGGAAGGAGCAGAGCCAGTGGGAGCCAGGGCTGCCTCTCCTTGTCTGTGGGATTTGTCACACACCAGGGGACGTGGACACACAGGGCAGGGGCAAGCCTGTGACGGTGTTCACAGAGGTCTGAGGATGAGGGAAGAGATGAGGATCTGACTCCATGTTTCAGAAGGCTGATTTATTATTTTATGATATATATTACATTAAAACTATACTAAAAGAATAGAAGAAAGGATTTCATCAGCAGTCTAGCTAAGAATACAAAAAGAAAGAATGATAAAAAAGGTTTGTGGCTCAGACTCTCTGTCTGAGCCAGCTGGGCTGTGATTGGCCATTAATTAGAAACAACCACATGAGACCAATCCCAGATGCACCTGTTGCATTCCACAGCAGCAGATAACCATTGTTTACATTTGTTCCTGAGGCCTCTTCAGCTTCTCAGGAGGAAAAATCCTAAGGAAAGGATTTTTCATAACAGATGTCTGTGACACAGCCCTGAGGGCTGCAAGCCATGGGAAGCAGCTCCCACCCTACACAGGCTGCAATGTTCCCATCAGGTCCCAGAATTTTGGGTACTGCTCCTGCCAAGGAGTGACCCCAAGGACACAGTGCTGATCCAGGAGGTGCCCAGAGGTGGAGGAGATGTGATGGCACTGCCAGAGCCAATTGTGGGGGCATTTAGGGGAGTCCCATTGAGGAGGTTTTTGAGGATGCTGAATTTGGTGGGTTTTGGGGCCCCATTTGGGGGATTTTGGGTCCAAGTTTGGGGGATTTTGGGTCTCAATTTGTGGACTTTGGGGTCCCTTTCTGGAGGTTTTGGGGTCCCATTCTTGTGGGGGTCCCATTTAGGAGGTTTTGGGGGTCCCATTTGGGAGATTTTTGAGGTCCTGATATGGGAATCTTTTGATCTTAATTTGAGGAATTTGGGGTCCCATTTGGGGGATTTTTTTGGGTTCCATTTAGGGGATTTTTGGGGTTCCAATTTGGAGGTTTTGGGGTCCCATTTAGGGGGTTTTGGGGTCACTTTCTTGTAGGGTTTGGGGTCCCATTTGGGGAACTTTGGGAGTCCTGATTTGGGGATCCTGGGGTTTAAATTTGGGGATTTTGGGGTCCCAATTTGGCGCTTCTGGGGTCCCATTCCTGTGGGATGTCTGTTTGGCACCCCATAATGATGCAGCCTATCCTGCCCCGCTCCCAGCCAGGCCTGGTCAGGCTCCAGGGCTGGAGCAGCCCTGAGAAGGACAGACACACTCATCACCCAAGGCCTCTCTGTGCCTTGGAAGAGAGCTCAGCTGTGCTTGCCAACACGGCTGCAGGACAAGCAGCTGCCTGAAGGGATGTCTGGGATGTCTGCACCACTGGTGCCAAATTATCCCAGACAGGACAGTCCTGGGGGAGCTCAGCACAGACCCAAAACAGAGGAGATTCCTGGAGACCTTTCCCAACCCCAATGACCCCACAATTCCCAACTTCTTCTCCCTGTAGTATTCATAAGGAACCCAAGACGAGGGGAGAGAATGATGAGGACTCCATATCATCAGAAGGCTAATTAATTACTTTATTATACTACATTATTCTATACTATATTACACTATATTACATTACATCTAAACTGAATGCGCCAAGCACTCAACCCTGCACACACTGCACAGAATCTCGTGACTGTCACCCTCAGTCCTGACACACACACACACACCTGGCCCTGACAGGCCAAGGAATCAAAACACCATCACTGTGGGTAAATAAAACACCACTGTGGGTGAACGATCTCCATGGTGCATTCTACTTTTGCACAAACACAGGCACAGCAAATGAAATGAGAGTATACTTGGGAAGAATTGTGCCTTGCTTTTCTCTGTGAAGAGAAATGGGGGCTACACACTTGGGCCTGACAGGCCGAGGAACCAAAACCCCATCACTTTGGGTAAATAATCTCCATGTTGCATTCTACTTTTGCAGAAACAGAGGCACAGTAAATGGTAAGAATTGTTTTTCCCTTCTCTGAGGTTCAGAGAATGTGAAACCTTGAAATATTCTTGGGAAGAATTGTGCCTTGCTTAGAAATGTGGGGCTACACACTTGGCCCTGACAGGCCAAGGAACCAAAGCACCATCACTTTGGGTGAACAATCTCCATATTGCATTCTGCTTTTGCACCAACACAGGCACAGCAAATGATAAGACTTGTTTTTCCTTGCTCTGAGGTTTCAGAGAATGTGAAACCCAGAAATATCCTTGGGAAGAATTGTGCCTTGCTTTTCTCTGTGAGGAGAAATGTGGGGCTGCATCTCCCCACTCCTGTCCCCTCTGTGCTCCCTGTGGGACAGAGTGCATCTCCCCCCCACCAAACCCTTGCTCTGCCTCATGTCCCAGGCCAGGACAGCCCCCCTCACCTGCCCAGCCCCAGGAATTTGGCCCAGGATCATGCAGGGCTCAGGGAAAAGCAGGAATGGGTGGAATTGTGCAAGGCTGGGAGAGATGGAGAGGCTCAGCTTATTTACTTTATCAAGGGGAGGTTAAGAGGCAACTTGATCATAGTCTATAAATACTTATGGAGGGAGGAGATTTCTGATAATGGAGGGGTTTTTAATCTAGCAGATAAAAAATGTAATGAGATTCATTGGCTGGAAGCTGAAGCTAGGAAAAAACCTAAATTGGAAATAAGATGCATCTTTTAAGCAGGGAGTATAATTAACTATTGGAGCAATTTGCTAAGAGATGTGGTGGATTCTCCATCATTTGTGGTCTTTAAATCAAGACTTTCTAAAAGAGATGCCAGGCGTGACTGGGCTCCACAGTGCTGGGGGAGAGCAGTGTCCTGCCCTCTGAAACCCCTGAAATCCCTGAAATCCCTGATGCCCTCCCAGGCCTCTCCATCACTCACCTCCCACAAATTCCCGTGTGAGAATGAGAGAGGAGCCCCTCTGGGACCTGGATGGACACAGTGAGGAGCCAGACCTCGGTATCCCTGCTCTCCTCCTGTCTGCCACCCCTGCTCACCAAGGCCCCACAAACAGCCCCAAGCTCTCCAGGCCGCAGCACCAAGCCCTGCCCGTGATCCTGCTGCTCAGGGTGGCTTTCCCAGGGGCCTGGCAGCCTCACACTCTCCCTCACTGGTGCCCTGACACCCCTGCTCTCCTCCTGCCTGTCTGACTCTCAGATCTGGGGTGTGGGTGAGACCAGGACAGCTCAAGGCACACGTGGAGAGGATCCAGAGCCCTCTGCTCTCATGCACCCTCAGCATCCACCCCAGAACCACAAATGATGGAGAATCCACCACATCTCTTAGCAAATTGCTCCAATGGTTAATTATATCCACCCACCTTGTCACCACCCCCACAAAAACCCTCCAAGGCCCCACAAACACCCCCAGACACACCACCAAGTCCTGCCCTTGATCCTGCTGCTCAGGGATGCTTTCCCAGAATCCTGACAGCCTCTCACACTCCCTCACTGGTGCTGTTGCTTCCCTGCCTCTTTTTTTTTTTTTTCCCCTTGGTTTCTTTCTTGATATTTTTTCCTTGCTGCCCTAATTTTTTTTTTTTTTCCCCTATAATTTTCTCCATTGACTTTAATTAAGCTCTCCCCAGGCTCGCTCTGTAGGCAGGCTTCCCCGGGTCTAATTAGACTCTCATCATAAGTAATCTACATGGAAAGCAAACATGTGTGTGTGTGAGAGAGCCAGGGAGATTTATAGAGAGCATGCAGGGAGCAGATGGGTGCATAAAACACTACAAATAATTCTGGTACAGATGCAGAAAAGGCAGGCTCTGTGCTGAGGGCTGGAGCCTTCCCCACATGCTCACATAAGTCAAGTCTCTGTCTCACTCTCTCTCTCTCTAGGTATCACCACATTTCCCACCATAAAATCAATAGTGCAGATCAGAGTAAATCATCTCGGGCTGGGTGATGGCAGCCGTTCCCAGGTGAGGCTTAAGGAGATGTCTCACACTGATCTGTTCCTAACCATGTGCTTAGAGGCAAGGTGTGTGCTGAGGTAATTACCAGGGGTGTGCTGGGAGCTCGGGGCCTTTGCTCAGGGCTGGAGGATGGTTTGTGCTGTGGGGCTGGCAGCTGCTGCCCTCTCACCTCCCCAGAAGAGGAAGTTGCCCTGAGGGGAAAGAGCTGGGAAAGAGGCAAGGTTGGAAAGAGATAAAAATACCCAGGGCTGGGAGGCTGGGAGCTGCTCCCTGCCCTGATCCTGCCCCGGGCTGCTGCTGCCCTGGAGCCTCCTCTGCCCTAGAACAGGGCTGGGCCTGGGGGCAGGAGGGGTCTGGGATCCCCTGGGCAACTTGTGGGAGAGAGGAGGCAAGGCGCAGCTCCATCTGCCCCTCCAGCTCCATCCTGACCCTCCAGCTCCATCCCTGCCTGTCCCTGCCCCTCCAGCTCCATCCTGACCCTCCAGCTCCATCCTGACCCTCCAGCTCTATCCTGATCCTCCAGCTCCATCCCAGCCCATCCATCCCTGCCCCTCCAGCTCTGTCCCAGCCCTTCCAGCTCCATCCCTTCCCTCCAGCTCCATCCCTGTTCCTCCAACTCCGTTCTGACCCTCCAGCTCCATCCCAGCCCCTCCAGCTCCATCCCAGTCCCTCCAGCTCCATCCCTGCCCCTCCAGCTCCATCCCTGATCCATCCCTGCCCCTCCAGCTCCATTTTGGCACTGCCCTAGGATGTGGCATTTACCCTTTCCCCCCCTGACTGGGGAGCCTGGGCCCAGCTTCCATCACCTCCTCCCCTGTTGGACCATCCCATGGCCATGCCTGGGATGAACTCAGTGACCTCAAGAGGGTTCGGAGAAACAGTCCCAGCCCAGCTGGAGCTGTCTGCACATCCCCTCTGGACCCTCTGAGAGCTCTGCCAGTTGTCTGCAGGGTCTAAAACCCCAAATCCAGCATGAGGTTTGAAGGCAGCTGTGGAGGAACAGTGGCTGACCAGGGGACATAGGCATCCACTCAGGCAGTTCACAGCAATCTCAGTAACTCACCACTCCTGCAGCTCAGGAACCTCCTCTGGGCTCTTGTGGTGCTTGTGGGGTCTGAGCTCTAGACCTGCACCTCATTTCTGTGGCCATAAAATCATTTAGCACTAACCGTGCAGGGCTACAGAAACCCTCAGCCAGCTCTTTTCAGACTCTTGACACGTGAAATTAGACTGATGATTGAGATTATTATTATTTTTAGGGTGATTTGAAAATATTTGTCCCACGTAGATGTTGTTTGACATTCTCCTTAGGTACCAAGAGCCTGAAGAGCCCTTCATTGTCCTTGCCTGTTGGAAGTGCTTCCTCCCAACAACATGGAGCAGAGATGCTGAAATGCTCCCTGCTCACGTCTGCCTCTCCTGCCTCGTTATGAGCAATTTCTCCATCTCTGTGGAGCAGCACCCTTTGCCATTGCTGGGCTTTCTGCTGCTCCTAATAGACCCCTAAAACCTCTTCACTTTGCCAGCCCAGTCCTTGTGCCACTTGTGCTTTGAGGGCTGTCCCTGTCTGCCAGGAGTGGAGAGTGTGAGAGGATGGAGAGCATGAGGAGAGGGATGGAAGGATGGGATGGACACCAGGAGGGGCTGGGAAGGATCAGAGATGTGGCCAAAGGTCTGAGCTCCTCCTGGAGCTCCTCCTGGAGCTCAGATACTCAGATATTCGGATATTCTGTGATTCTGTGGCTGATAAAAGGTGCTCCTGATGGAATCAGATTAAACAAGGAGCTGGAGCCTGCTGAGCTGAGGTTGTCACAAAACCCACAGCTGGCCCTGGTGACATGGGCAGACAGAAGCCTGAGAAGGCAGGAGCCTGAGAAATCCCAAATTTCTGGCTGTTCCAGATTGCAAGGCAAGATGTTTTTAACTACCATCTGTATGACAGATTCTCTTTTGTCAAGTGGGCAGTTTGCCTTATCTCTCTCTCTGAGTGATCACAATCACACCTCCCTCGGGAGGGGACATTGCTGATAACAGCTATTGAATGTCCCTGCATGGCTGATAAGAACTACAGCATCCCACTGGGAGATGGGAGCCCAGAGGGAGGAGCCAAGCATTCCTACCCGGATAGAATCTGGAGATTCTGGAACACCAGCACGGCTTCTGCACTGGATTGCCCAGAGGAACAGCAGCTGCCTCTGCCCCTGGATCTTCAGAGGAAGAGACTGCACCTTTCTCCAGGATCCCTGCTCCAGCAGAACCAGCCCTGACACTGCAGGAGGGCTGAGCCACAATTCCAATGGGACTGCTGCCAACAGCCTGACCCACGGGGTGTCAGGTAGGGTGCTGTCTCTGGCAGTGTTGGTTTAGTTCACTGCATTGTTTATTTTATCCTTTTATTTTCTTCCTTTCCCTATTAAAGAACTGTTATTTCCTGCTCCCATATTTTTTGCCTGTGAGTCCCTAAATTTAAAATTTATAGCAATATGGAGGGGTGGGAAGGGTTTACATTTTCCATTTCAGGGGAGGCTCCTGCCTTCCTTAGCAGACACCTGTCTTTCCAAATCAAGATACTGGCATTGCCCCGAGACCCCTGTGAGAGGAGGAACATTCCTGATGTTGGTACCTGACTTGGTGCCAGGGTTTAGTGAAGGTGTTTAGGGCATGGGTTGGACTTGATGACGTCGAAGTTCTCTTCCAACCCAGTGATTCTGTGATTTGCAGCCTCTCTTGGCTCCCAGCCTTAGCTGCCTCCATCCCCTGCTGTGGGACAGCCCCTGTATGATCCACACATGGATGTGGAAGGACACAGAGGGCAGGACACAACCCCAAGGCTGTGTGTTGCCGGTTCCTTTGTCCTGCTGAGGGCTCCTTCCATCCCATGCAGCCTCAGCAGTCTGACAAAGCACTCACTGAGGATTTGTCTCAGATATTTAAATACATCTCAGGGTTCAGATCGCAGCTTCTCAACAGCAGTTAAATAAGTAACACATTCATATTTTGTAAACTGTTTCTCACAGCTTGTTTATTTAGGGTTATAACTCGATTTGGGCTCCTTATGGAAGTGTGACTCATTGTTTAATGTGTCAGCTCATTAGCAATACTTGTTTTTGCCTTATATTTCTGTGCTACCACTAATTGCTGAGCCCACTGTGAGCTTCAGCTTCCAATGACACTGTGGAAAATGCAAGAAAATAGATCAGTTACTAGATAAAAGGCAACAGAAATAAACAAACTCATGAACCTGCAGAGGAAGCTTTTTAGCTGCTGTGATTTTACTTCACAAGGAGACCTCCCTCGATTGGGAAATTGATACCACCAGCTCCTGGGATCTCGTGTCAGGAGGATTTGAGCAAGAGAGGAAAACCACAGGCAAGGCCAATGAGTCAGGGTCATTTCTGCACATCAGCACAGGTGGGTGGAACACCTGCAGCTCGAGGGCCACCAGCCTGGTGCCCTGTCAGAGGAGAAATCGAGGGGCTGGGCTTGAGTATCTTCATAGTGCAATCCATTTATTTGATGCACACTCCCTGAGGGCCTTTGCTGAGAAGGCACATCCCAAGCAATGCCTGTGGGAACTCAGTGCATCCCTTTGGATGCCCAGAATTGCCAAGAACCCCATCGGGGGGCTTGGAGACCCTGGCATGCTGCTCAGAGCAACTGGAGATTTGATTGCGACCCCTGGAGCAAGTTACCAGCTTTGTATGAGGACCTGAAAGTCACACAGGTTTGAATGGTGTAATAATAAAATATTCACAGGGTGAAAATGTAGATTTTAGGATTTTTGATATGGAGGTTATGGGGACAAGATGGAGGAACTTGGGTGTGTCCAGTCTTTCTCCTTCTACTTCTTGTTCTCCATTTTCTGCAGTGATGTTGGCACTTTGGGATTGGTTTAGAGTAGAAGTGCACTGTCTAACAGAGGTGATAGGTATTGGGAATTAAGTGTAAATATGTTAAACGTAGTTTGTAGTATAAAAGGACAACACAGAGAGTGCCTGTGGCTGCCCTGCTGAGCAGATATCGGCTGGGCAGAAAAAAATTTTATAGATAAGAATTAATAAACAACTTCAAGACCAAAAAGTGAAGTCCAGACTTGTTCTTCTGTTGCATGGGCTGAAGCAGAGACATCCTGCACATCTTGGGGCAGAGAATATCAACAGCTGACCCGAAAAATGCCTATCAAGGACTTGCTAAGGAGCAAACCTGACCAAAGCATCCCTTTGGAGAGCTGCAGGTGAGGCTGGGAGAAGCTTCAGCTGTTGCAAAAGGCACCATGGCAGGATCGTATCTCCCCTGGGGCTGCAGGTCTGGGCTCAGCAGCTCCTGCTCCATCCCAACCCCTCAGCCTGAAACAGCTGGTAGGAGAAGTGTCCTGGCCACAGGATAGGCGGTTTCCACCTTGGGTTTTTCTGCTCAGAGTGTCTGACTGCTCCAGGAATTGACAGCTGGAGATGGAAGAGCCCATTTTTGTCATTTAGATTTCATGGGCTCTCTGGAACAAGGCTGGAAAATGCTGATGTTCATGGTCACAGTCTTTGGCAAAGCAATTGTTCTGGACATGTGAAAATCAACCTTCCTTGCCTGTGTCCCTGCTTGCTTCCTGCCTTCCTTTATTCCTTACTTCTCTCTGCATCACTCCAGCAAGATTTTTTTTTTCCTGCCTTGCTGGCAGAAGCTTCTTTCTAAGAAGAAAACGGCTGCTTGTTTCCACCTAGTTTTATGAGCTTTCATAAGTATTTAAAGTAACAACAGCCACCAAATGAAAAGAATTTTATGGGAGAGAGAAAGAAGGAAAAACCCATTGAAGTGGAGGGGTTGGTGATGATGACAAAGAAAGGGGAAAGGAGCCAGACCTGCCTGATGGATGTGTTTAACTTTTCCTCCTTGCAGAGCCCCCAGGGAGCCCTGCTGGGAAGGGGTTGCTGGAAGAGGCTCTCGGGGCTTGTGAGGAGTCAGGAGCAGCGATTTCTGATCCATCCTGCCAGTGATTTCTGATCCATCCTCCCTGTGATTTCTGGTCCATCCTCCCTGTGATTTCTGATCCATCCTCCCTGTGATTTCTGATCCATCCTCCTTGTGATTTCTGGTCCATCCTCCCTGTGATTTCTGGTCCATCCTCCCTGTGATTTCTGATCCATCCTCCCCGTGATTTCTGATCCATCCTCCCTGTGATTTCTGATCCATCCTCCCTGTGATTTCTGATCCATCCTGCCAGCGATTTCTGATCCATCCTGCCAGAGATTTCTGATCCATCCTCCCACTCCATCCTCTGGCCCCAGCACCTCTGCTCCCTGCCAGGAGGGATGGAGCCCCTGCTGCAGCCCCTTCCCCCTGCCCACAGCCCAGCAGCAGTGCCAACACTGCCAGTCCCTCCATGCCAGCCCTCGGGGTGTGACACTGGCACATGTCACACACATGTCCTGTGTCCCTGTGACACGGGCAGCGGCACAGGAGACATCAGCACAACGTGCCTGGCCTCAAGAGCAGCATTTCAATCAGGAACAGGAAGGCCAGGGAAGGCTAAGCAAACTCAGGCTGTCCAAAGGAGGCTGCAGAAGCCAAAACTCCAGGGCTGCATTTCTGGCCAGAAGTGCTGCAGATTTGGAAAACGTCTCCAGTGGAGCGGGGGAACATCCAGCCTGGGCATGAAACTGCTAGAGAGAGTCCAAAGGAGGGACAGGGAGGTGGTCAAAGGTCAGGAGGGGCCACAGGAGGAGCAGCTGAGGGCTCTTGGTGTGTGCAGCTGGAGCAGCGCACACTGAGGGCAGAGCTCAGGGATCTGCAGCTCCTCCCGAGGGGCAGCTCCCATCTCTGCTCTGGGACAGGGACAGCAGCCAGGGCACGGCTGGAGCTGGGCCAGAGCAGCTCAGGCTGGAGATCAGGGCAAGGCTCTTCCCCCAGAGGGTGCTGGCACTGCCCAGGCTGCCCAGGCAATGGGCACGGCCCCGAGGCTGCCACAGCTCCAGGGATGCCCAGGCTGGGCTTGCTGGGGGCTCTGGGCAGGGTTTGGCTTTGGGATTGATCATCCCTGTGGGTCCCTTCCAGCTCAGCACATTCCATGATTGTGTGAGAGTGAGGGATGGGGGAGATGAAGGATGGGGGAGAAATTTGGGCAGCACTGCAGGGATGGCCAGGGTGGGGTTGGTGGGGGGTCTGGGCAGGGCCAGGGGCTGCACTGGATCATCTTGTGGGTCCCTTCAGCTCAGGATATTCTGTGATTCATTGGCTGATCAAAGGTACTCCTGATGGACTCAGATAAAACAAACCCTCTCTTGCCCAGGATATGGGGATCACTCCCCAGCATTCCCCATCTGCTCCATTTTCCAAGGCAGACTTTAGGATATGCCAGGGCTGCATGGGATGTCTCCACACAGCTGAAAAAATAAATAAAATAAATAAATAAAATTTAAAAAAAGCCCAACAAAACACCAAAACAAAAAAACGTTAACACCCTCTGTTACCCTCCCACAGTGACATCCACCACACTGAATGCCCTAAAATCTGCCTGTCCCACTGCAGCAGGTCCAGTGCTCCTGGAGCTCTGCAGGAGGAACACTCACCCCACCTACCCCAGCCCAAGACACTCCAGCTCCATCCCTGCTCAGCATTGCAGAGAGAAAGCAAAATTCCTTGTCTGGGAGATGTAACAGGGCAGAATTGCATTTTCCAGCACTGAGGAGGGCTCTGTGAACAATGGAGATTAAAAAATAAATAAAAGCTATAAAAACTGCTCAGCAATGTCCTTTTAAATTATATTTTTTTTCCTGAAAATATGCAATAAATCCCATGCAAGAGTCATAAAAGTACCTGAAATGCTCCTAGAAAGATTTATGGGCACCTTACCACTATTCTCAATAAAGTGAATATGCTGGTTCCAAAATAATTTCTCATCACCCATACTTCAAATTCCTGAACTCCTTTCAGTGAGCCTATCCCAAGAATTACTGTAACGTCAGGAGGGCTGTATTACATCCCCTCAGAAATAACCCTCCTGTCTGATTTATACACCCTGGGATCTTCCTGCTTTGTCCACGTTGCTGAATCCAGAAATTCTCAGCCCTGACCCTGTGCCAAAGAAGTGTCCCTGTAACTTTTCCAGGGAGCTGAAATAACCTCATCATGTCTCAAAGCAGTTTGGAAACTTGGCTTTTGGGATGAATATTCCTGGCAGGGAGCAGGAGGGGAGTCCTGACACCTGCAGATGGGATGGTGTTGGTTGTCGCAGACATCTTTTCATGAAAATTCCTTCCTTAGGATTTTTCCTCCTGAGAAGCTGGGAGGCGTCAGGAATAAAATGTAAAAAATGGTTATCTGCTGCTGTGGAATGCAACAGGTGCATCTGTGATTGATCTCATGTAGATGTTTGTAGTTGATGGCCAATCACAGTCAGCTGGCTAAGACTCTCTGTCCGAGCCACAAACCTTTGTTATCATTCTTTCCTATTCTTAGCTCAGCCGGCCTTCTGAGATGAAACCTTTTCTTCTATTCTTTTAGCATAGTTTTGATGTAATATATAATAAAACAATAAATCAGCCTTCTGAAATATGGAGTCAGGTCCTCATCTCTTCCCTCACCCTCAGACCCCTGTGAACACCGTCACAGTTAATCAAGGGAGGTGTCCAGGAGAAGGTGGGGACAACCTCCCTGTCATGCTGGAAATGGAGACAAAGGGCTGGATTGGGACTGGATGGGCACAAAAAGGCACAAAAAATGGATCCTGTCCCCAGGGCCACCTCATGAGAGCTCTTGGAGCTGAGCAGCCTCTGTGGGGGACAGGGAAGGGCCTGCATGGCTGGGTTTGGGTTTGCCACAGCCACCTCTGCTCTTCCCCTTCTGCTCTTCCCTTCTCTACCTCATGCCTTGAGGGGCTCCCTAGAACAGGGGATGGACAAAATTAAGAGAATAAAGTGAGTTTTTATTAAAGGGTTTTTATTAAAGACCTTTTATTAAAGGTTTTCAACAGACACACCTTGGGCAGCCAAAGCCTCCCAGAGGCTGCACCCAAGATGGACAATGGTCACCAATATATCAGACAATTATCAGTTTGGTCTGTTCACATATTGGGGTTAATTCTCCAATTACACCTTCAGGTAATGAAGTAATTTACCCCCAGATTGCTCCCCCCAATTCGTTTTTGTTTGCACTTTTTGAGGTCTGAGGCTGAAGGGTATCCTTGGATCTCAGGCTCAGAGAAGAATTGTTTTGTCTGAATAAAAGGGGAGAACAGCAGCTGACAGGACATGGAGTTTTGGAGTAATACCCTAAAGCAGTACAGGATCTGAAAAATATAAAAGCTAAAATCCTAAGACATCAACCAGCCAAGGCTTTCCATCAGTCTCAGTACTGTCCCTAAGTGCTGCTGTGGGGCTGGGGGCTGTGGCTTTGCCCCACAAACACTCAGAAATCAGCTGTCAGCATAGGGACGGGCTGTGGGATGGCTCTGTGCCCTCCTGAGCCCTCTGTGCCTCCACAGAACCTCAGAACAGCTTGGGATGGAAGGGCCTTTAAAGGTCAGGTGCTCCAGCCCTTGTTCTGCTCCACTCATGCAGCTTTTCTCCCCAAATCTCTGCCCTGGGCAGAGCAGTGCAGCCTCTGGGATGTTCAGAGACAGCTGCCAGAACCTGGCAGCACCGAGCTCACTCAGGGGTGAAATTTATTGAGGAGAAAGCAATAGCACTGGGGAAGAAATGCCCCAAATGTCTGTGGTTTATGTTCTTTCCCCAGCAGGAAGAATGGCTTTTAATTATTTGATTAAACCAGCCATGACATGGAGGAGATTTGGGCTGCTCATCCTCCTTCCCACCTTTCCCATTTCTTTCATTTCACCACTGGTAACCCCAAAAATGTGATGCCCAAATTTACCAAGGACTCTGGGTTTATTTTAGCTTTTCATCTTCATTCTTTGCAGTCCTTTTTACCACTTTTCTAATGTGGAGAAGTTTGCAAAATTGGACATTAGCAAAGGGAAAATTACAAAAAAACCCCAAGGAACAAGGCTGATGCCCTTCATCCTGTGGTAACCAGGGTCTGACAAAAGGATGTGGAAAATAGCAATCAGCTAAAACACCCTGAAAATGGGCAAAGGAAAAAGGAAACAACAACAACAATGGAAAATTAAAGAAAATCACATCCGTGGGGATGTTGGTGAAATGATGGATTTTTGATGAGGGGGAATTGTGGTGGATTTCTTGGGATAAAAGTGCTGTTCTCAGAGGCACCTGGGGAAGGTGGCCCTGCAGTCTCCTGGGTGGGCAGTGCTGGGAAAGCAGCAAAGGCTTTTTGGGAAGCTCCTCCCTTGGAGCCTGCATCCCCAGCAGCACTGTGGGAATGTCACTGTGCCTTTGTTGTGTGATTTGCTGGTGACAGGCAGTGGTGACACAACCCAAGGGTGGCAACACAGGGCAGGGAGGGATCCCCAGGAGGGCATCAAATCCATCACTCACCCTTCAACAGGTTCTTCACTGGAGGGTGAACGACCTTCCTGCTTTGGAAGGTGCTGCTCTCTTTCCTCCAGTGCTGGGGGCACTTTTGGGTGCCATAACATGAGAAGGACTTAGGGCTGTTAAAAAGTGTCCAAAGGAGAGACCCAGAGCTGCTGAAGGGTAATGAAGAAATGAATTTCCATTATTTAATGATATAAATTATATACATTTATATCTCTATATCATATAATATACAAATATATTTATACATTATGCAATAAAAATATATAATATACAATATAATATACAACATACAATATATAACATATAATATATAACATATAATATACAATATATAATATTATATTTTATTATTTTTATTATATAAATTATATAAATTTACATAACTAGAAATTATATGAAAATCGAAACCAAACAACGAAACAAAACAATACTAAAATCCTCCTTGCACTTTCAAAGATGTTTTATTTACATTTATAAAATATTTAGATATTAATTTATATTATATTATATTATATTATATTATATTATATTATATTAATTATATTATTACATCAATATATTTTACATTATGTATTATATAATATCAAAATATTTATATATTATATATTATAAAATATAATTTATTACATTTAATTATATAATTACAGAAATGTATATAAATATAAATTATATGAAAACCCAACCCAAACAACAAAACACTAAAAACCTCCTTGCGCTTTCAGATATCTCAGTGCTATTCTCTTATTTTTAAATGGTAACTGCAAAGTTGGAAACTTTGATCTAGAGCCAGGGAAGGAAAGATCTGAGGCCTGGGCCAGAATCTGTGTCCAGCAGTGCCTGAGCAGGAACTGAGGGACACTTGGGGCACAGGGTGGAGTGGCACAAGGGACACAGATCCATCACTCGCCTTCCAAAGGCACAAAGATCCTCCTTGCCCCAAAAAGCTGATGACAGCCTCAGAAATCAGCCTTTTCAGCCCTGACCAAACCTCTCTGTGCTGTGAGCACTGAGAGATGGAGCCTCCAATTTGGGGCCATTCTCAGCTGTCCAGTCATGCATTTCAGTGGTGAGATCTGGGCGTTTGCTTTTCTGCACTGGCAAATAAATCCTGCCCTTAAAACACATTTATTCCTCTCCACTGGTGCCTTGGTGAGAATCCCAGCTGTGTCCCTCAGATGCTGCAGGAAGCCCCTCAGAAGGAGAATGAATGAGGGATGCAGGACTCTAGGCTGCTCTCCAAAATGCAGTTTAGTACATCCAAGAGGTTACAGCAGTCCAGGGTCGTGGGTGACAGAGCTGTGCCCACAGCTGTCAGCTCCAGCTGCAGGCAGGCCTGGAGACCCTGAGTTTAGGTTACAAATGCATTATATACTTTTGTTTTGGTTACAATGCATTATATATTTTGGTTTTGGTTACATTGCATTATATACTTTTCTTTTGGTTACAATGCATTCTATACTTTTCTTTCCTGAGCATCTTAATACAGTAGAACCAATCTATACCTTAACTTTTATCTACAGCCTATCATACCTACTATAATTATCACATTCATGTTACTGTTCTCCAGTCTCTAAAAGTTAGTACATTACAGTTTAAGCTAGAAGTTGGTTTTCAGTTTTCTTGCAGGGGAAAATTCTGAGACTTGCAGCACTGGCAGATTTGTTTGCCTGTGCTTTCTGCTTGGTAAAAACATCTTTTTGTTTAAAAACATCTTTTATCAATTTCCCAATTGATAAAAACATCTTTTTGAGTGAGGTGGGTTTATCCTTTGCTCTTAGTCATAAAACCCCTTCTAACTAACATAGCCTCGGTTATCCTTGGTTATCCAGTCAGACTGGCCCAGCAATTCTTTTCTTCTATATCAAAACTTGCTTTCATTTCTATTCCTTCTTCAGATTCTATATTTAAAAAAAAAATCTTTCTGCCAAGCACATACATATCTGTGAGACTTCCTTGTCAAACTTTCATCCTTCCCAGCACCCCTGGAGCGCCCTGGGCTGTCCAGCCCTGCTCCAGAGTTTGAGCCAGTCCATGCTGTGCTCCCCAGA
The DNA here is from genome assembly GCF_047830755.1 of Zonotrichia albicollis. NCBI lineage: Eukaryota > Metazoa > Chordata > Aves > Passeriformes > Passerellidae > Zonotrichia > Zonotrichia albicollis. Next base: position 7,447,361 of record NC_133838.1, on the reverse strand, counting down.
CATGCCCTGAGGGGATGCAGCCACCCCAGAGCCACAGCCTGACGTGGGCAGAGCTGCCTTGACCTTGAAGCAGTGGTGCCTGAGCCAGGAGTGATTTTCCAGCTGGTTGCCCTTGGCTGCGCCAGTCAGGGCTGGAGCTGACTGCCCTGCTGTGGGGAGTGCCAGGCTCATGCCTGCCTGTGCTGCCTGGAGAGCATCAGCACAGAAATAATCAGGGAGGGAAAATCCAGCGTGGGGAGGAGAGGAAGGACAGCAGCACACGGCCTCTGTTCTGGTGAGAGGGAGAGAAAACCCAGCACTCAAACACTTCAGCAATTAATTGGGAGTGTGACAGGGAACATGCACTGACTGTAAAGCACTGCTGTGTCTGCAAGCACAGATATGTGAGGGAGGGCACAGCACTGGGGATGGGAGGCTTTCCTGGCATTCCTTGATATTCTGGAGTTTTTTTTCTGCAATATTGACCTGCCTTAAGGGAGTTCAGCTGCCCTCCTTGTGCTCCCCACCTGCCCCGCAGAGCCAAGAGCATCCTGTGGGCTCTGCCCAGCCCTCAGGGCACTGGCACCTGCTGCCCTCACACCCCATCCCTCTAATGCCTTTTGGGGACTACATAAAAGCACAGGCCAGGAAAAATTCAGGCCATAAAAGGCAGTTTTATTTATTGAAAGGCCTTCAGGGACATTGCAGGCAGATGAAGGCCCCCGGGGGCTGCACCCAAAAAATGGACTCACAGGTTTTCATGCTTTTATAAGTTTGGGCCATTTGTATATTGGGTGTTCATCTTCCAATTACAGCTTCAGATAATGAAGTAATTCACCCCAGATTTGCTCCCCTCAACTCACTTTTCTCATTTAAATTTCTTAGGGGCTGAGGCAGTGAGGTGTCCTTGATTGCCAGGCCTGGAGAGGAATTGTTGTGTCTGCCCAAAATGGGAAAGCAGCAGCTCACACTGTACATGGAGTTTAGAGTTATACACTAAAGAACTGCAGGATTATGAATATATGAAAAATATAAAAGCTAAAATCCTAAGGCTTCACCACCCAAGGGCAAATTCTGTCCCCCAGGGTGGAGGCACATGGCACAGAAAGAGCAAGTAAAGTTATTTAAATGTTTGGGGCTGAACAAACGGGTGGGTGAGGACTCTGTGCCCCCTTTCCCTGCATCCCTTCCCCACTCCCCAGCGAGGGGACACAGGGACACAGGACAGGGAGGGTGAGAGTTCTGCAGAGAGGCTCCTGTGTCTGCTGAGCTCCCTGTGGGACCCATGTCTCTAAGAATAAGTGTCTGTGTCTCCATGGCCTCCGGAAAGCCAATCAACAGCACTCGTTAGCTGCCATTTGGGCTCCCAGTGTCTCCAGCCTATAATTCAGTGGCTTGCACGCATTAATTGTCAAGCTTGGAGTGCTACAAAGAAGCCCAGCCTGGCTTTCTTGTGGTTTGCACTGGCGCCTCGCAGAGCAGCTCTCCATCCTTCAGCTCAGGGACTTGGCACAGCAGCCTGGGCCCAGGGCTCTGCTCTCTGAGCTGCATCCCTGCTCCACGCTCTGCTTCCAGGCAGCTGCGCTGCCCCTGGGCTGCCTGGGGGCTCTTCTCACCCTCCTCACCCCTTCCTCACCCTCCTCAACCCTTCCTCACTCTCCTCTACCCTTTCTGACCCTCCTCAGCCCTTCCTCACCCTCCTCTACCCTTTCTCACCCTCTTCTAGCCTTTCTCACACTCCTCACCCCTTCCTCAACCTCTTCTACCCTCTCTCACCCTCCTCACTCCTTTCTCACCCTTCCAAGCAGATCTGCAGGGACTCATCCATGAGCAGGTCCCCATCCCGGGTCCATCTGCAGGAATTCATCCTCATCCCCAGGCCTCTTTATTAGGGAAGAAAATAAAAGGATAAAATAAACAATGCAGTGAACTAAACCAACACTGGCAGAGTCAGAACCCAGCCTGACACCCTGTGGGTCAGGCTGTTGGCAGCAGTCCCATTGGAATTGTGGCTCAGCCCTCCTGCAGTGTCAGGGCTGATTCTGCTGGAGCAGGGATCCTGGAGAAAGGTGCAGTCTCTGCCTCTGGAGATCCAGGGGCAGAGGCAGCTGCTGTTCCTCTGGGGAATCCAGTGCAGAAGCCGTGCTGGTGTTCCAGAATCTCCAGATTCTATCCGGGTAGGAATGCTTGGCTCCTCCCTCTGGGCTCCCATCTCCCAATGGGATGCTGTAGTTCTTATCAGCCATGCAGGGACATTCAATAGCTGTTATCTGCAGATGTCTCCCCCCAAGGGAAGAGTGGGTGTGGAGGAGATAAGGAAAACTGCTCGTGAACAGAAGCCAGCTGCCATACAGATGGTAACAGAATACAATAGAACACATCTTGCCCTGCAATCTGGGACACCCAGCCATGGCTGTGTTCTTGCAGGTCATGCCAAGCCCAGAGAGAGTAAACATCTGCCCACAGTGAGGGTCTGCAGCTGTGGGGGCATGTCCAGCCCCACAGTTCCTCAGGTGGGGAATTCCTCAGGCATGCTCTGAGCTCTGGAAACACCCAGAGGGTTTGGAACCAGCCCAGGGCTCTGCTTGCACTCACCCCTGCAAGCCTGGCACTCCAATCCCTCCCCTTCTCACCATCCTCTTAGATCTCTGGCCATGAGAAGAGCAAAGCCTGGAGAAGAGGAGCTCAGGGGAACCTTCTTTTTCTCTGCAATAAGAAGAGGGTCTAGCTGGGGGATGTCAGGGTCTATCCCAGGAAACAGGGATGGGACAAGAGGGAACAGCCTCAAGCTGTGCCAGGGGAGGTTTAGGTTGGATATTAGGAAAAAATTTCTTCACTGAAAGGGCTGTCAGTCCCTGGCACAGCTGCCCAAGGCAGTGGTGGAGTCCCCATCCCTGGAGGGATTCTGAAAGAGGTGGAGATGTGGTGCTTGGGGCCATGGTTTAATGGTGCAGTCGTCAGCATTAGGGAAATATTTAGATCTGATGATCTTGGACATCTCTTTCAACCTAAACAATTCCATGGTTCTGTGTTTCTATAAGAAAATGGTGCAACTTGCAGTAAAACCCCCTGAGATGACACCTAGCTTTTGGGGCTCCCAAAGGGATCCATTTGTATCCTTGTTCCTTCCCATGTGCATTCCTTGCATTCACTGGTGCTGAATTTACCCTGCAGCTGTATTTGCCAGCAGCTCCTGGCTGGGCTCATCCCACACACCCCAGCAGCTCTGTGATCTCTGCCCAGCCAGGCTTCCCCACGAGGAGTGGGAGAGCAGCACACCCAAGGCACAGCTCAGCCCATCCTCAGGCGGGGCAGCTGGGCCACCCCAGGGGCTGAGCAGTCGTGAGCAGCTCCAGCAGCGGCTGAGGGAAGGGTCTGGCAGCACCTCCTCCTCATCTTCCTCCTCCTCCTCCTCTTCCTCTGTGAGCAAGGCACGAGGCTCGGGTGGGAGTGATGGGAGCACAAGTGCTGCAGTGCTGGGAGAAGATTTCCAGCTTTGTGTGCTGAAAAATCACTCTGATAGACTGATATTGCAAATCCCCAAACCCTGCACTCACCACCAGCACAGGCCAGCCCTGCTCTGCTGTCAGAACTCAGTGCATCCCTCTGGGTGTCCAGAGTTGAGGGGCTCAGAGACCCTGGCACACAGCCCAGAGCACCTGGGGATTTGATTTTGACCCCTGGAGCAAGTTACCAGCTTTGTATGAGGACCTAAAAGTCACACAGTTTTGAATAGTATAATAATAAAATGATCACAGGGTGAAAACGTAGATTTTAGGATTTTTGATATGGAGGTTATGGGGACAAGATGGAGGAACTTGGGCGTGTCCAGCCTTTCTCCTTCTACTTCTTGTTCTCCATTTTCTGCAGTGATGTTGGCACTTTGGGATTGGTTTAGAGCAGAAGTGCACTGTCTAACAGAGGTGATAGGTATTGGGAATTAAGTGTAAATATGTTATAGGTAGTTTGTAGTATAAAAGGACAACACAGAGAGTGCCTGTGGCTGCCCTGCTGAGCAGTTTTCTGCTGGGCAGAAAGAAAATTTTATAGATAAGAATTAATAAACAACCTCAAGACTGAAAAATGAAGAGTCCAGACTCGTTCTTCAGTTGCACGGGCCAAAGCAGAGACATCCTGCACATCTCAGGGCAGCAATTATCAACCAAAAACCCGAGATCTGCCTTCCTGGGTCACCTCCCTGGCCTTCCTCAGTAGGTGCCACCTCTGCCCACCCCACTCCTGTGACACTCAGTAGTTCAGTTCTTTCACCACCGGGTTCCTCCAGAGCTAAATCCACCTGGTTCTGGTGCTTGGCTCCTGCTGGTGATGGATGGTTCAGTTTGAAATGCTTCCCAGATCCCCATCCCCAAAGAGCTGCTCTGGCACCGGCACCTCACACAGCTCCCCCTGTGAACGATGATGCAGATCATTCATCTGTGTGACCTTTTCCTCACCGAGTGTTTCTCTTACATCTTCACCATCTCTTGGCCCTGCAGACTTTTTGGCAGGCTCTTTGCTTCTGATGTATTTGAAAAAGCTTTTATTACCAGCTTTTACACCATTAGCAAGCTGCTCCTCCAAGTTGTTCCTGGCAGGATCTGCCAGGCTTTAATTTTTAGCTCACTTGCCTTTGTGCCATCCCATTATGTGCACATGGAGAGGGGGCTGGTCCCAGCTAAACCTCCTGGGCCTCCTCTCTCCCCTCATCCCTGAACCACTGGTGCTCCTGGAGTATAAAAAACATGGATGAAACCTTTTTATTCTGCTACAACATTTGGTGCCTTTCTTAAAGATTCCATTTATGGAATCAGGTAAATCCCTGGAAAATTCAGGGAAAATCTGGAATCCCTGGAAAATTCAGGAAAATCTGGAATCCCTGGAAAATTCAGCTTTTGTTGTCACTTTTTCCCAGCTCAGAAACAAGGGGAAAGGGAGAGATGAAAGGTGAGTGGAACAGGAGCTGCCTGGAAGCTGCTATGGGGAGCAGGGGATGCTCACAGATGGAGATAAGAAATCAGCAGGATCCAGCAGTGAAAGTCCCTAAAGAGGAGCTGGGACGTGCTATGGGGTCACAGGAGCTTGTGCTGGGATGTGGCTGAAGGCTCAGGCCTGCCAGGGCCTTTATGTAGCATCCAGCCTTGGGCTGGCAGCAGAAATGTCTTATAATGCAGTAATTTACCCCAAATTTGCTCCCCTCCAACACACTTTTCTCAATTATATTTCTCAGGGCCTGAAACAGTGAAATGTCCTTGATTCCCAGGCCTAGATGGGAGTTGTGTCTGACCAAAATGGGAAAGCAGCAGCTCACACTGTGTATGGACTTTAGAGTTATACACTAAAGAACTGCAAGGTTACAAATATATGGAAAATATAAAAGCTAAAATCCTAAGGGATCAGTTTTGGGATGGAAATCTGCCCCGTGCTCAGAGCCACTTGCTCCTGGTGGTGCTTGGGGCTCCTGGCAGCTTCTCCTGGTGCTCGTGGTGTATTCAGCGCTCATAAATCCTTGGGGATGTGGTTAAACCTCTATGGTGCTATTTAGATGCATGTCAGGGATTCACAGGAAGATGAAGACTTTACCTCAGTGCTCTCCAAGGGGAGCTGCTGATTGTGGGCAGTGTTGTGAGCATTCTTCATCTGGACAATTGAAATAAGGGATGTTAAATTCCAGAGCTCCTGATCTGTGTGAGGTTACATAGGCAATCACATAGACATGTAATCCTTCCTTCCTTCCTTCCTTCCTTCCTTCCTTCCTTCCTTCCTTCCTTCCTTCCTTCCTTCCTTCCTTCCTTCCGCACTTTAGACAAATTTCCTCCATAAACCACCAAATTTTGTCCCCTGACTGATGCAGACTCTGAAGCCACCTTCTTTGCAACCTCTGATGAACTTTAACTGTGTCCTTGGTCCTGAAGCAGGTGGTGAATCCCCTCACATCCACTGTGTCAATTCCAAACACCCTTCCAATCTTTCCTGCTACTGCAGCTCTCTGGGGCTCCCAGGGTTGAGGTGGGCACACCTAGAGCTGCTCTCTGGGCTCTGCTGCTCTGTGGTCTTTGATGCTGAACATTCTGCTCCAGCTTTGGCTGCCAGCTCCCAGGGAGCAGGAAATGAATGGATGAACAGGATATTCCCAGGAGGAGAAGGAGATGAGCCTCCGGCATCTTTCTCCTGCCTTTTCCCAGCTTGCTTCCCCACCTCCTGCTGCTCAGCAGCTTTGGGTGAGATCCCAGAGCCCCAGTCCCTTCCCACAAGCTGTCCCCTCCCTGGCTTGGGAAACCAGTACGTGCTGGGCTGGAGAGGAGGGGGTGGCATAGGGGGATTTGGGACAGGACCCCCACCACAGCAGGACCTCCACCTTGGTCTCAGGTGCTTGGGCCAGCAGGAACAGCCAGGATCTGCAGGGCTGGAGGAGCCCAGGAATTGAAGATTGCAAGGCAAGATGTGTTCAATTACCATCTGGATGGCAGATTATCTTCTGTCAAGAGGGCAGTTTGCCTTATCTCTCTGAGTGACCACATTCACTCCTCCCTGGGAGGGGACACCTGCTGATAACAGCAATGGAATGTCCCTGCATGGCTGATAAGAACTGCAGCATCCCACTGGCAGATGGGAGCCCAGAGGGAGGAGCCAAGCATTCCTACCCGGATAGAATCTGGAGATTCTGGAACATCAGCACGGCTTCTGCACTGGATTGCCCAGAGGAACAGCAGCTGCCTCTGCCCCTGGATCTTCAGAGGCAGAGACTGCACCTTTCTCCAGGATCCCTGCTCCAGCAGAACCAGCCCTGACACTGCAGGAGGGCTGAGCCACAATTCCAATGGGACTGCTGCCAACAGCCTGACCCACAGGGTGTCAGGTTGGGTTCTGACTCTGGCAGGGTTGGTTTAGTTCACTGCATTGTTTATTTTATCCTTTTATTTTTTTTCCTTTCCCTATTAAAGAACTGTTATTCCTGCTCCCATATTTTTTGCCTGAGAGCCCCTTAATTTAAAATGCATAGCAATTCAGAGGAGTGGGGAGGGTTTACATTCTCCATTTCAGGGGAGGCTCCTGCCTTTCTTAGCAGACTCCTGTCTTTCCAAACCAAGACACCAGGTCTCCCCCAGCTCCAAGAGCCCTCCAAGGGAGGAGCAGGGGAGCTGAGCAGTCCCCACAGTCCAGCAGCAGCAGGAGAGGTCAGGGTTCAGCCCAAGAACAGCTCCAAGATCTGTGTTGAGATCTCCCTGAGAAGGAGCACACAACCTTGAACATTTCAGTTTGATCTGAGGAAGGTGAGAAGCAGCACCTGAGCCAGCAGCAGGGTGAGCCTCCCCTGGGAAGGCAGGTGTGGAATTAACTCTCACCTTGCTGCCAGGTGTTCCTGCCTGCTTGGGGTGTAGGGGGGTGACAGAGCCCTGAGTTCAGAAAGGAGAACAATTAACAAGAAATAAAATACCAGCGAGCCCTGAAAATCACCTGCAAGATAATAAAGAGAAAACAAATCTACCCTTTCTCATTGAGAGCTCTTCTTAGCTCAGCAGATTTATTGTTGCCTTTTTAAATTTTAACAACTTGCAAGGCCACTGTGCTGGCTCCCATTACATTAAAACTTTTGCTTTTTATTCCCTAATTCGGAGCAGAAGAGAAGCTAAATCACCAGGCAGTGAGAGGTTTGCAGCTGACAGGTGCTGCTGTGAGAGGAAATAGGTTTCTCTCAAGGTGTCCCACTGGGCAGCAGGCAGTGAGAGGGGGGCTGCCTCCCCCTGCTCCTCGTGGGGAGTGGGGGCAGCAGGTTCCTGCAGTTTTGGGGGTCCCTGGAGTGAGACCTTGCTGTGAGGATCAGCTCCAGCATTGCCACATCAGAGCTGTGCATTTTCCAGGGCACATTCTGGTATTGGAGATGCAGTTTCTGAGTGCCTGTGGCTCAGGTTTTGAGGGTTTTTTTTTGGGTTTTTTTTGGGGTTTTTTTTGTTTTGTTTTGTTTGATTTGGTTTTGGGTGAGGTTTTTTTGGGGGAGTTTTTGGGGTTTTTTTTCGGTTTTTCTGAGTGTTTTCTGTCTGTGTGGTGAGGTGGCTCGGTGTGAATAATCTCTGTGCTCCCACAGCTCTTTGGGCTCTGATCCCTCCCAGAGGTGATGAGGCCTCAGTCCAGCAAGGACAAGGTGATGGAAGATGTGCTTGGCCACTCCCCTGGCACAACACAAGACACTTCTGCCAAGCTTCATGTGACTCAGGTTTTTGTGTGGTTTTGTTTTTTTTTTCTTGTTTGTTTGTTTTTTGGTTTTGGGTTTTTTTTGTTTGTTTTGTTTTGTTTTGGGGTTTTTTGGGGGTTTTTTGGGAGTTTTTTGTGTGTTTTCTGCGTGTGTGGTGAGGTGGCTCTGTGTGAGACGGCAGCAGTGCTGTGTGGTCCCACAGCTGTGGGCTCTGTTCCCCCCAGAGGTGATGAGCAAGGACATCCCCAAGGCCTTGGTCCAGCAAGGACAAGGTGATGGAAGATGTGCTTGGCCACTCACCTGCCACAAGACACTTCAGCCAAGCTTCATTTGCAAGATGGACCAGCAAAAATCCTTTCCTTTGAGTGTCCTGTAAGCTTTGCCCACATGCCACTGTTTGGGAAGGAGCTGGGTGGCCTCAGAAGGATGCTCATGGTAGTTCCCACATGCTCCAGCAGGCAGAGGTCTGCCATGCTCCCTCCCTGCTGTGTGGCACTGCATCACTCTGCTCGTCCCTTACACCCTCAGTGGTGGCCCAGGGCTCCCTGGGCATGTCCAGCATCCTCCTGGGCCTTCAGAAGGCCTGGGTATGGCAGTGCAGGGAGATGTGTGGGCTGCTGGAGCAGGATGGGCTTTAGGTCATTTCTAACCCAACCCACCCAGTGATTCTGCAGTTCAGTGCTCCAAGGGGGCAGCCAGAGCCACCCTGGGGCTGGGAGTCCTGGGCCTCTGTGCTGCTGGTTCTGTGCACTGTGAGTAATTAATGCAATTTGCTGATCCTGGTGACTTCTTCATTAATGAGGGACGAGGACCTGTCAGTCTGTGCCAGTCTCACAAGCAGGAGGCATCAGCTCAGCAGCCTGGGGCTGGTATTGAATTTGCAGGGAACCCCAATGAGGGGAGAGAATGATGCATCTGACACCATCTTATCAGAAGGGTAATTAATTACTTTATTATACTATATTATTCTATACTATATTACACTATATTACATTACATCTAAACTGAATGTGCCAAGCGCTCAACCCTGCACACACTGCACAGAATCTCGTGACTGTCCTGACAGTCCTGACACACTCACACACACCTGGACCTGACAGGCCAAGGAACCAAAACCCCATCACTGTGGGTAAAAAATCTCCATATTGCATTCTACTGTGGCACAAAGGCACAGCCAATGAGATAAGAATATTTCTTTTCCCTATTAAAGAACTGTTATTTCCTTCTCCCATAAGTTTTGTTGCCTGAGAGTTCCTTAATTTAAAATTTATATCAATTCAGAGGGGTGGGGAGGGTTTACATTCTCCATTTCAGGGGAGGCTCCTGCCTTCCTTAGCAGACTCCTGTCTTTCCAAACCAAGACACCAACCTGAAGCCAAACAGCTCCAGGGCCCATCTGTGGGCTCTGCTGAGCAGTGTTCAGAGCCAGCCCTTCTTTCCTTACAAAGTAAGGATATTTCAGCAGGAAAACAGGTTTTCCTGACCTGGCAGAACTAGTGTCCCCAGTCCTGCAGGTGTCTTCATTCTGGCATCACCCACATGCCATGGGGAGCTGCCAGCAGCAGCCAGGGGTGATGCCCGGGCTTTGGGTTTCGCCAGGGTGGAAAGGGGAGCGAGATGGCACAGGCAGGGCTTGTGCAACCACGGGGAGTTACTCATGGTCACAGGCAGCACCAAGAACCTGCTTTTCATGAGCAACTCGACTTGCTAATGAGGCCTGAATCTGGGTCAGGCATTTCCCACACTGGGAATGGGTGGACACGGGCACTGGCAGAGCACCCGGGCACCTAGAGACACAAGCAGAGCACCTGGGAACCAACAGGGGCAGAACATTCAGGAACCTGCAGAGATAGGGCCAGAGCTCCTGGAGATGGGGGCAGAGCAGCTGGAGAACAGAGCAGAGCACCTGGGCACCTACAGACAGGGGCAGAGCACCTGGAGAACAGGACAGAGCACCTGGGCACCTGGAGAACAGGGCAGAGCACCTCGAAAACAGGCAAAAGCACCTGGAAGCAGGGGCAGAACACCTGGGCATCTGGAGATGGGGGCAGAGCATCTGGGCATTTGGAGAACAGGGCAGAGCACCTGGAGAATGGGGCGGAGCACCTGGGCACCTGGGGACAGGGCCAAGGATCTGGGCACCTGGAAAATGGCAGAGCATCTGGAGATGGGGGCAGAGCATCCAGGAACCTGAAGAAGAGGGCAGAGCACCTGGAGACAGGGCAGAGCACCTGGAGAACAGGAGCAGGAACCTGCAGACAGGGCAGAGCACCTGGACACCTGGAGACCAGGCCAGAGCACCTGGAAACAGGGGAGAGCACCTGGAGAACAGGGCAGAGCACCCAGATCATCCCTGGCTGCCACAGCCACGGGTGAATTTCTGCAAGGAGCTCTTGGCTCCTGCCTCCTGCCAGTTTCAGCAGGCTGGGGTGTGTGTGTCTCTGCTGCTGCTGTGAATCTGGCCCTGAGATCATCACAGAAACTTGGCTTTCAGCTGCAGGTGTCTGATGGGGACAAGTCCATTCAGGCCCTGGCTCCTCCTGGCGACCAAAGCCTCCTCTCTCCTGGGAGCACAGCAAAGTTGCTTTGGAGATGATGCATTATTTTCTTTAACACAGATCAGCTAGACTGGGTGCTGCCCTTCCCGAGGTCATCCTGGGGTGGCGAAGAGGCTGACATCAAGCAGACCATGCCAAGAGCAGGTCCTGCCCCAGGAGAAAGCAGCTGACACCTCTGAGGTGACTGCCTGGGTCACCCCAGTGCTTGTCCAATGCTGCCAGGGTGAGAAATCATTCCCTGACACCTCCAGATGGCTGCTTTCCACATGTTCCTGCCATGCTGGGGAGAGGCTCCAGCACCTAGATCTGCTAATGCCCAGTGCTGCACCATGGGGAAAACAGGAGGCTCCTGTGCAGGATATGATTTGGGTGTTTTATTCCATTTTTGCTCTGTTCTTTGACCAAAAATTCCCAGATTGGACCCATGAGCCTGTTTCATTTGTGTGCATTCCTGAGCTCTGGATGTGAACATAAAAATGGTGCAGCAAACAGAGGTTAAAGCCCAGGCAAGTGGCAATCAAATCTCTTGTGGTCATCCCATGTGCCAGCTAGGATGCCCTCAGCTGATCTGCAGGTTACCAGATTTGCTGAATGCCCATTGTTGCACCATGGGGCAAACAGGAGGCTCCTGTGCAGGATATGATTTGAGTGTTTTATTCCACTGTTGCTCTGTTCTTTGGCCAAAATTTCCCAGATTTGGCCCAGCAGCCTGTTTCATTTGTGTGCATGCCTGAGCTCTGGATGTGAACATGAAAACTGTGCAGCAAACAGAGAAACAGAGGTTAAAGCCCAGGCAAGTGGCAATCAGATCTCACACCCTATGTGCCAGCTGGGATGCCCTCACCTGATCTGCAGGTTACCATTTTCATTTCAATGCCCAGTGCTGCACTACAGGGCAAACAGCAGGCTTCTGTGCAGGATGTGATTTATTCCAGTGTTGCTCTGTTCTTTGGCCAAAATTTCCAAGACTGAGCCCATCAGCCTGTTTAATTTGCGTGCATTTCTGAGCTCTGGATGTGAACATGGAAATGGTGCAGCAAACAGAGGTTAAAGCCCAGGCAAGTGGCAATCAGATCTCACACCCTATGTGCCAGCTGGGATGTCCTCACCTGATCTGCAGGTTACCCTCGCCTTGCAGTCCTTTAATTCCTTGATCCAAGCAGCCCATTCCATGGAAATCAATGTAAACAAGACTCCTGTGGTTCTGCCTCTCGCCATCAGCAGCCCTCAAGTCAGATGGTCCAAAAACTGCTCTCAGCCATTTATTTATTTTTTAAAACGAATCCAGCCTAGAGCAGGATTACACGGATTAGCAGCTGAGCATTCCCCTGCCTGCAGAACATGCCCAGCCAGACGGAGCCACGCTGACAGGAATGCTGTCCTGCAAATGTGACAGGGATTTCCGTGCCCTCCTGGCTGCTGCCATCTGAGCCCATCTGCTTGGCTGATGCCAGCTTTGCCCAGAAGTGCCAGCCTGGGGCAGGGGTGCCCCAAGCCTCTGCCTCTGCTGATGGAGCAGAGAGGGAAAACTCCCTGGGGCGGGGTGCAGGATGTGGCCTTTGTTAGTGAAAGCCCTGCAGGTGTGGGCTGGGGAATGAAGCAGGGAGTTACCAGGACAAATGCCTGGGCAGGGGCCATGGACTGGGCTACAAAATTGGGCTATGAAATATGGGTACAGAATTGGGCTATAGAATTGCAATGGAAAATTGGGCTACAAAATTTGACTACAAAATCTGGGTACAGAACTGGGCTATAAAATTGCTATAAGAAAATTGGGCTACAAAATCTGAGTACAGAATTGGGTTACAAAATCTGGGTACAAAATTGGGCTATAAGACTGCTATATAAAACTGGGCTATGAAATATGGGTACAGAATTGGGCTATAGAATTGCTATGGAAAATTGGGCTACAAAATTTGACTACAAAATCTGGGTACGGAATTGGGCTATAAAATTGCTGCATAAAATTTGGGTACAAAATTTGTGTACAAAATTAGGCTACAAAATTTGGGTACTAAATTTGGGTACGAAATTGGGCTATAAAGTTTCTATATAAAATCTGGCTACAAGATTGGGCTACAAAATCTGGGTACAAAACGGCCTATAGATTTGCCGTATAAAATTGGGCTACAAAATCTGGGTACAGAATTGGGCTATAAAGTTTCTGTATAAAATTGGGCTACAAAATTGGGTTAAAGAATCTGGGTACAAAATTAAACTATAGAATAGCTATGTAAAATTTGGCTACAAAATCTGGGTACAAAATTAAGCTATAAAGTTTCTATATAAAATTGGGCTACGAAATCTGGATACAAAATTTGACTATAAAACTGTTATATGAAATTTGGCTAAGAAATCTGGGTACAGAATTGGGCCATAAAGTTTCTATATAAAATTGGGCTACAAAATTGGGGTATAGGATTGCTATATAAAATTGGGCTACAAAATTGGTTTAAAAAATCCAGGTACAAAATTAAGCTATAGAATTGCTATATAAAATTGGGTTACAAAATCTGGGTACAATATTGGGCTATAAGATTTCTATGTAAAATTGGGCTACAAAATTTGAGTACAAAATTGGACTAGAGAATTGCCATGTAAATTTTGGGTACAAAATTGGCCTATGGAATTGCTATGTAAAACTGGGCTACAAAATCAGGCTACCAAAACCACACTGGTGTTTTTCCAGGCCTCAGAAGACACCTGAGCATCTTGAGTGGGAGCATCCCCAGGACATGGTGTCCCACATGAGTGGATGGCCAGGAGACGCCCCCATGCACACAGGAAAACCCCAGTGGCTCCTCATGGAGGGACCCAGCCCAGCTGCTGTGGGTACAACCCAGTGACAACCAAGAGAATTCTCAATCCTGAGCAGCCTGAAGGGCTAGGCTGGCTCTGATCCCCACAAAGCAGGAGCTGGAGCCCCCTCATGCTGATCCCGTGCTGGGTGAGCCCTGGAAAGGACCCTGAAAAGGACAGGTCATCCAACCAGATTTGGGAGTGTGTGATTCTGGGGGCACAGGAGTGAGTGCTGTGGGTCCTGGTGGTGCTGGGAGCTCCTCACTGAGCTGGGCAGGTGAGCAGGGCAGGGTGGGCACACAGGACAGGACAGGGTGGGCATGCAGGGCAGGGTGGGCACAGAGGGCAGGGTGAGCATACAAGGCAGGGTAGGGTGGGCAGGGCAGGGTGGGCATGCAGGACAGGACAGGGCAGGGTGGGCACAGAGGACAGCACATGCAGATGGGCAGGACAGGGCAGGTGGGCACACAGAGCAGGACAGGGTGGGCACACAGGCATCAAGTCTGCTGCCTTCTGCTGTTCCCTGGGCACTCACAGCAGGACAGGCAGGGTGGGCACACAGGACAGGGTGGGCAGTGTGTGTGCACAGAGAGGGAGAAGCTGTTGGGAAGTGCCTTCCCCTTCCTCCACCTTTGCTCCCAGAGTGATGCTGAGCACTAGGAAACACTTGCATTTAATAAAAAATAAATAAAAATCACTGTGTGGCAGAGCAGGCTGTCCTGTGTCCCTCTGTCCTGTCCCTGCTGTAGGGAGCTGCCTGGATCCCACAGCTGTGCCAGTGCACTCTCTGCTCCCTGCCTGTGCCTGCCTGGCACAGTGGGGAGGTGCCCAGCCCCAGCCTCGTGCCAGGGAAGCCCGTTTGGCTAAACAAGTTTTTACTGACACCTTTTATTTATTTATTTATTTATTTATTCCCCTTCAGTGGAATCCTTCCAGCTATTTTTCAATTGCTCAGTGCCAGTGGAGAGCAGCCAGCTCCCTGCCCGCTCCTGGCTGGGAGCAGACAGCTGGCTGCTGCCCTGAGCTGGCCTGCCAGGCACCGTGCCAGCCGGGCAGGACGTGTGTCCCACGCTCCCAGCATGGCCAGCGGGTGCCAGGCAGCTGCACAGCCCTGGCATCGCTGCCAGCTCTGCCCAGGACAGGCTCTGCTCTGCCCAGGGAACAGCAGGGTCTGGCCCAGCCCTCATCTACAGCTGCCCTGGGTCCCCTCTGTGTGCCCAGAGGCCAAGAGATGGCAGTGCCAGGCTGGGCAGGTGCTGGGCACCACTGACCCACTGGGCAGGGCTGTTATGCATCCCTCTGCCCACTGGGTCAGGCTGCTCTGCATCCCTCTGCCCACTCATCCACACCCAGCAATGCCCCGCAGCCCAGGCCCTCTCTGCCAAGGAGCTTCCCAGGACCTGTCCCTGGGGTTAAAAATTCATTTTCTAAAAATTAATTTTCTAAGTGATGCCCTGGCACCATTGCCAGCTCTGCCCAGGACAGGCTCTGCTCTGCCCAGGGAACAGCAGGGTCCAGCCCAGCCCTTGGCTGCAGCTGCTCTGTGTCCCCTCTGTGTGCCCAGAGGCCAAGGGATGGCAGTGCCAGGCTGGGCAGGGTGCTGTCCCACTGGGTCAGACTGCTCTGCATCCCTCTGCTTGCTCATCCACACCCAGCACTGCCCTGCAGCCCTGACCCTCACTGCCAAGGAGCTTCCCAGGACCTGTCCCTGGGGTTAAAAACATTTCTAAGGAAGATAGGTAGAGGTGAGAAAAGCAGAGGCTGCATGGAGGAAGGCAGAAATAACTCTGGCGTGTTTGATGGTTTCCCCTGTCAGCACAGAGCTGGGGGGTCCTGCCTTGCTCAGGCCAAGAGTGACACAGGATCCTTGTGCCTGGCTCAGCACAGGAGTGGAATAGAATTGAACAGAAAAAATGGAACATCCTGAGCTGGAAGGATTCCAAGGGTCCGTCAGTCCAACCCCTGTCCCTGCCCAAACCCCCCAACAGCCCCACCCCGTCCATCTCTGCAGAGCTGCCCAAATTTCTCCCCCATCCTTCACCTCCCCCATCCCTCACTCTCACACAATCATGGAATGTGCTGAGCTGGAAGGGACCCACAGGGATGATCAATCCCAAAGCCAAACCCTGCCCAGAGCCCCCAGCCAGCCCAGCCTGGGCATCCCTGGAGCTGTGGCAGCCTCGGGGCCGTGCCCATTGCCTAGGCAGCCTGGGCAGTGCCAGCACCCTCTGGGGGAAGATCCTTGCCCTCATCTCCTCCCTGGCCCAGCTCCAGCTCGGGTCCTATCAAGGTTTGGACGTGCAGGATCCTGTGATTCACTGGGAAGCACAAGGAAAGGAAAGTGTTGAGCAGCTTTGTCATTCCAGACACATCACTCCTCCTCCACTGAACCAGGCAGGAGTGCGTGCTGATAATCTGGGATCTAGTAATTAAATACCCTGCAGCCTGAATATGGATAAGAAGGCACAGTTATGGTTTTGTGGACTGTGTCACTTGTGGCATTTCTGTGGGTTGGAGTTGCTTTGCTTTGCAACTTAAGTGCTCGTGTAGCTGCTGCGTGTGGCATGCTATCAATCACGGGTGTGAAAAATCCCCCAAGCCACCAGAAAATGGAAACAATCTCGAATGCTCCTGAAGTGAAAGCACAAAGCCATTCCCAAGACATTCCTTCAACAGTGAAATGGCTTTTTAAGGAATTCAGACAGAAGATATAATAAGGGGAAAACTGTACAGAGAGAGAACACCACCCCACCTGCAGCAGCACAGCACGACAGGAAAATTGAGGGTGGAGGACTCTGAAGGTCTCTTGTTCAACCTTGTGCTCCAAGCAGGATCAGAGCAGGCAGCTCAGGGATTTTTCCCCATGATCATTCAGGTCCTGAAGGCCTCCAAGAACACAGAGGCAGCACAGCCTTTCTGGGTAACTTGCTGCCAGGTTTGACCTTCCCCATGGTGAAATATTCCCAACATATCCAGCTCAGAGTTGTTCTGGTTCATCTCTGCTGCCTTCATCCTCCTGGATGGACAGCTGTGGAGATCCTGGGTCTGCCTTCTTGGTGATCTCCTTGTAGGTGGCAGTGGAGGTCCCAGTCTGAGCAAACCTCATTGCCTCAGGCTCTCCACACTGTGGAACACACTCCAGCCCACATGGCCTGTCACAGACATCTTTTATAAAAAATCCTTTCCTGAGGATTTTTCCTCCTGAGAAGCTGGGAGGCCTCAGGAACAAAATGTAAACAATGATTATCTGCTGCTGTGGAATGCAACAGGTGCATCTGTGATTGGTCTCATGTGGTTGTTTCTGATTAATGGCCAATCACAGTCAGCTGGCTCAGACACAGAGCCCGAGCCACAAACCTTTGTTATCATTCTTTCCTTTTCTATTCTTAGCCAGCCTTCTGATGAAATCCTTTCTTCTATACTTTTAGTATAGTTTTAATATAATATATATCATAAAATAATAAATCAGCCTTCTGAAACATGGAGTCAGATCCTCATCTCTTCTCTCATCTTCAGACCCCTGTGAACACCATCACAGTGGGGTTGTTGGGGGGTCCAGGAGCTGGATCAATGATCTCTGTGGATATTCCAGCTCAGGATGCCCAGGGTGGGGTTGTTGGGGGGTCTGGGCAGGGTTTGGGGTTGCAATCCATGATCCCTGTGGGTCCTTCCCATCTCAGGCTGTTCTCTGACAGCCCTGGGAGATCATTTGTCCTCTGTGGGACAGCACCAAACCCACAGCACCTGCCATCCCCCTGAAAAAACGCCCTGGGGGAGTGTGAGGAGGCAGCAGCACGCAGGGTGGAGATGTCAGTGTGGGGAAATCAGCTTGGCTGCAGCTGCTCTGTGGCAGGGAAAGTGCAGCACCACCCTCCCATCCCCGGGCACGGGGCCAGCGCGTCCCAGCACGAACAGGCAGCTCCCAGCACAGGCTGGGGTGTTTATGGGGGACTCTGCTGAAACACTGCTGGAAGGGCTGCTTGAGGAGCTTCCCAACCTTTCTGTGCCTCTCAGAGGTGTCTGGCACCACTGACACTGCACCCAAGGGCTGTACCCACCGTGATGGTGGCCAGGGACTCAAAGGGCAGTGAAAGCTTTGGGCAGAGTTTGCTTCATGGTCCTGCCAGGACTCTGCCTGCAGCAGCTGAAAGGAATGGGCCAGAGGGTCACTGAACAGCCTTTGTCATCAATTTAGGGCTGATTAAAGCTAATTTAGTGCTGAGATTTCAGCAGCAGCTGTAGGGGATGAAGTGCTTGCCCCCTCCTTGCTGTGCCACGGCTGCTATGGGAGCCCCAGTGCCAATGTCACTCTGAACCAGCACAAACTGGGCTCCTGGAACTCTGCTGGGCCTGGCAGCAACACCCTGGCAGTCTGATGGCCCCTGTGCCTGGAGCTGTGTGCAGACCTCTGCAGGGTGGTGTGTTGGGGAAGGTGAAACAGGAAAGCCTTATAAATATCATTGCCTGGCTAGAGATTTTGAGAATATGGAAACTCTAAGTGAGATTGAAATGAAAGCAAGCTTTGAGATCCCTCAGTTACTGAACAACTGGAAAACAATGGCATGGCCAGCTGAAGGTGATCCCCTTTGGATCAAACAATCCCCTCTGCTTGCAGACAGGCCCAAGGCTCAGAGCAGACCCTGCCAGCTTGGCAGAAGGGGCCCAAAGAGGAGTTTTTAGGGTTTAAAATGTAACCCAGTGTGGGAATGTAATGATTCTTCTAGGCTGTATGGAAATGCTGTAGGATTTGTATCTTGTACTAGATTGGTTAGTGAGAATGAGAATATTCAATACAGAAGAATATTTATGGTATTGTAACAGGAACTTCACTCTCTTGCCTCTTAGCTTTTGCCTCTTACCCCTCTTGCCCCTTTTACTCTTTTACCCCTTTTAGTCTCTCACCCTCTCATCCTCTCTCCCCCTCTCATCTCTCAGGCCTGCTCTGAGCTGTGGCTGGCAGCTCCCAGCAGGGCCCTGCACCCAGGCCCTTTGCAATAACCCACAAGTTCCCAGCCCTGGCTGCAGAGATCTCTGCTCTCTGTCCATACCCACCATCCTACCCCAGTGGAGCACAGTGCAGGGCTGTCACTGTCACTGCCTGGGGGTTTGGATGCCACCTGCTGCAGGTACAACCCCTTGGTGCCTTCCTCTGGTGTTCTACACCTGCCGAAGGCCTGTGGATACCTGTGGAGATTCCCGTGCTCTCCTTCAGAGCCCTCTGAGTCTCTGGAGCCCTCAGACCATGCAGCAGAGGACCTGCAGGACATCTTGCTCACCATTTGGATCCATTTGGGTCCCTGGGATCCCCTGGGACTGGGGCAGGTCCTGCTGTGGGGACATCACAGAGGTGTGAAATGCAGAGTAAAGGAAGAGGACTGTGCCTGTGGTATGGGGTGGGTCAGTAACCCCAAATAAGGCTGCCCTGGTTCTGTCAGAGCCATCCTATTGTGAGAATAGGGAAATTAGTGGGGTTTTGCTGTGCCTTTTGTGAGAGAAACATGGCAGCTCTCGGGTTATGCCAGCGGACATTCAGGTTGGATATTAGGAGAAGATTCTCCACTGAAAGAATGGTCAGGAACTACCACAGCATGACCAGAGTGGAGTCACCATCCCCTGAAGAGCTCAAAACCCAGCAAATGTGGCCCTTTGTTACATGGTCCTGTGGGCATGGTGGGACTTGATGGTCTTGGAGATCTTTTCCAGCCTGAATGATTCTGTGGCTGTCCCCTGACAGCATGAGGGACTTCTTGGAGCTGCCCATGCCTGAGCCCTGAGTGAGGACACAGCTCCCTGTTCACAGAGGCATTTTCCTGTGGATTCCCATCCTGAAGTTGCCTGACACAAATGAGGGAGCATGTGGGTGTCGGGGTGGAGGCACAGGACATGCAGGAGTGGCTCAGAGTAGGAGTGGGGATGTTGCCCTGCTGTGAGAAGGCATGGCAAGGTTGGGAATGAGGGGCCTGGCAGGATTTGGGATGCTCCTGTCCTGCTCCTGGTGCTGGGGGGCACACAGGGCTCTCTTGGAGCCCAGGGATGGAAGGGTCTGCTTCCAAAGGGGGCTGATTCTGCTTCCAGAGGGGATCCAGGGCAAGATCACCCGTCCAGCAGGGGCTCAGTGGAGAGGGCAGGAGAGGCTGAGGGGATGCTGGGGCAGGGGTTCTGCCATGTACCTTCCCTGCCAGCTTCCATCTCAGCTGCTGAGCCAATTTGTCCACAGTAGCCCAATTCCTCCCTGTTTATCCTGGGGCAGTGGTGCTGCAGTGTTTAAATCCAGATTTTCCCTGCATAGATACAGTTCATCCCACACGCCCTGGTGCTTAAAGAGTTCATGGAATCACAGAATCTCAGACTGGCTTGGGTTGAAAGGGATCTCCAACCCCCTGCCATGGGCAGGGACACTTTCCAGTAAATCAGGTTGCTCCAAACCCTGTCCAGCCTGGCCTTGGACACTTCCAGGGATGGGACAGCCACAGCTTCTCTGGGCACCTGTGGCAGGGCTCACCACCCTCACAGGGAAGAATTTCCTCCCAGTTGTCGCAGACGTCTTTTTATGAAAAATCCTTTCCTTAGGATTTTTCCTCCTGAGAAGCTCAGAGGCCTCAGGAACAAAATGTAAACATTGATTATCTGCTGCTGTGTAATGCAACAGGTGCATCTGTGATTGGTCTCATGTGGTTGTTTCTAATTAATGGCCAATCACAGTCAGCTGGCTTGGACTCTCTGTCCGAGACAGAAGCTTTGTTATCAGTCTTTGCTATTCTATTCTTAGCAAGCCTTCTGATGAGAACCTTTTCTTCTATTCTTTTAGTATAGTTTTAATATAATATATATCATAAAATAATAAATCAAGCCTTCTGAAACATGGAGTCAAATCTTTGTCTCTTCCCTCATCCAAGAACTCCATCACACCCAATATCCCATCTAAACCTTCTCTGCTCTGATGGAATTCCCTCCCCTGTGTGCAGTCACTCCTGATGATCTGACCACCCCAGCAGGGCAGTGACTCCATCACCTCCCACAGCAGGAAGGGTTTCCCCAGGGTTACACCCCTGGAAGGAGCCCCGGGCAGGGCAGGAGGTGGTGGCCATGGCACCCACGTTTCCTGGCCCTTGGCTGGAGCCCATAACCCCAGGAAGAGCTGGCCACCAGCCCCGTGCGTGGGAGGAGGGCGGGAGCAGAGAGAACACGGGCTCCAGTCCAGCAAGGAGGATTCCACCCCAGTCTGGCTGGAGGCAGCACTTCCCAGAGGCTGGGTCAGGAATCCTGCATCCTCCTGACCCTTCCCTGGGCTGTGGGATGCTCAGGGCACATCTCCATGTGCTGGGGACCCAGCAGACGGTTGCACAGGGCTGGTGCAAGGGCTGGTGAGGAGAAGCTCCAGGCTCCTGCACCAGGACCTTACCATGGCCCCCTGCACTCTCTTGTAAACTACACCAACTTAGGGGAAACTGAGGCAGGCTGGGCATAGCCGAAGCTTCCGGATTGCTGGAAGCAAAAAGCAAAGAGCAGGAAGTGACCTGGCTGTCCCCTCCCCATGAGGCTGTGGGGAGCAGGTGAGCACATCCACCGTGTCCCTCTGGGCAGGGTGGGAGCTGTTAAAAACTTGAGCAGGCTCCTGGTGCTAAAGTGATTTCAGCATTTATTATAATAAAAGAAAGGCCTAAAGCAGGGGCCTGGGCCGAGCAGGAGCGTTCCCGTCAAGGATGGAGCAGTGCCAGTGCTGGGGCTGCTCAGCGATGGCCCCGATGTTCCAGATGGAGCAGCACACCTTCCCTGGGTCTGATGCCCGTTTTTATCCTGTATTTTGTCCCTTTGGATTGGTTGGTGTTTGTATCCTTCATTTGCATGGAGGTTTTAGGCCTTGATTGGCCATTACAGTTCTGTCCAGGCTGGCTCATGGTGCACTTTACTGAGGTGTAATTTCTTATAACTCCCCTTTTAACCCTTTTTACCATAACATAACTAACAGTACATGCTAAAAACAGGACCAGACTCCCAGTACTAAAGTGATTTCAGTATTTATTATAATAAAAGGAAGGCCCAAAGCAGGGGCCTGGGCTGAGCAGGAGCCTTCCTGTCGAGGATGCTGCAGTGATATCACTGATGGAGCAGCACAGCTTCCCTGGGTCAGATGCCCCTTTTTATCCTGTTTTCTGTCCCTTTGGATTGGATCCTTCATTTACATGAAGGTTTTAGGCCTTGATTGGCCTATTACAGTTCTGTCCAGGCTGGCTCATGGTGCACTTTATTCAGGTGTAATTTTTTATAACTCCCCTTTTAACCCCTTTGACGATATAACAACCAAACTAACAGTATCTTAACTATCTTAAGCTTAACTTATCTGAAGATTAACTATCTTAAGCTTAAGTCTCAAGTATTTCACAACAGTTTCTAACCTATTTTTACCAGCACCGAGGGCCGGGCTGTTTGCAGAGCTGTGAGAGGCGCGGAGCCGCTGATGCTGAGCAGGGCTCCGGCTCTGAGCCACGCCGGGGCGGGGGCCGGGCTGGCTCTGGGGATGTCCCGGGGAGGAGGAGGATGCTCGGGGGAGCCGAGCAGCTTGGACAGAGCCGAGTTTCCTCCTCCCCGTGGGCAGGGGCCGGGAACGGCACGTCCTGGCTGGGCTGGCCGCCCTGTCCGGCCGGGTCAGCTGCAGGTCCCCGCTGGCCAGCGAGAGCCGCAGGAATGCTGGAGCACAGCTCGCATCCCGCGCTGCTCGGCTGCAGCTCGGTTAAAAATATCCTCTGACAAATACCTGCGCAAACAAGGGAAAAAAACAAACCCACCTCACCCTTATATATAAAAAAAGGAGCTGTAATTTTCCACAGCACCGAGGGGCAGTTTTTGGCCTCCCCGTCCCTTGTCGCAGCGCCCTGTGCCGGTGCCTTTGCTGGGGGACGGAACGATGGAGCGGGAGCGTGTCCTGCCCGGCGGGGCGAGGCTCCGGAGGTGGGAGCAGCCGCCCAAGGCTTCCCGGCAGGCTCTGGCACCGTCTGTGCTGAGCACAGCCCAGCCCCGCTGCTGCTCCGGCTCCCCATGCTCCGGGCAGGCCGGCATTGCCAGCGCTGGGCACGGCATCATCATCCTCCCTGGGCATCTCACATCCCTCCCTGGGCATCTCATCATCCTCCCTGAGCACCTCACATCGTGCCCTGGGCATCCCCCTCCCTCCCTGGACACCTCATCATCCTCCCTGGGCACCTGCTCTCCTTCCCTGGGCACCTCACCTCCCTCTCTGGGCACCTCATCATCCTCCTTGGGCACCTCATCATTCTCCCTGGGCACCTCACATCCCTCTCTGGGTACTTCACCTCCCCTCCCACCCCTGCAGGGAGCACCCTGGGAAAGGTGGGCTCCCCTGGAGGGGCATCCCTGACCCCAGACTGGGGCTTTGGCAGGTGAGGGATGCTCCCTGACTGAGTCTCCAGCCCGGGTGTGCGGTGTGGAAGCAAGAAACATCTCCAGCAGCACAGGCTGCCCATGCAACTGGGAAAAGGAGGGGAAGGAGTGGCTCAGCATGGGGGCAGAGAGTGCCCAGGTGGGCATGGGGTGCAGGCTGGGCACAGGGCTCAGCTCTGTCTGCTGAGCTGGAGGCAACCCCAGTGGGGAGAATCCCCTCTCTTTGAACAGTAGGCAGGGCTGGGCTGCACACACCAGGGGAGGAGAAAGGCCACAGGCTGTCACTGCCATCAAGAGTGGCCCTGCCACAGAGTGTGTCCCTGCAATGGTGACCCTGCCATGGAGTATGTCCATGCCATGGAACCTGTCGCTGCCATGGAACTCTTGGGCAGGGAGCATAAGATGAACCTCCAGATCCTTCCTCCCAGCATGTGCTCCTGCTCCTTCCCTTGGAAATGCTGTTATTTATCTTCCCATGTATTTGGCACTAGTGAGACCACATTTTGGGTACTGTATCCAGTTCTGGCCCCTCAGTTTGGGAAGGACATTGAGATGCTTGAGAACAGCCAGAGAAGGGCAACGAGGCTGGTGAGGGGCTGGGAACACAAACCCTGTGAGGAACATTTGAAGGAGCTGGGGCTGTTGAACCTGGAGAAAAGGAGGCTTAGAGGTGACCTTATTACCTCTTATAAGTCCCTGAAGGGAGGTTAACAACTGACAGAGCCAGAGGACACAGTCTGCAGCTATGGCAGGGAAGGTACAGGTTGGATATTAGGAAAAATTTTTTTCATCAAAAGAATAATAAAGTACTGGAATGCTCTTCCCAGGGAGGCGGTGGAATCACCATCTCTGTGTTGTCATTACATTGCAGGGATTCCATATTTTTGTCTCCTTATTCCAAGAGTTTCACACCTCCTTGATGTTTCTCGTGGTCAGCTCCTCAGAGCACTGACTTTTCCTTCTTCTCACCGACTCCAGTTCCCCTCTCAACCAACCAACCCACTCTTTTATAGCACTCTTCTCATTGGCTACACTTGTGGCCTGGTAAAGTCAAGCCTGTTCCTAATCTCTAATAATTGGCTCAGCTGCAACTCCTTAGGGGTAAGATTACTTACTATTCTGCCTTTATTTTCTAACATTCTATCCCCCTACATCTCTGGATGTGTTTAAAAACAGACTGGACATGGCACTTGGTGCTATAGTTGAGGTGTTAGGGCCTGGGTTGGACTCGATGATCATAGAGGTCATTTCCAACCTCATCATTCTGTAATTCTGTGATTTATATGAGAAAATATGAAAGCGCCTCCAGTCCCTGTTCAGTGACCTTCAAAACCATCCAGCAAATTGTGCTTGGACGCCGAGCCCGGCCAGATGGCCCCTCTCAAATGCTCTGGCCGTGCAATCGGGGCTGCACTGCTGGCTGCAGCTCCAGGCAGCCTCGGGAAGCGCCGGGGCTCAGCTCCGGGCAGGCGGCCACGACGGGGAGGAGCTGCTGGGGCTGGGCTGGGAGAGGCAGGGCCGGCAGCCCGCAGGTTCCTGGGGTGGAAAATGCCTCTTTTATCATTGGCTTTCTGCAAATATTCAAATTAATGTTATATGTGTGATGTTAGAAAGTGATGCTGTGTTAGTTTGCTTAAGCAGTGTGTTAAATATAGTTTAATATTTAATATAGTAATTATATTAATAATATATTTATATTATATATATTTTATATATATTATATTATATTATATTATATTATATTATATTATACTATACTATACTATACTATACTATATTATATTATACATCATACTATATTATACTATATTATATTATAATATACTATATTATATTATATTATATTATATTATATTATATTATATTATATTATATTATATTATATTATATTATATTATATTATATTATATTATATTATATTATATTATATTATATTATATTATATGATCTGACATTACATTACATTACATTATAATGTTAAAATAGAAACTATGCTATGTGAGGTACTTCTTTTAAGGAAAGGACTCACAGTGAGACAGCAGCCACAGCACACCTGAATCTTTCAGAGAAAAAGAATTTATTGCTCCATTTTCAGAAGAAATGAACTTCTTCGTGCCTTGCTCAGCCCTGAAGGCACCTTAGGATTCAGAGGAAGAAGCTGACACTGACCCGACAGAATCCTGTATTTGAATGGAATTTATGCATCATGTATGAGGTGTATGAATACGCAACAGGTTATTGCTTTTAAGGGTTAATCCTCCGTTAACAGCTGTCCTTTCTCGGGTTTATGCTGCCCAGAAAAGGTACCCGGACATCCATGACTTTTTGTTTCTGTTGTCTCACATTGTCCTAATCCAAATTGTCCAAATTATTATTACTCTAATTATGTTACTATTTTTATAACCATTTTATTTCTATTAAACCTTTCACATTTTAAAAAACAAGTGATTGGCATTTTTCACAGGGGTGTAATTGAATTGGGAAGGGCAGAGTAAGCAGGGGGGGATCCCAAATTGGAGGGGACAGGGCTGGGTGTGGGCACCTGGGACTGCCAGTGCTGTGCCCCGCTGGGATGGGTGTGGAGGTGGAAGGTGCTGGAAGAACCTCTGGTGCTGGTGGGGATGGCAGGGAATGGGGCCAGGGCAGTGGGGACTTCTGGGGCCCAGGAGAGCAGAGAGAAAATCAAAATAGAGTCGGGAAGGGAAGGGAAGGGAAGGGAAGGGAAGGGAAGGGAAGGGAAGGGAAGGGAAGGGAAGGGAAGGGAAGGGAAGGGAAGGGAAGGGAAGGGAAGGGAAGGGAAGGGAAGGGAAGGGAAGGGAAGGGAAGGGAAGGGAAGGGAAGGGAAGGGAAGGGAAGGGAAGGGAAGGGAAGGGGTTAAGAGACCTGTCAGAGCAGTGCCTCACTGGAAGCACAGGAGACAGCTGGAAAAGATTTAAATATCTCTTTGCTGTGTGTCTGGGAGCTGTGGGTGCCAGAGAAAGGTAGTCTTATTTCTGATAATATCTGGTCTGACACACTCAATGTGTTTAACAGTTTTCAGCTCACTCAGGCAGATGAGCCTAACTAGGAAGCGACCACGCAGGGATTCCAGGATGCTTCATTAGCATGCAGGCTGGAGAGGAGGCTCTGCCTCTACATGCAAAGGGAGGCTGCAGCTACTGCAGCAGCTGTGCCTGAGGGATCCATCCCCCAAATTCAGGGCTGACCTTCAGGGATCCTGGAGACCCTGGGGGGATCCATCCCCCAAACTCATGGCTGACCTGCAGGGATGCTGGGGACCCTGGGGGGATCCATCCCCCAAATCCAAGGCTGACCTGAATGCCACACTGAAGGGATGCTGGGGACCCTGCTGCAGTGCCTGGAGGGGTGCTGGGGCTGAGGGTCCTGTGTCACCAACCTCCCCAGCACCACCTCCCCCAGGTACTCCTGCTGTCTCACCAGTCACCTCTGCTTGGTCAGTGACAGGAACTAGAGGAGGTGGATGATGCTGGTGGCTTTGCCTTCACGTCAGCAGCACCAGGAACCTGGGACATCTCTTCCATAAAGACCAAGCAAGTGGAGGGGGGTCCTGAAGGAGCTCAGCTGCTGATAAATGCTTCCCAAAGGGGTTGGCATGGCCCTGCTGGTGACCTGAGCCTCATGCCCTCACCTGTGGGACACCAGAGAGGAATCAACCAAATCCCCTGAGGTCTCCTGCCCAGGGGTCCTCCCTTGGCTACCGGGGGGCTCTGCCTGGGGGGACAGGACTGTGACAAATGCCTGTGAACTGCCAGACTGATGCTGAGTGTCTTGGTTTGGAAAGCCAGGAGTCTGCTAAGGAAGGCAGGAGCCTCCCCTGAAATGGAGAATGTAAACCCCCTTCCTGAATTGCTATAAATTTTAAATTAAGGGGCTCTCAGGCAAAAATGTGGGAGTAGGAAATAACAGTTCTTTAATAGGGAAAAGGAAAAAAAAACTTAAAAGGAAAAAATAAACAATGCAGTGAACTAAACCAACACTGCCAGAGTCAGAACCCAACCTGACACCCTGTGGGTCAGGCTGTGGGCAGCAGTCCCATTGGAATTGTGGCTCAGCCCTCCTGCAGTGTCAGGGCTGGTTCTGCTGGAGCAGGGATCCTGGAGAAAGGTGCAGTCTCTGGCTCTGAAGATCCAGGGACAGAGGCAGCTGCTGTTCCTCTGGGCAATCCAGTGCAGAAGCCGTGCTGGTGTTCCAGAATCTCCAGATTCTATCCGGGTAGGAATGCTTGGCTCCTCCCTCTGGGCTCCCATCTGCCAATGGGATGCTGTAGTTCTTATCAGCCATGCAGGGACATTCAGTAGCTCTTATCAGCAGGGGTCTGCCTGGAGGGAGGTCACTCAAAGAGAGACAAAAGGCAAACTGCCCACTTGACAAAGACAACTGCCATGCAGATGATAATAGACCATATCCTGCCTTGCAATCTGGAGCACTGAGCCCAGAGGAGCTGCTGCAGCCTGTTGGAGAGCAGACAGGGAATGGTGAGCTGGGGTGCAGATTTCCCTGCCCTCGTGCCTGGCCAGGGTGGCTGTGCCAGAGGGGTCATTAGAGGGTGAGTGAACTTGTTGCACGACATGCATCATTTTCTGTGCAGCAAAGGTGTGTTTAATCACATGGAACTGCTGCCAAGAATTAGCATTCAAAACTATTATTAGGCATTGCTATTATTAAAGAACAGATTTCCCCCTAAATGCTGTTCTGGAGCAAAATACAATACCTGGAGTGAGCACCAGAGGTTTATCAGAAATTTTCTATCAAAGAATGATCAGCAATTCCCCACCCAAATGATATCACATGAAAAATGAGGCCATCAGCTACATGTGACTATTCTTAAAGTATCTGTCTGTTTTCAGCAAAACCCTAGCCCTTCGAAATGCAACTATTTGGGTTTTCAACTGAAAAAAAAAAAAAAAAACCCAAACAAAAAACCTCTTGAAATTTCCCCAAATAAGAGTATGAAAGTTTAATCCCACTGAGATGCCCTTGGTTTGATATGATGTGACCTTGAAGAGAGGGACACCAAGACGGGACAAACCCTGCTGCTGTTGGACACCTGTGCCTTGTGCATGGATTGAAGGTTCAGCATCAGTCCTCATGTGATGGTGGAGAATCCAGCCCAAAGGTGCATCCATCCCTCCCTTTAATAATATAATAATATAAAAATAAAATAATAATTTCATAATAATAAAAATAAAGGCAGATTGCCTTCCCTGCTACTGTTCTGGGGACAGAGGCAGGTGCAGGTCTCACCTGGAATTCTGTTCTCTACACAGGGATGAAGGACTCCCTGGGGTGGTTTTCCGTCAGAAATCAGGGGTTTGTTGGAATCAGATCTTTTCCTGGGAACTTGTCGATCTCGCTGCCATTTTCCCAGGAAGAATCCTCACAGAATCACTTTGACTTTCTTGTTTCAGCAGTGTCAAAATGTTTATTCCGCTCATGTCAAAACACGAAGTTCATTTCAGGAAAGTAAAAATATTTCATTTTGACTTTATCATTTCCTTCACTTAACTTCCACTTTATGTTCCATGAAAGTGCTTTTTAATAGGCACTGCCTGAGATGTCCTCACGCCACCACATTGTGGGGAGGGAGGGTCACACGTGGCATTTCCATGGCCCAAATTAGTGTCACCCTGTTTTTTTAAAGTTTTTCTAAACCTTCTGTTGCTCACATTTTTGTAATGAACTTTCTCACACACTTTATGTAAATAACTCATTGTCTTGCATTCTTTTATGGAAGAGGAGAAATTTGATGGGCTGTTGGTTTGTCTAGAGTCATTGGAGAGGTGGCACTGTCACCCTCCAATCCATTGTCACTTTTGGAAATCTGTAAATGTTGGAGTCAGAAATTAAAAGTTCTCTTTTTTACCTTGGAGAGCTGCGTGTCCACATAATTTAATTTCGTGTTTTATAGTGACAAAATCAGCATTTGAGAGAATTTCCATTTCAGAGGACGTGCTGCACATGTGGCTCTACCTCCTAAAGCAGAGCAGGCACCTCACACACTGCTTGGGGCTGTCTTGGTGCTTCTTCCCCTCCCAACAGGCACCCAAAACCTGCTCTGCTGCTTCTTGGCAGCTGCTTGGGTGGTGAAGGGGATGGGGGCTTCAGGACAACCCCCAGGTGCCAGTTTGGGGCTGGCAAGGAGAGAGGGATGCATGGGATGTTGTGGGAACGAGACAGAGATCCTGTTGGCCTGGTGGGGTGGGATGCGAGGTGACACCAGCACCAGGTGAGGACACCAAGCCTTGGCTCTGCTCAGAGGTGCTGGGGCAGGGGAGCTCAGTCTGTGACCATTCTCAAGGATGTTGGAGATTTGTGGGACTGTGACCATTCCCAAGGACGTTGGAGAGTTGTGGGACTGTGACCATTCCCAAGGATGTTGGAGATTTGTGGGACTGTGACCATTCCCAAGAAGGTTGGAGATTTGTGCACCCAGACCCTGCAGCATCAACTGCCCATCACCTCCTGCACTGTGTTGGGATCAGATCCCTGAAATTCCAGGTGTCACCCCACAGAGCCCCAGCTTCCCCAGGGGGACCTGGCACCCAGGACCAGGGGGCCCTGGTGTGTGTGGGACACAGGTGACAGCCTGGTGCCCCCCAGCTCTGCCTCCTGGCCTGTGTGTGCCCATGAGGGGTGGCTGAGCATTGGGGCTGCAGCTCCAAGGAGGGATGGCTGATGGAGGTGCTCCTGCTGCTGCCAGGAGGGTGAGGGATAATTATCCAGGTGTTTGGGAAGGGGGAAGCTGAGCCAGCCCCGAGTTTCTGCCGGGGGCAGAGGATTCACCACCCCCCCGTGGGCATCCCAGAGCTGGGTGTGCCTTGCACGCAGGAATGGGAACACCCGCACCCAGGAATGTGCTGCTCTGCATCCACGGGGATGGGCGAGCAGGTCAGGGATGAGCCTTGGGCAAGCCAGGGGTGGGATGGGATGGGATGGGACGGGACGGGATGGGATGGGATGGGACGGGACGGGACGGGACGGGATGGGATGGGATGGGATGGGATGGGATGGGATGGGACGGGACAGGACGGGACGGGATGGGATGGGATGGGATGGGATGGGATGGGATGGGATGGGACGGGACGGGACGGGACGGGACGGGATGGGATGGGATGGGATGGATGGGATGGGAGCAGCTTTGGCTCAGAGGAGCCACAAAGCTGTGCAACCTGTCACCTTCTTTCACCTTGGGGAACCCCTCTGCTTCAGCCCCACATCGCTCCTGGATGAGCCACCCTGGCTCTCCTGTCCCCACAGGTTCAACACCCCAGGCATCCCCTGGCGTGAGGGGATCCCACCACCCTTTCCCATCACAGTCAGGGTCCCTCTGGATGCTGGGCTGGGGTCTCTGACCCTTCAGCACCAGGGGGCTGGAGTGGCGTCTCCCCATAGGGCTGGTGGAGCCCACTCACATCCCCCTGATGTGCTGCAGTGCTGGTGTGGCTGTGAGGAATCCCCTTTCCTCCTTCCCACCTCATTTTGCTCTCTCCTTTTGGAGGTTTTCATCTTCTAATTTTAATTATTTTTCTCCTTGCCCTCTCTCCATCCCTGCCTGGAGGGGCTGCACAGGTGGAGAAACTGAGGCAGCAGGTGAGCCAGAGCAGCTTTGGGAGCTGCTAAAGCTCCAGGGTGAGCTGGCAGCGTGGGCAGGGACCTCCCCAAGGGCTGAGGAGGCTGAGGGTGAGGGCAGGGAGAGGCACCTGCTGCAGGAAAAGTGCAGTGGGAGGAATGGAGCAGCACCGGGAGGGAGAGACAGCCACGGGAAGGGCTCTGCAGTCTGGGACCCTCTGCTTGGCTCTGCTGGGCTGGGAAAACAAGGCTGGGAGAGAGTGAGAAATGTGGGAGGGTTTTGACTAAGAAAGGCAAGACTGAGGGAAAAAACATCCCCGGCTCCAAGTGGGCAAAAGGCTGCGGAGAGAGAGAAGGGAACGGCGCCCTGGGGCACAGGAAGGAGGTCATGGGTGTGCGAAGCACAGCCAGGGAATTTGGGATGGATCCCTGGAGAAACGCTCTGGGGAGGAGGGAGGCGCAGGGCAGCACTCGGGATCAGGGGATTTTGGAGTCAGGTCTGTCCTAAGGGCTGCTCTGGTGCCAGCCTGGCTGAGCTTCCCCGGGGCAGGGACACCAGGAGCGGTGGGGCTTGGTCACAGGTCCCCAGGTGCCGAGCAGGGGTCAGAGGACACAGCCCCCTCCCCAAGTCCCCGCTGCTGGGATGTGCCCCCAGGGCCAGCTGGAGCTGTCACTGTCACTCTGGGTTGCGAAACAGAGCACTTGTCAAGTCCCGCCTGTATATTGTATTATATTTATTACATTATATTCTATCTATTAGATTATATTCTACTTTATTATATTATTAGAGCTGTCAGGCCGAGCACTTCCAGGCTGGAAGCATCAGCTCCTTGAGCTGCTTGGGTAACCTCAGGCCGTCCCTTTGGGCCAGGAATGGGGCTGCAGGAACAGGATTGCGCTGTGACTGTGTCGTGAAACAGCTGTCACAGGAACAACTGGTGGCACCGGGGGTGACAAAGAGCAGGAGGATGCGGGGAAAGAACGCAGTGACAGTGTTCCCCGGAATGGCTGCTGGGCAGGGACAGGGCAGAGCGGGCAGCGTGGAGGGTATCGGAGGTGGTGGGGAAGGGACAAAGGTGGGGACACAGCGCAGACAGTTCTGTCCCTAGTGCGTGCAGTGTGTCCCCAGGGGATGGCGAGGAGGGGGATGCTGGGGTAGATGCAGGGGGCGGGGGTCAGGCGGGTGTCCCCAGTGGGTGCACGACGAGGGGTCTGCACCCTTGGGGTTGCCGAGCTGTGTGCGGATGGAGGAAACAGCGCTGTGCTGTCGGTCCAGGCTAGGGGGGTCCGGTCCCTCGGTCGCTGTATGCCGGGGGGGACAGCACCAGGAAGGCACCCGGCTGATGGGCCGCGGGCAGGAGAGGCCCGAGGAGACTGGGATCGGAATCGTGGTCAGGATTGGGATCGGGATTGGGATCGGGACTGGGATCGGGATTGGGATCGGGACTAGGATCGGGACTGGGATCGGGACTGGAATCGGTATTGGGGTCGGGATCGGGGTCGAGATTCGGATCGGGATTGGGATCGGGATCAGGGTCGGGATGGCTCCCGGGATCGGGATTGGAATCGGGACTGGGATCAGGATCGGGATCGGGATCGCCACCAATGTA
Organism: Zonotrichia albicollis; assembly: GCF_047830755.1. Classification (NCBI taxonomy): domain Eukaryota; kingdom Metazoa; phylum Chordata; class Aves; order Passeriformes; family Passerellidae; genus Zonotrichia; species Zonotrichia albicollis. The sequence goes on along the minus strand of NC_133838.1, from coordinate 7,415,235 downwards.
GGCGGGGGCGTGTCCCCTGGAGGGGCGTGGCTGCACGGCCGTGGGCGGGGCCCACTCGGGGTCTCCCCGGCAGCGCTGCGGGGGCGTGGCCCAGGCGGCGGGGGCGTGTCCCGTAGTAAAGGGGCGTGTCCCGCCGCGAGGCCGCGTTGCCCGGGGTGACGCTCGGATGCAGCCGGCACCCGTGACGTCACCAGCGGGGCGGGGCCTTTCCCCCCATTCATCCCCCCCGCGCGCGGAGCGTCCCGCCGGCGCCCATCCAATCAGCGGGCGGGGGGGCGTGGCCGCCGAGCACCTCCAGCCAATGAGGCGGCGGCGGCGGCCCGGGGCAACAATGGGGGGCGCCCGGGGCGCACGTGGGGCCGCGGCGGGGCCGGGCGGGGGCCGCGGCCCGGGCCGGGCGGGGGCAGCGCGGTGCCGGGGCTCTCCGCCGGGGCTCTCCGCTCCGCTCCGTCCCGCCCCGCCGCTGCCCCGCCAGCCGCGGGGGCACTCCCCTCCCCCGCCCTTCCCCCGCCCCTCCGGGCCCTCCCCCTGTGTCACGGCGGCGCCCGCATTCGGGAACGGGCACGGCGGAGGGAGGGAAGGAGGGAGCAAGCGAGCGAGCCGAGGAGAGAACGAGCGAGCGAGCCGCGGCCGCCCCAGCATGTGGCCCGCCCGCGCCGTGGCGGCAGCGCGGCGGCGGCGGCGGCGGCGGGCAGGTGCGCGGCCGCTGAAGCGGAGCGGGGGGGCGTAGGGGCGGGAGCCGCCCGCCGCCGCCCTCGCCGGCGCTGTCAGGTGCGTGCCGCCCGCCAGCATGGCTCCGCCGCGCCGCCGGACCTAGCGTCTGGCCGCCCGCGGGAGACTGCGCCCGCCGCAACGAGGGCTCCCCTCTATCTTCGTCCCGCTTCTCCCCGCTTAGCTGCCCCGCCGCCCGGCCCCGGAGCCCGCCGGTCCCCGGCCGAGGATGCCGCCCGCCGCCGCTCGCTCCGGTTCATCTGTTGCTGCCTGACCGCGCCGCCAGCCCGATGGATGCGGCCGCCCCCGCGCCCTGCCCGCCCGCAGCCGCCCCGCTGGCTACTGAGCCGGGAACCGCTCCGGAGCTCCGCGGCTTCTAAAAACCAAACCATAACCAAATCCGAACCAAAAAACACCCCCGAGCTTCGGGCCGGACTGGAGAGGCGGCCGAGGAGCATGCAGCGTGTGCCCCGGCTCGGCGCTCCCGGCGCGGCGCCGGACACAGCCGCCTCCTAAAGCCGCCGGAGCCGGGGCTCCCCCGGACTCGGGGCTCCCCCCGCCAGGACCCGCGAACCCAGCGCCTCCTCCTTCCCTTCTCCCCTCCAGCCGGGCAGGGAGCCCGCCTTCGCACTCCTCTCCCTCTCGAGATTTTGGGTTTTTTGTTGTGTGTTTTGGTGGGTTTTTTTTTTTTTTTTGGGTGGAAACCGCCCGTAACTCCGGGGGGAGCTGTGGGGTGGCAGCGGGGAGGCGACCATGGAAGAAAAGCTCCAGGCGCATCAGGTGGAGATCGACCCGGATTTCGAGCCGCAGAGCCGTCCCCGCTCCTGCACTTGGCCTCTCCCCCACCCCGACTTGGAGGAGGAAGATGGGGGCGCGGGGGGAACCCCGGCGCTGGCGGCCGGCGGGGACGGAGCGGAGAACGCGGCGGCGCCGGTGGAGCGCAGAGCGGCCGCCGCTCCCCCGCCGCCCCACGGCGCGGATGTGGGGCAGCTCCGCAAGGCCAAGACCTCCCGGCGCAACGCCTGGGGCAACCTCTCCTACGCCGACCTCATCACCAAAGCCATCGAGAGCTCGCCGGAGAAGCGCCTCACCCTCTCGCAGATCTACGACTGGATGGTGCGATACGTCCCCTACTTTAAGGATAAAGGAGACAGCAACAGCTCGGCCGGCTGGAAGGTACCTGACCCCCTGACCCCATCCCCTGCGCAACTTTGCCCTCTCTCCCGGAACTGTGTCCCGGAGCTTGGAGGGTTCTCCCGGGGCAGCCGGAGCTTGGTCTGGCGGGGAGGTTTGGGGGGATCCCCGCCGTCCTCGCAGTTGGCGAGATAAGGGCTCGGTTAAGTTTGGGGAGAGCTGGCGTTTCGTGATGTCGTGTTTTGGAGCCGGCGTGAGCTTGTCCCTGTGTCACCCGCGGGTCTCAGCCGGGCTGGGGGTCGGAGCGGTGCCGCTGTCCCCCGGCAGGTTGGGGAGGGGGACAGCGATAGGCAGCGGGGTCGCGGGTGAGCCAGCACTGGGTACAGCGAGTGCCAGCCCCAAGGACGGGGGTACACTGGGTGATAGCCCCAAATATGGGGTGGTACAGAGGGTGATAACCCCGATTACGGGGGTACAGTGGGTGATCACCCGAATTACGAGGGTACAGTGGGTGCCAGCCCCAGGTACGGGGGTTCAGTGGGCGATAGCCGCAAGAACAGGGGTACGGTGGGTGGTAACCCCAATTACGTGGGTACACAGGGTGATAACCCCAAGTACGGGGTACAGTGGGTGATAACCGGGGTACAGCAGGTGATAACCCCAAGTAGGGGAGTACAGTGGATGATAACCCCAAATACGGGGTACGGTGAGTGATAGCCACAAGTACGGGGGTACACTGGGTGATAACCGGGGTACAGTGGATGATAACCCAAATACGGGGGTACGGCGGGTGATAACCGTGGTACAGTGAGTGATAACCAGGGTACAGTGGGTGATAACCCCGCGGCCGCAGCTCTCCGGGTCCCGGCGTGCCGGTGGCGTGGCCGGCAGGGCAGCCGGAGGGCGGGCTGTCCCCAAACAGCTGTCCCCAAACAAACAGCTGTCCCCAGCCTGGCTGTCACCCGGGGCGTCCCCGCTGGCTCAGCCCCCGCCTTCCCCGCGGCCGCGTCCCCCTCCCCGGGGGCAAAGCTGGCAGCGCAGGGTCCCCGCGGCATTCCAGGCTGGCATTCCAGGCTGGCATTCCCCGGCTCTGCGCTCGCCTGACACTGTGGGCTCGTTAGGATTCCCTGGCGCAGGCAGCGTTCCCTGCTCCGTCGCTGTGAGTGGGGATCCGGAGCTGGGTCTGGGGTCACCCCTGTCCCTCTGCTGGGCTCTGCACTGAAAGGAGAAAGAGATCGGCTGTGTCCAGATGGTGTCAGTAAAAAGGAGCCGGTTCCTCTAAGTCCTCCCCTAAGCCCTGTCACCTCCAGGGTGATTAGTGTGTTACCGGGCTCCGGGGCTGCCACACCAGCCTGTGGCCCTGGCACGCGTGTCCTGGCTCTGCTGGGGACACCCAGATCCAGCCCACTGGGTGCAGACCGGGCTCTTTTGGGGCAGGAAGGCTGGATCATGTGGCTGCTGTTACGTGGAGGCTGGCACCCACTCCTGGTGGTGGGCTGGGGGCAGCTGGTGTCCCCCCGGTGCAGGAAGGGTGTCAGGGCTGTGGAGGTGGCAGGAGGTGATGGTGCCTGTCTGGGGCCTCTCCAACCCCCACTTGGGGTGAGACCTGGGGAAAAAGGATCTGCCAGGGCTTGCACACCATGGGGACATGCACTGGTGGGGTCTGGAGATGTGTCAGGGGGCAGGGATGAGGAGTGAAGGGATTCCCAGGCTGTCACATGTGTCACTGGGGGTTTCATGTTGTGAAGAGTGGAGGACAGGCTCAGAGTCCAGGATCATTTTCAGGGGCTGCCTGCTCACCTGGGCACCCCATCATGGGGTTCTCTCCCCTTTCCTGGCCCATCTCGGGCTTGGAGCTCTTCTGCTGTGGCTCTGCCTGGGCTGTGGGCAGGTGCCTCTGCTGCCTGGCTGCTTCCCTCCTGGAGCCTGCCTTGCCTCCTGCTTTGATTTGAACCTCCCAGCTGGGCTGAGGAGTGTCCCCTGAAGTGCCCTGGGGTGCCCAGGAGCCTCTCCTGGTGCTGCAAGTGGGGCTGGCACTGCGGGAGCTGGCAGCAGCCTGAGTGAGAACCAGAGACCCCCTTTGCATGGTGGTTTCATCAGACACCAGCATGTCAGGGGTTAAACACCTTCCCCCCAGCCTGTGGTCCCTCCTGGCTGTCCCCTGCCCTGTCCCCCTCCTCTGTGTCCCCTCCCCAGGGCACTGGGCAGTTTTCCCTGTGGCCCCAGGCATGGCAGAGGTTCAGCTTTTCATTGCCAGAGTCGGAGAGAGGTCGCACTGCTTCTTTGGCTGCTTCCTTCAGAGCCTGTTGGTGCTGGGCAGAGCAGGATGGTGGGGTCTGGGAGCCCAACATGGCCATGGGCATCGGCTGTGCTGCTGCTCTGGCAGGGCTCTGCAGGATCATGGAGTACTTTGGGTCAGAAGGGACCTTAAAGAGCATCTCACCCCAGCAGGGACACCTTCCACTAGACCAGGCTGCCCAGAGTTGTGTTCAACCCGACCTTGAGCACTTCAAATCCCACTCTTGACTTCTCCAAACCCTCTCTGGGGAGACCTTCACAGAGAGACCCCTCCCTGCATGCAGCTGGCAGTGGGGATACTGTGTCCATGAGGAATGTGTGTCCCAGGCTGGTGTTGTCTCTAGAAAGGGAAGGCTGTTGGCAGGAGTTGCATTTTTGGGGTCAGGCCTCTCCTTCCCCGCCAGGCTGTGCATTGCATTACACGGTTTCATAAAATCACAGAATCTTGGAATGGTTTGGGTTGGAAGGGACCCTAAATCTCATCTCCTTCCACCCCCTGCCATGCCAACTTCCACTATCCCAGGGTGCTCCAAGCCCCATTCCATCTGGCCTTGGGCACTTCCGGAGATCCAGGGGCAGCCACATCACTCCTGGTGAGGCAAACTGAGGGACAGAACCCAAACACCTCATCCATGACCAGCACCAGGACACGTCTGGGTTTGCTGGAGAGCACAGTGGGGATGCTCTGGCTGCTGATCCTTGGGAATTGCATCCCCCAGGGCTGAGCTGGCTTGTTGGGCTTGTGCACCAGGAGCTGCTGCTGCTTCCCAATGCAGGGCAGCGGGCGCCCGCTGACTGACAGTTCTGCTTAATTAGGGAGTTGTTATTTTATCAATTCCAAAGCGCTTGAAGTTTTCTGCTCCAGCTCACGCTTTCCTCTTGTTAATGGGAAACCAACACCCTCCGTCAGAAAGGCAGCGGCGCTGATGCATTTTAAAGGGTTCTGCTTGCTCCGCTTTGACATCCAAAATATAACAATCAAGCCATCAGCTGGTGGATGCCTGTTTGATGCGGCTCTGACAGTGCTGAAAACCTTAATTTCCCAGCCTTCCTTCCCTCCTCCTCCTCCTCCTCATTTATATTGCGGGGTCGGTGACGTCGGGCCGGGGCTGCCATGCAGAGACACCCCCCTGCCAAGTGCCACCGTGCTCCTGGACTGGAATTAATTAGGCAGAAAAAGGTGTGGGAATGGTGTGTGAGTTTTAGTGTGGTCAGAGGTGTCATTGCTGCTCATGGGTTTGGGGGTTTGGGGTGTCAGGCTGTGTCCCCTCGTTTATATTTTGCAGGGTCGGTGGCGTGGCAGCCATGCCTGGCATGGGGGTCATGACTGCCATACAAAGACACTCCCCTGCCAAATGCCACTGTCCTCCTGCAGGGCAGGACAGGAATTTATTAGGCAGAAGAAGGTGTGGGAATGGTGTGTGAGTTTTAGTGTGGTCAGAGGTGTCATTGCTGCTCGGGGATTTGGGGTGCCAGGCTGTGCCCCTCCCTGCCGCACTGACCCCCTGAGCTATGGCAAGGGGAAGGTCCTGCTGGGCACCCCGAGGATCCTCCCAGGCAGCAGCTCCTGGCTCTGTGGCTCTCTCAGTGGTGCCCTTCCCCTCTTGGATGGGGACAGTGCCTCTGGAGCCCTGCCCAGTGTGGCTGGAGAGGCTCCAAGCCAGCGCCTGGGAGCGATGGGGATGGCTCTGCCCTCACCGGGGCGTGGGTGCTGCCCCTGGGGGTG